>NC_080542.1:80572061-80943311 GCF_028640845.1 Ahaetulla prasina | reverse complement strand
ATGGAGGCCTCCCGCAGCCGGTCCATCAGCTCCGGGATGAGTGGCAAGGGGTAACGATTCCGCACCGTGATGGCGTTCAGCCGGTGGTAGTCGCAACACAGGCGCAAATCCCCCGTCTTCTTTTTCACGAAGAGAACCGGGGCCGACAGAGGGGACTTGGAAGGCCGGATGAACCCTCAGGCCAGATTTTTGTCCAGAAAGTCCCTGAGGGCGGCCAACTCGGGCTCGGACATGGAATACAGGCATCCCATTGGCAGCGGGGTGCCGGGCTGCAGGTACACGGGGCAGTCGTAGGGCCGGTGCGGGGGTAAGCGGTCCGCCTCCTTTTCGCTGAAGACATCAGCGAAGTCCTGCAGCTCAGGGGGAACGGCAACGGCCGGGGTGAAGATGTCCTGATCGGCGCAGGTGTGGCGGATGTGGTCGACACACTGCAGCTGGGGAATGAGATGGCGTTCCACGACCAGGCCACCTGAGGGTCGTGAGTCTGCAGCCAGGCAGTCCGAGGATCACCGGGAAGTGGAGGTCCGCCATCACGTAGAAGCAAATCGCCTCCTCGTGGTCCCCGATGGCGAGGCGCAAGGGCTGCGTGGCAAAGTTAATGGGTCCGGCCACCAGCTCCCTCCCATCGATGGTCTCGATGCTCATCGGAGGGTCCACCAGTACCAAGGGGACCCCAAAATGGTCCACGAAGGCCCGGTCCATAAAGTTTGTGGTGGCCCCCGAGTCCACCAGCGCGTGTGCCGGGATCCCCTCTGGCCGGTCACCCACCCACACCCGGGTGTCCAAAATCAGGTGCCGAGGGGGCCCGGAGTCCACGTCAGCCGTGTCTGGCGGGGGCTTGGTCCGTGCCCTGTTTCCCGACTGGCCAGGTCGGGATTCGGGGACGGGCGCACGTGCTCCGCCATGCTTCCTGGGGCATGCGGCGGCGAAATGGCCGGGCTCACCACAGCCCCCCTTGGCGCCTCCGGCTCCGCTCCTGGGCCATCAGGCGAGGCCTGGCCGCTCCTAACTCCCTGGGCTCCGCGGCGGCGGCCACGAAGCATTGGGTGGCCTGGAACGAGGTCAGCACGGGTTGCGGGAGTGCGACGGTCGTTGACGGTTGCTGGCAGCGACGGGATGGGCGTTGCTGGAGACGGGTGTCGAGGCGCAGGCAGAGGGGCACCAGGTCAACGAGGGTCCACGGTGCCTCCACCCAAGCCAGCTCGTCCTGGAGCTCTTCCAAAAGGCCCCTCTGAAACGCGTCCGCCAGTGCCGTGTCGTTCCAGTCTGAATTGTGGCATAGCAAAAGGAATTCAGTGATGTACTCCCGGAGGGGGCGCGGCCCTTGTTGGATCTCTCCTAGGTGCCGGGTGGCCGTCTGGGCCCACACGGGGTCCTCATACATTAGGCGCAGTTGCCCCCAGAACCCCTGGTAGTCCACCACGAAGGGGCTGTCCCTGAGCACCAAAGACGTGGCCCACTGAGCAGCCTGACCAGACAACAGGTTCATCATGAAAGCCACCCTGACCCGGTCATCTGGAAAGTCCCCCGGCCGCATTGCCATGTAGGTCTGGTACTGGGCCATGAAGGCCGGGAACATCTCCATCCGTCCTGAGAACTTCTCCGGCACCGGTACCGGGCTGTGGCGCTGAGGAGGAGGAGGAGGAGGAGGAGGAGGAGGTTGGACTGCTGGGGCATTCCCAACAGCCAGTTGAGCAGTCAGCTGGCCGACTTGCTGTTGCAGTTGCTGGTTATCTGCTTGTAGCTGCTGCACAATCTGCGCCAGCTGTTGCTGATCATCTTGTGGTGTAGATGTGTGGGAGTCAGGCAAGATGTCATGTCCCACTCCTCCGCTGACGACCGGGTCAGGGAAATCCGAACCAGGCGTGCCTCTACAGCTCTGCCAAAGTCCTAGCAAAGTTCTCAAGGCAGGCAGGAGACCAGAAAGTGATTTCAGCAAGATAAGGTAGACTTTGCCTGACTCAGAGAATGCCAGAAAGCAGATCCTTTATATAGGCCATGGGGTGTGGCTCAATGACTCAGCACTTATCCAGGCCTGCCCCTCCCTTCCTTCTGTTGACGCCGCTTATCAATTCTCCTGAAGCGAGGGTCATCCAGTCTGCAGCTATTGGTAATTGACCTTCCTCAGGCTCACACGCTGTGGGGGAGGGGGAGGGGTCTAGTTGCTCTGTTTGCCTGGGCATTGAGCCAGGGCTGGGGGCTGGAGGCGTTTCTTCTTCCTCAGCCTGTCTGGGCATGGAGCCAGGGCTGGGGCCGGGAGGCATGCTAGGACATTCCTCGGCATTCGGAAGCAGATAAGAAGGCCCCGGCTGCGGGGAAAGCGGACGAGGCACAACACCACAAGTAGCTCCCTCTATCACCTGTGCAGCCGCATTCTGGACCAACTGGAGCCTCCGGGTGCTCTTCAAGGGGAGCCCCATGTAGAGAGCGTTACAGTAGTCCAGGTGAGAAGTGATGAGGGCGTGAGTGACTGTGCATAAGGAATCCCGGTCTAGAAATGGGCGCAACTGGTGGATCAGGCGTACCTGATAAAAAGCTCTCATGGAGACGGTCGTCAAGTGATCTTCAAAAGACAACCGTCCATCCAGGAGAACGCCTAAGTTGCGGACCCTCTCCATTGGGGCCAATGACTCGCCCCCAACAGTCGGCAGCGGCTGCAGCTGACTGTACCAGGATGCCGGCATCCATAACCACTCAGTCTTGGAGGGTTTGAGTTTAAGCCTGTTCCTCCCCATCCAGACCCGCACGGCCTCCAGACACCGGGACAACACTTCGACAGCTTCGTTGGGGTGGTTAGGGGTGGAAATGTACAGCTGGGTATCATCAGCGTACAGCTGGTACCTCACCCCAAAACCACGGATGATCTCACCCAGCGGCTTCATATAGATGTTGAACAGGAGAGGCGAGAGAACCTACCCCTGTGGCACCCCACACGTGAGGCGCCTTGTGGCTAACCTCTGCCCCCCTGCCAACACCGTCTGCGACCGGTCAGAGAGATAGGAGAACCACTGATAAATGGTGCCCCCCCACTCCTAAACTCCCCAACCGTCGCAGCAGGATACCATGGTCGATGGTATCAAAAGCTGCTGAGAGATCTAAAAGGACCAGGGCAGAGGAATAACCTCTGTCCCGGGTCCTCCAGAGATCATCAACAAACACGACCAAAGCCGTTTCCGTGCTGTACCCAGGCCGAAAGCCGGACTGGAACGGGTCTAGATAGACAGTTTCATCCAGGTACTGGGGTAATTGTCGTGCCACCACACTCTCAACAATCTTCGCCACAAAGTGAAGGTTGGAGACAGGACGGTAGTTTCCCAAAACAGCTGGGTCCAGGGAGGGCTTCTTGAGGAGGGGCCTCACCACCGCCTCTTTTAGGGTGATAGGATCAACACCCTCCACCAAAGAAGCATTGACAATTCCCTGGAGCCAGCCTTGTGTAACCTCCTGTGTGGCCAGCACCAACCAAGAGGGACACGGGTCCAGTAAACATGTGGTGGCATTCAGCTTTCCCAGCATCCCGTCCATGTCCTCGGGAGTCACAGTATCAAACTCATCCCAGATGGTATCACCAAGACTTGCCTCCACCATCTCACCTGAATCTACCCAATTTTGGTCCAATCCGTCCCGAAGCTGAGCGATTTTGTCATGCAGATACGTTCTAAAATCTTCAGCACGCCGTTGCAAGGGATCATCCCGCGTCTCCTTGTGCAGGAGGGAGCGGGTCACCCTGAACAGGGTGGCTGGGCGGTTGGGCGGTTATCTGCTGACGTAATAAGGGTGGAAACGTAATCACGCTTAGCCACCCTTAATGCCACTAGGTAGGTCTGAATATATGACCTAACTAGTGTTCAATCAGTTTCCGAACGGTTGGACCTCCATACACTCTCTAGGCGTCTTTTCCAGTGCTTCATCACCCTCAGCTCCTCGGAAAACCAAGGAGCCGGTTGAGATCTACACCGGGTCAGAGGCCGCAAAGGCACAACGCAAGCTCCAGCCACGGCCCATTCCCAGGCCGCGACTAGTTCCTCGGCTGAGCCGTGGGCTAGGTCCTCAGGGAATGGCCCAAGCTCCGTCAGGAACCTCTCCGGGTCATCAGGCGCCTGGGACGGACCAATGCATTGGCCCCGTCTCCCTGCGGTGTTGGATGGCAGTCTGAAAGTCCAGACAAAGAAGCGAGCGTTCTGACCATGACAAAGATTCAATAACTAAGTCTCCTAATTCCAGATCATTCAGCCACTGTCCAGAAACAAAAATCAGATCCAGTGTGTGTCCCCCGGTGTGAGTGGGGCCATTAACTAATTGGGTCAGGTCCATGGCCGTCATGGAGGCCATGAACTCCCGAGCTGCCATTGATGCTACACCAGTCAACGGCAGTTTGAAATCCCCCATGACCATGAGTCTGGGGGTATCAACTGCCGTCCCGGCTATCACATCTAACAGCTCGGGCAGGGCTGCTGTCACGCAGCAAGGAGCCAGGTACGTAATCAGCAAGCCCACCTGCATCCTCTGACCCCGCTTCACATAGAGGGATTCACAACCGGCTATCTGTGGTACAGTGGCTTCCCTCGGCTCTAGACTCTCCTTAATAACAACCGCCCCCCCACCCCTACCTTGGGCCCTCAGCTGATGGAATGCTCGGAAACCCGGTGGGCACATTTCCACAAGGGGCACCCCCCCTTCAATGCCCAACTAAGTCTCCAAAATGCCCATAAGGTCCGCGTGCCCCCCCCCATATAAGGTCACAAATCAGGGGGGGGTTATTCACCACGGACCTTGCATTACATAACATCAACCGAAGGTCCAAGCTCTGAGGATTCCAGCCACTCAGGGACCCGGAAATGTCTGAGGGGCTGGAGCGTGCAATCACTCTTAAACAGCGAGCGCGCACCCCCCTAACATGATGCAGCCTCCTGCTTCCGCCGTATCTGCCCCTCCCATTTACCATGCCGATGGAACAACCCTCATGGACATTAAAACGAGTCTCCCCCTTCACCTCCGAACCTGCTGTAGTTATGCCGCGAGCCTTCGCAATCACTGGCCCCCTCCCCGATGGGTTTCCCCCAACACCCATCTTTGCCCTCCCTCCCCTTAAAAACCCTTTATTTAAAAAAACCTGAAGGTTCTTTTTTTTTTTTAATAAAAAGTTTTATTTTAACATTCATATCCAATAACATATTTAATGTACTATCATATACAATTAATCGGACCTGCCACCATCCCCTTCCTACTCTCTTCCCTTTTCTACCTTCTTCTACTTTCCACGACCATCCTCCCCTTCTCTTATCTACCTCCTCTTCTCTTTCCTCCCTACTCCTTTCTTCTCCCTCTTCTATCCCTCTTCCTTCCTTTCCTCTTCCTCCTCTTCTCTTTCTTACCTCCTTCTCTCTTCTACTTCCTTCCTTCCCATCATTCTGAAATGATAGCCAGGCAGCTCCAATCTTACAGTGATTATACATCTTCAATCATCTCTGTACATTAACCATCAATCCATTTTCTTCCTCATCCCCCCTCCCCCTCCCTCCCCCTCCCTCCCCCACCCTCCCCCACCCTCCAGGACTTCCCAGAACCGAATACAGGGTATAAAACTAACAGTCAAAAATTAAAATATAACACAAATCATAATCCATAGTCACTCCTTAAAACCTCGACTCCCCGATCTCAGAAATTTCCAATTGAGTTCGTATTTGTTCTTCATTAAAGTACATAGTTTTTAATATCCAACCTTCATCAATCAGTACCAAAACAATGTTCCATCTTCCAATATTCACCAAGGATTCTTCTGAAATGTCTTTCTTCCTTAAGCAGTCTCTCAAGAATAGTTCATATTTCCAACTTAATTTCTTAAATTTTACTGTCCAACCTCCAAGCATAAACAATAATCCATCTTTTCATATCTTCGGTATCATTTACATACATCAAATCAGATTATATATATTATTATTAATCCTATATTATCTCCACAATATATCAATTGTAATAATTAAAATCTTCACTTTACCTTACTTATATCAAATAACATTATTAAAATTACACCTATAACTTATCCAAAATATATCAGTTATAACAATTAAATTCTAGTTAACCATATAACAACATTACATCCATCTCTCAAATATAATATTTAATCCAAATTAAATTTTACTATCTATCCTCCAAAATTAAACAATATTCCATCTTCCTATTCCTTTATACCTCAAATATATCAAATAGTACCCCTAAAATTACATTTATATCCAAAATAAATCATTTACAAAAATTAACCATAATCATATATAATAAAGTTAAACATTCTCACTCCCCTTATTTTCTATCTTACACATTTTCCACCATCTATTCACCATTCAACTTAACATCTATCGATAAAGGGTTCCCAATCTTTAATACATTAGTGTAGAAATCTCGTGCTTTAAAAACTGTATTAAGAAAATACTTTCTTCCTTTATAATACACTGTTAAGCCAGCTGGAATCTCCCATCTAAAATATATCTGATGTTTCTTAAGCTCATCCACTAAAAAGGCAAATTCTTTTCTCTTTCTTAACATTTTAGGAGGAATTTCCTTCATCATTATTATATCTTGTCCTAATATTTGAAATTTATTTTTACAAAATGCTTGCAAAATTCCATACCTAATCTTCTTATTTGTAAAATAAATAACCACATCTCTCGGTAAACACTTCTGCCTTGCCAACCAAGAATTAACACGATAAATTTTTTCAATATTAACTTCAAAATCTTCTGGTTCCACTCCATCTATCTGAGCAAAGGCCTGAATAAAAATCTCTTTCAAATTTTCTTCCTTACATTTTTTTAATCCTCTCACCCTTATAGCATATTCCATTAATTTATATTGTAATATAACCCTTTCTTCATCTGCCCTATCTACCTTAACCTGAATATCGTCTATTTTATTTTCTAAATTCAAATTAATTTGAACTTCATCTATTTTCCTTTGCAAATCTAAATTAATTTGGTTAATTTCTTCCAGTCTTTCCTCTGTTTGAATATTAGATAACAATAATGGATTAATTGATTCCTTTAATTTTTTCATCTCCCTCCTCTGTTCTTCCACCGTATCTTTAAAATCCAATATTTCTTTCTCCGTTTCATCAAATTTTTGATCTATTTCTGAAAGATGAACCTCCATAAGCTCCTGTAAAAAATTCCTTAAGCCATCTTTAATATCTTCTTTCAATTTCTTATCTGAAGTGAGGAAATTTCCAGTATTTTAGAAGTAGTTAAATCTCTTTGCTTGAAAGCCATTTTTAAAATAAGTAATACCAAGAAGAAGGGAAAAAAAGAAAAAGAAAAAGAAAAAAGAAAAATTCAATAAACTTTTCTTCTTAAACACTGTAATAAAAAGATAAAAAAGGATAAAAAATAAAAAATAAAAATTCCATTAAAAAAAATATCTTGCTATATTCTTCTTAAAGATTCCACGCCAGCAATTGTAATAAGCATTTCCTTAACTTTCACTTTCAATATACAAAACGCCATTTACTTGCAATACACAAAACGCCATTTCATCATCTCCAATCTTGACTACGAATACATTCTCTATCAGGGAGTTAAAATCTTGTTACAATCAAATGCTAACGCTCCAGTTTTCAGCTCTGTCCGCGTTAGAGTCCTTCAATAATCCATTTCAGTCGCGGAGATGGACGCTGCGTTTTGTTCTGCCATTTGGCAGAAGCGTTCCGGATTCTGGAGCTTTTTTTTGGGCTATAGAAGGAGCGTTCCCATCAAGCTACCAGGAATCTTCCTGGTGCTTTCCTGGGGCTCTACTTCAGCCCGAATGCTCACCTCCCCCTCTTTGCCCGAGGGAAGAGATCCGAAAGTCCAGACAAAGAAGCGAATGTTCTGACCATGACAAAGGTTCAATAACTAAGTCTCCTAATTCCAGATCATTCAGCCACTGTCCAGAAACAAAAATCAGATCCAGTGTGTGTCCCCCAGTGTGAGTGGGGCCATTAACTAATTGGGTCAGGTCCATGGTTGTCATGGAGGCCATGAACTCCTGAGCTGCCGTTGATGCTACACCAGTCAACGGCAGTTTGAAACCCCCCATGACCATGAGTCTGGGGGTATCAACTGCCGTCTCGGCTATCACATCTAACAGCTCGGGCAGGGCTGCTGTCACGCAGCAAGGAGCCAGGTACGTAATCAGCAAGCCCACCTGCATCCTCTGACCCCACTTCACATAGAGGGATTTACAACCAGCTATCTGTGGTACAGTGGCTTCCCTCGGCTCTAGACTCTCCTTAATAACAACCGTCACCCCCCCACCTCTACCTTGGGCCCTCGGCTGATGGAATGCTCGGAAACCCGGTGGGCACATTTCCACAAGGGGCACCTCCCCTTCAATGCCCAACCAAGTCTTCGAAATGCCCATAAGGTCCGCGCCCCCCCCCGTATAAGGTCACAAATCAGGGGGGCTTTATTCACCACGGACCTTGCATTACATAACATCAACCGAAGGTTCAAGCTCTGAGGATTCCAGCCACTCAGAGACCGGGAAATGTCTGAGGGGCCGGAGCGCGCAATCACTCTTAAACAGCGAGCGTGCACCCCCCTAACATGATGCGGCCCCCTGCTTCCGCCATATCTGCCCCTCCCATTTACCATGCCGATGGAACAACCCTCATGGACATTAAAACGAGTCTCCCCCTTCACCTCCGAACCTGCTGTAGTTATGCCGTGAGCCTTCGCAAGAACTGGGCCCCTCCCCGATGGGTTTCCCCCAACACCCATCTTTGCCCTCCCTCCCCTTAAAAGCCCTTTATTTAAAAAACCCCGAAGGTTCTTCTTGGTCGCATGCCACCTCTTGGGATTCCAAAATCCGTCATTGAGGTAGGCCCTCGATAGTGTGGAGGGCCACTCCTGCGAGAAGGAGGAATCCCGCAGGCCAAGGAGTTCCACTGGAAAGTATCTCATAAATAAGCAGATTGGCAAATGAGTTCATCCCGGACCGAAGTCGATGTTATTATAGCAGTCTAGTTGGAACCAGAACTGGGTAAGATATGACCAGTTTAGGATGAGAACAGGATGGCCGCTCCTCTATGGTAGGCCCCTTTCAGGCCATTGGAAAATGTCGCGGCTGCCAATGTTCTCACCCCCTCATTCCACTCTAACCCTCAGCGAGGAAGAGTGTGGGTGGGGAGTCAGGATCAGGCTGGCCCAGGGCAGCAACCAAAGCCCGCCTGGGCCCCGCCAGTTCTTCACCAAGCACTCGAATCCAGATGAGCTGTTTATAATACAAGCCGATGCCAGCAATGTGGTGATAGGAACTCTTTTGCTCCTAAAAAGTGCAAAGGGAACACTGCAACACTGCACCCATACTTCACAGGAGCTGACCGATAATGAAAGGAATTGGGCAGTATGTGAGATGGAAGCATATGCCATTCGATGAATGCTGCTGACTTGGGTGCAATTCTTAGAAGGCAGCAAGATTCTGTTCAAAGGGTGGATTACCACAAGAACCTGGAAGCCTGGGAGAACTTCCGTTGGCGCCGTTGGCGTTGAAGATAATCCTTTGGATCGCCAGCCCTGTGATCATGTTAAAAACCATTGGGACAGCGCAAATCAGCCGTCTGATGGTTTGGAAACCTTTCCCTCGAGACAAGAGGGAAAGGAGAGCAGTCGGGTGAGGGTAGAGATCCCCGAAAGCCCCTGGAATAAAGCCAGGAGCTTGAAGGGTGTGAACTCCCTAGAAGCCTGACGGAGCTCCGGATCCGGGACGCTTCTGCTTAAACAGAACAAGATGCCACGACCACTTCTGTGCCTAATATTAGTTTTAACCTGATCCCAATGCAGACGGAGCAAAAACAGGAGTGCTGGCAACTGTAACTGCAAGTACTATACCTTAACTTTGTTTCTACATTGTTTCCTTCTGAATCAACTTAAGAAGAAGAAAGGAAATGGTGCCTGTAAGGTAATAGGATGTGAAAGTGAAAGTTAAGGAACTGTTTGTTAATGCTGTTAGCGCTCTCAGCACTGTTTAAGGCTGCTGGATTTTACATTGAAGTGGAGAGGCTTAAAAGTGGAAACAGAAACCCTTATATTTTTTTTATAAAAAAGTTTTATTTTTACAATCTTATCAAATAATTCATCCAATGTACAGTTATATACAATTAGTCGGGCCTGCCCAGTCACCACCCCCCTTTTTAACCTTCTTCCCTCTTCTACCTTCTTTTACTTTCCAAACCTTCCTCTCCTTCTCTTATCTACCTCCTCTCCTCCCTCCACCCTACACTCTTCTCCCTCTTCTACCCCTCTTCCTTCCTCTTCTCCTCTTTCCTACCTCCTACTCTCTCTTTTTTCCCTCCCCACCGTTCTAAAATGGCAACTGGTCAGACCCGACCCTACATTAATTATATTTATACATCTTCAATAATCCCTGTACATTAACCATCACTCCATCACTAACCTCAACCCCCCAATTCCCTTCCTTACCCCCACCCCCACCCCGACTTCCCAGAACAAAATGCAGGGTATCAAAACTAACAATCATAATCTAAAATAATTCCTAAATTATAATCTCTAGTCTCTCCACGCTTATTCACACTCTCAATTCCTCTCCTTCAAAATATATCTAATACAAATTATTCCTAAATTTACTCATATGCTATTTGATATTTTTTTATCTGATACTTATTTTGAATATAATCAATCCACATTTTCCATTCTAAAATATATTTTTCTTGTGTATAGTCTTTCAAGTAAGCAGAGATTTTTGCCATTTCTGCCAGATTTGATACTTTAAGAGTCCATTCTTCAATTGTAGGTAATTCTTCTTTCTTCCAATATTGAGCAATCAAAAGTCTTGCGGCTGTTACTAAGTTCAGAATCAATTTAGTCTCTATAGCTGTACAATCCATAATTATTCCTAGTAAAAGAACTGCGGGTAAACTTAATCTTCTTTTCAAAATATTCTGCATGATCCACCATACTTTAATCCAAAATGCTTTAACTTTTTTGCAAGTCCACCATATATGATAATAAGTAGCATCTTCACAATCACATCTCCAGCATTTAGCCTGTACATTAGGATACATACATGACAATTTTTGGGGTCTAAATGCCATCTATAAAACATCTTATAAAATTTTCTCTCATATTTTGTGCTTGTGTAAATTTAACATTCCTCACCCAAATTCTTTCCCAAGTTTCCAACATTATTGGTTGCTGAAAATTTTGTGCCCACTTAATCATACAATCCTTAACCAAATCAGTCTCTGAATCTATTTCTACTAATACATTATACAACCTCTTAATATGCTGTTGACCTTGATCTCTCATTTGTTTTAACAAATTATCCTCAATTGCTTAACACCTATTTTTTGATCTAATTTCCATCTAGCTTGTAGTTGTCCATATTGGAACCATGTATAATTTTTCCCTTCTTCCCCCATCTTTTCTCTAGATTTTAATTGTAACTCCCCCTTTTCCATACAAAGAAGTTCTTTATAAGTAACTACCTCCATCTTTTGATATATATTTATATTTTCTATCATGTGTCTCGGGTTTGCCCATATTGGAATCTTTCCATCTAATTTGTATTGATATTTCCTCCAAACCCTCAATAATGCATTTCTAATTATATTATTTTTAAATATTTTATCAACTTTCTTATCATATAATAAATAGGCATGCCACCCATATAACAAACCATAACCTTCTATATTCAGAACTCTTTCCTCAGTTAAATTAATCCAATCAGTAATTAATGATAAAACAACTGCTTCATAATACAATTTTAAATTAGGCATTTTAAGACCCCCCCTTTCCCTTATATCCTGCATTACTTTTAATTTTATTCTTGGTTTTTTGCCCATCCATACAAATTTACTAATCCCCTTTTGCCATTCCTGTAATTTAATATCATTCTTAAACACCGGTATCATTTGAAACAAAAACACAAACCTGGGCAAAACATTCATTTTATAGCCGCTATTCTTCCCAGCAAAGATAGTTGTAACTTCTTCCAACTCTCCATTTCTTTCCATACCTTCTGCCACAATACCTCATAATTATTTTTGTATAATTTAACATTTGAAGCTGTAATATATATTCCTAAATATTTAACCTTTTTAACGATTTCAAAACCTGAAGTTCTTTCTAACTCTTCTTTTTGTTGTATATTCATATTTTTAGTTATCATCTTTGTCTTTTGCTGATTCACCTTAAATCCAGATACTTTACCATACTGACCAATTATATCTTTTAAACCAGTTACTGAGTATATTGGTTGAGATACAGTAACAACCAAGTCATCTGCAAAAGCTCTTAATCTATAATCTTGATGTTTAACTCTAATTCCCTTTATTCGATTGGAACCACGTATGTTATTCAGAAGAATTTCTAAAGTTAAAATAAAAAGTAATGGGGACAAGGGACATCCCTGTCTCGTCCCTTTCTCAATTTTAAAAGTTTCTGTTAACCCACCATTTACTATTATTTGTGCTGTTTGCTTCTGATATATTGCTTTAATTGCACGAATAAAATAATCCCAAATTGCATTTTTCTATTACTTTAAACAAAACTGCCAATCCAATCTATCAAAAGCTTTTCAGCATCCAAAAAGGAATGCCGCTGATACTTGGTTGTTTGTTCCAAATATTCAAGTAAATTTACGATTTGCCTCACATTATATCTCATCTGCCTACCCTTAATAAATCCTGACTGATCATTATGAATTATTTGATTCATCACTGGCATTAATCTATTAGCCAATATCTTGGTAAATATCTTGTAATCAGTATTTAAAAGTGATATAGGCCTATAATTCTCTGCTTTAATACCATCTCGATCTTCCTTCGGTATTAACGAAATAAAGGCTGTCCTCCATGAAGGGGGAACATTTCCTCCCATTTGAATTTTATTAAATAACTCTTTAAGTGGTTCAACCATCTCATTTTGTAAATTTTTATAATAAACAGCTGTTAAACCATCTGTTCCTGGTGCTTTACCGATTTTAAGTTGTTTAATTGCTAAGAAAATTTCCTCTGAAGTAATTAATTGATTCAATTCTTCTCTTTGATTTTCTGTAAGCTCACAAATATTTTGTTGTTGTAAATATCTTTCTATCTCTGTATCATCAACCATATCCCTAGAATATAACTTACTATAATACTCTAAAATGCTTTTTAATCAAGTTCTTTTGATAAACTACCTTACCCCTATATTCTATTTTATCAATCGTCGTGATTTTCTGTTTTTCCTTATTAAATAGGCAAGCCATCTTCCTGGCTTATTGGCATTATTAAACGATTATGTTTTACATATTGTAAATTAATTGCTACTTGATCTGCCATCAACATATTAAACTGACCTCTCAATATATTTATTGATTCTTTTATTTTACTATTTCCTGGGCTATTTATCAATAATTGTTCTTTCTTTTAATTTCCTCTTCCAGTTCCTTTTCTTTTCTGCAATTTATTTTTGTATTTAATATTCATTTGTATAAGATTTCCTCTCATATAAGCCTTAATGGAGTCCCAAATCATCTCTATAGATGTCTCTTTTTCATATTCATAATAAAAATTCTTTCATTTGTTTTTACATTCATTTACATTTTGTTCATATTTAAACAAATTCTCATTCAACCTCCATGATCTCCTAGCCTCCTTTTCCCGATCAAATTCAATCCAAACTGGACTATGATCAGATAAAGTTCTTGAACAAATCTTAGTCTTCTTCACTCTAGAATACAAATCATTAGTAATCAAAATAAAATCAATCCTCGAAAATGATTGGTGCCTATCAGAAAAGAAGGTAAAATCCTCTCTTCTGTATTATGTTCTCTCCAAATATCTCTTAATTCCAAGTCCTCCATCATTTCAAAAAGCCTTTGGTAATTTACCGCTTAATATCTTCCTTAAGCTTTTTTGTCTTTTGAGTATCCAACACACCATTCCAATCACCCATTAATATATATGATTTATAATCCCAAAATACTATTCTTTATGTAAAAACTTGAAAAATTTTCTTGTTGTTGATTCGAGCATAAACTCCTATTAATAATGTCTTCTTTCCTCCAACAAGAGTTCAATAGCAATGTATCTTCCTTGCTTATCCACCTCAATTAATTTTGCTGATATATCCTTCTTTATATATATAACTAAACCATTTTTTCTCCAAAGAGGAGGCAACAAAATGTACTCCCAGTTTTGAATTTATCAAATATTTCTGGTCTAAAGATCTAATATGTGTTTCTTGTAAACAAGTAATGTCATTTTAAATTGTTTCAAATAATGAAATACTTTCCTTCTCTTCTGGTGAATTCAAACCATTAACATTCCAAGATAATAGTTTAATTGCCATTATCGCCAAAGGAAACTTTTGGAATACTAGCCATAAATCACATTTTGCTTTAGGCCTTGCTCCTCCCACTGTTTCCGTTGTAGTAGTTGCCAGTTGTTGTTGTGCCTTCATCTCTTGTTCCTTGCGCTTAGCAGCAGCTCTTGTCAGCCTTTGTTCTTTTGAATCTGGACCCGTCATAGGTATTTCCAACACTTGTAATAAATCTTCTTCCATCGCAATCTGTTCTTGAACCTGCTTCACTTCTCTTTCCTTCACTTCAGTCTCCTTTCTTCTAGCATCCAGTGGAGAAAGACTTCCAACTTTAATGCCTCAACATAAAATTCTCTCGCTTTTCCAACTGTATTGAGACGATGTACTTTCCTGCATAATATACTATTATACCAGTTGGAATATCCATCTATATTCAATCTGACGTTTTTAAGTTCATTCACCAGGAAGGCAAATTCCTTTCTAGCCCTTAACATTTTGGTGGAATTTCCTTTAATATTAAAATATCCTGACCAGCAATCTGAATCTTCTCCCCTTATATGAGGCTTGCAAAATCTGATTTCTCACTGTTCTATTTGTAAAATAAATAACAACATCCCTTGGCAACTTTTTTGCCTTGCTATCCAAGAATTCACACGATATATTTTATCAATTTGATAAGCCACATCTGCTGGACGAGCTGCTAATATCTCAGCAAATACTTCAGAAAAATTTCCTTAAATCCTCTTCTTTATTCTCTTTCAGACCACGAATTCTTAGAGCAAATTCCATATTTCTGTATTGTATCAAAACTATTTCATCATCTGTTTTTCCATTTTACTTTAAAATTCAGCCATTTTATTATCTAATTTTGAATTATGTTGCTTAATTTCTTCAACCTCCTCTTCCAATAAAATCACATTATTTGCCAAACTTTGTACTGCAATTACAAATCCTTCTTTAACTTCTTTATTTCCACTTGAATTTCTGATATCTGCTCTTTCATTTCCAACATCTCCTCAGTTATTACTTTAAATTTTTCTTGCATAAAGTCTTTTAAATTCTCTTGTACCGCCTCTAAGTTCAATGTTCTAGTCTCCACTGTATGAGCTGGAGAGGCACCAGCTGAGGAGATTCCAGAGCCCTTTGTTACAGTAGACTTTAATTGTTTGGCTGCCATCTTCTATAAAATTATTTATTTATTTCCAACTTAATATTCAGTTTAAATCTTCTTAACCTCTGAAAAACACAGTCCTTTAAAGCTTTTTTAAAGCAATATTTAAAAAGAAAATCTCTCCTAGATTCTAGGCAGCAAAGAGTTAAAGAGTTGAAGTAGCAAATAACATGCAATTTACCAAGATCAGATGGCAAGCGGTGAAAGTATCACTTTCGCTTTCCACTCGTTAACTTGTTAACAATTCGCCTCCATTTTCTTGCTGTTTTCAAACTTGTTACAAAGTATCGGGGGATCGGCAGCTACTTGCATAAAGTTCTCCCACTTTCGTTCTGTCCGGTATAATCCTTTATTGTCCAAAATAAATCTCGGCGTTTGGTCGTGGTGATTGGTTCCGCCCAAGCAGAAGAATCCTCGGATCTGGAGCTCTTCGGGTTGCTGGAGGGAACTTAACCCTTCAAACCCCTTTTTTCTCAGGGGCTTTAGGGAAATTCAACCTCTGCCCTCAGCTCACCCCCTCCTCTTCTCCCGAAGAGAGGGTTTTTCGAACCGCTGGACAGCAGATTTAAGCTGTCCTAGCAATTCCACAAAATCCAGAGGTTGGTGATCGTAAAGATCACCGCCATCACCTACGGTGCCAAACCGGAAGTCCCAGAAACCCTTATAGATGACAGAACTGACTTATTTAACTCAATTACTGTGTTCTTGAAGAAGCAAGGAGAATTGGACTTATTGGAGATATATAAGTATATTTAAAGAAAGATGGCCTTTAAGCAATTAAAGCCTGGAGTTTCTAAAAATGCTGGAGGTTCTCCAGCTCATTTGGCTAACCCACAAGCATTAAATTTGGAAGCCTTACAAGAATCTCTGAAGGAATTTTTAAAGGAATCAGTAGAGCAAGCTTTAAAACTCCAAACTGCTATTATGGAAGAAAAACTTAAAGAAATAGCAGAGGAGATAGCAGTTCGCAATTAAGAAATAAGAGAAGATATAGTGTCTGCATTTCAAGGTATGGTAAATTGTTAAGTTCAGGAAGTAACGAGGCTGGAGACCAAGGTAGTGACAACAGCTCTTTAATATATGGTGAACCCAGCAACGAGGCTGGGGAAAAACAACCCTTTATATACTGTTTAACCGGCGGCTTCAACCAATCAGCAACGTGCTTGTTTCCCGCCTAAATATTTAAAGATACATAACACTCCTCCCCTCCCAGAAAACACTTTACCACTATTTACATATTATTTACATGTTATTTTTCGACGTAGTCACGCAAATAACCTGGGCGTCTCCTAATTCTTTCGGACCTGCGCAGTTCAGTCCTGGGTGGTGTTTGGAGCTGGCGGGAGGGGCTTTTTTCTCCTCCCAGCTCCCTCTCTAGGCCATCGGGCCCTGGATTACTGGCAGTCTCTTTTTCTTGGCCCTCCGGCCTTGGATTACGAGTTTTCCTGCTGTTTCCATCGGGAACCTGATGGCGTCGCTGGACCTCCGGGACCTCAGCTAAGTCTTGCGCCTCCCGGGTTATGGTCAGCTGTGGATTCAAATAGGAGTGGTCATTTTCTGTCTCAGCTAGCTCGGTTTGTTCAGCTATTCGCTTCCTTATCTGGTCTATGTGGCGCCCATACTCGGTTGTCTTGTAATTCGACTAAGTACGACTTTGGACCGGTTGCTTTTATGATTTGCCCTGCGAGCCAACTTGGGCCGTCCCCATAGTTGCGGGCCCACACCGGTCGCCTATGCCCATTTCTCTCGTTTTTCTATTTCCCCTTGTAACCCTCTGGTGTGTAATGGGATTCAAACGGTCAAGTGGGTCAAGTTTCTGTCCCATCAATAATTCGCCGGCTTCTGCCTGTAGCAGTGCTTGGGGTTCTGTGCTGAACGCCAGAAAGAAATCTATCTTTGTTTGCCAGTCACCTGGCTTGAGCCTGGACAATGCCTCCTTAGCGCCCGGACGGAACGCCTGCAAGGCCATTCGGCGCAGGGTGGAAAGGCGCAGAGAGGGCATGTCGGATGCCCTCCTCTGCCAAGTATTCCTCAAACTGGGCTGCCGTGAATTGCGGGCCGTTGTCGGACACCAGAGTGTCCGGCAACCCGTGGGTTGCGAATAGGTGGCGCAGGGCTGCGATTACTGCCTCGGCCGTGGTGGATTTCATGAGTATGATCTCCAACCATTTAGAGAATGCATCGACGGCCACGAGGAAGGTTTGGCGTGGAAAGGGCCAGCAAAATCAATGTGGATTCTTGACCAGGGCCCTTGGGGTTTCTCCCATTCCCTGACTGGGGCCGTTGGGGGTAGAGGTCTGGACTCTTGGCAAGCCTGGCATTTCCCTACCCTCTCAGCAATCTCTGAGTCCATGAGAGGCCACCACACATAGCTTCTTGCTAACCCCTTCATCCTTACGATCCCTGGGTGACCCTCGTGGAGGAGGTCCAATACCTTTCCCCTTAATTTATCCGGGATTACCACACGATCACCCCATAACAGGCACCCCCCTTGAGCCGAGAGCTCATCACGTTTTTTTACAAATTCCTTAAACCGTTCGCCCGGCGCAGCGGGCCACCCTCTCTGTACCCAACCGAGTACAGTCCTTAACATAATGTCCCGGTATGATGCCCGAGCCACTTCCTTAGATGTGACTGGGCCAGAGTCCAAAGAGTCAATCAGCAGGATGGGCGTCCCCGGAGTGGGATCTTCGATCGCCCCTGGTAGTGGGCATCTGCTTAACGCGTCTGCATGCCCCACTTCTTTCCCTGGTCGATGCTGCAGCTTGTAAGAATAAGCGGCTAAGAAAATAGTCCATCGAGTCAATCGTGGCGAAAGTGCCACAGGCGTTGGTGTCGCCAGCCAGTATTCCTAACAGCGGTCTGTGGTCAGTCACAATTTCAAAGTCTCGCCCAAAAACATATTCGTGAAATTTTTTCACCCCTGACACAATTGCTAGTGCTTCTTTATCTAACTGGCTATAGTTCCTCTCTGGGGAGGACATCGTTCTGGAGTAGAAGGCTATAGGGGCTTCTGTGCCGTTTGGAAGTCTGTGGCTGAGCACAGCCCCCACTCCGTAAGGGGAGGCATCGCAAACCAGCACTAAGGGTAATGAGCTATGATACTGGATGAGCAGGCTATCGCTCGAGAGCAGGTTTTTTACTGCTTCGAAAGCCCTACTTTCCGACTTTCCCCAAGACCAAACAGTATTTTTCCCTAGAAGCTTATGCAGCGGTTCAGCAACGGTCGCTTTGTTTTTTAAAAAGACCGCGTAAAAATTCACTAGCCCCAGGAATGCCTGTAGCTCTGTTTTGTTTGTGGGCGCTGGAGCCTTTCTGATTGCTTTGACCTTGCTCTCAGTGGGGTGAATTCCCTTCTTGTCTATTCTGTAGCCCAAGAATTCGACGGATTCTACCCCTATCTGGCATTTGTTCACTTTAACCTTTAGTCCGGCTGACCGAAAAATGCCCAGAACCTTTCTCAGACGCTCCCCCAATTCCTCTACATTTTCCGCTGATATTAATACATCATCGAAGTAGGGAACTACCCCTGGGAGCCCTTGGAGGAGTCGTTCCATCAAGTTTTGGAACAGCCCCGGTGCCACACTCACCCCAAATTGTAATCGGGTGCACTTGAAGGCCCCCCTGTGAGTTACAATTGTTTGGGCTTCGGCTGTGTTGGCGTCTACGGGCAGTTGTTGGTAGGCTTGAGCCAAGTCTAACTTTGCAAAGACTTGCCCTTGCCCCAAAGAGTGCAGCAAGTGTTGCACCACGGGAACTGGGTAAGCGCTTTTCTGTAAGGCTTTGTTTAGCGTCGCCTTGTAGTCAGCGCAGATTCTAATTGACCCATCTGATTTTACTGGGGTGACGATTGGCGTCTCCACTTTGATCGACTGGCACCAAAATCCCCTGATTTATAAGCTTATCTAGCTCCTTGTCAATTTTTGACTTAAGGGCAAAAGGGACTCTCCTTGCCTTTAACCTAATGGGAGCTACCTGGGGGTCTAAGTTGAAGGAAATAGGGGTCCCCTTGTACTTGCCCAGGCAGTCCTTGAAGACATCTTCGAACTCGTTCATGAGCATGTCTTTCAGATTACAGTCACTTCTGTAGATGCCAGTCACTCCCATGCCCAGTGCACGAAACCAGTCTAGTCCCAACAAACTAGGCAGGGTTCCTTCGACGATTGTGATGGGCAGGGTCTTCTTGTGTGGTCCGTACTCGACTCGGACGGAGGTTGTCCCTCGAACAGGGATGCGATTCCCTTGGTAGTCGTGGACTCGTAGCCGTTGTGTTTGCAGGTGGCGCTTCGCGACGGACGGCAGTGACTTCGCCAAAGTGTCGAGTCGGCACTGTACTCCTTCTATTTTGGGTTTGGTGAAGATCTTCTTCTCCACCCGGGTTGAGGCGCGGCCTATGACCACCGTTGTTTGGTTTGAATCCGCGCCTTTTTTGTTTGAGCCAATCGCGGGTCGCCTTGCCGCTCCCGCGCTCTGATTGGCCGATTTGAATTTTCGGCGGGAAGGTTGGGGAGCTCGACAGACTTGAGCTAGGTGCCCCTTCTTCTCGCACCGCCGACATGTTGCGTCCTTGAACTTGCAGCGCTGGCGCTGGTGTTGACCTCCGCAACTTCCGCATTCGTCCCGGTCCTCTTTGCCGCGTTTCTCGGTTCGGCAGACCCCTTCCTCATCCTCACCGTCGGATTCGGTCTGGATATCCTCTTGATGCACCGGGGTTGACTTTGTGCTCGCCTTTGGTGTGAGAGGCTTTTGCAGTGTTTCCGCCGCTTGGGTGGACATTTCATGCGCTCGGGCTTCATCCAGGCGTTTGCCAGCGTCAGATTGCTTTTCGATAGCAGTCGCCTCCAAACGCATGTCTCGGACCCCTGATGAGTTGCTCCAGCAGCACCTCGCCCAGGTCTCGGTACCCACAGTCTTTGGAGGCTTTCCAGGGCGGCCATGTAGTCGCCGATGGATTCGCCTCAGCTGCCGGCGCTCTCCAAATTCAAACGCCGACGTATTTGGACGCGTTGGCGCGAAATGGTTTTAGCAGGGTTTGCAGAGTTTGCCACGATACCGATTGTAACGGCGTTGGCTCTGCCAGGGCTTCTGCGATGTCGATGACCTCGGGACCGCAGTGGCTCAAAAGTATGCCCTTTGCGGTTGTCTGGAACTCCTTGCAGTTCGTTGGCTTCTAGAAAGCTTTCAAACGGGTCATACGTTCCCCATTTCTCTTTAGCCGGGTCAAACGGTGCGGGCGGAGTGTAACTGGCCATCTCCGTTTTTCTGCCCTGTGTTTGCTGGGTTCGGTTCTTCCGTGCTTCAGCTCGGTTCTGGTGCTCCTTAGCCTCGAGATCCCACCTTCGTCGCCAGTGTTAAGTTCGGGAAGTAACGAGGCTGGAGACCAAGGTAGTGACAACAGCTCTTTAATATATGGTGAACCCAGCAACGAGGCTGGGGAAAAACAACCCTTTATATACTGTTTAACCGGCGGCTTCAACCAATCAGCAACGTGCTTGTTTCCCGCCTAAATATTTAAAGATACATAACAGTAAATAATATGATCCAGATGGATGAAAGGTTGGGAGAAATTAATCAATCTAATTTGAATTTGGAAAATAAAATGGAGGAGGTTCAAACCAAGGTGGACAGAGCAGATAATGAAGTGCTTTTGTTACAATATAGATCGATGTAGTTTGCCCTGAGAGTGAGAGGATTGAAAGAAAATAAACAAGAGAATTTAAAAGAGATCTTTTTCAGAGGCTTTTGCACAATTGACTGGAGAACAACTAATAGACCTTTTATTCCAAATTGATAAAATCTATTGTGTCAACTCCTGGGCTGCTAGACAGAGACAATTACCAAAAGACATTGTGATCTATTTTACAACCAGGAGGATTAGAAATGAAATTTTACAAGCCTCCTACAAAAATAAAATCCAGATAGCAGAACAAGAATTATTAGTGTTGAAAGAAATTCCTCCTAAAATGTTAAGAAACAGAAAAGAGCTTACTTTCTTTGTGAATGAATTTAGAAATCAACAGATACAATTTAGATGGGATGTTCCAACTGGATTAATATTATTTTACGCAGGAGAAAAATATCGCCTTAATACAGTTTGGAAGGCAAGAGATTTCTATACTAATGTTTTAAAGGCTGGAAGCCCACCATCATCAGATGTCAGGAGAAGAGAAGCAGAGATGGCAAAAAAGTCTGAGAAGTCTGTTGGGCCTCTGGTGGCGCAACAGGCTAATGCAGCCTATTATTAACAGCAACTGCTTGCAATATTGCAGGTTCAAGTCCCACCAGGCCCAAGGTTGACTCAGCCTTCCATCCTTTATAAGGTAGGTAAAATGAGGACCCAGATTGTTGGGGGGCAATAAGTTGACTTTGTATATAGTATACAAATGGATGAAGACTATTGCTTGACATAGTGTAAGCCGCCCTGAGTCTTTGGAGAAGGGCGGGATATAAATGCAAAAAAAAAAAAAAAGAAGGAAGGAAAGCAGATACAAGCACAAGCGGAAGCTGCAATTACTGAAGAAGATTTATTGCAATCATTGGGTACTCCCAAAATTCCAGAATTAATGGGAAAAATAGGAGATGCAAAAGAACAAAGATTGACCAGAGCAGCTATTAAACGTAAAGAACAAGAAAAGATGCGACAATCTCAAGCAAAAACTCAAGAAATTACTAAAACAGAAGCTGTGGGAGGGGCCAGGCTGAAGAGGAAGATGCAGGAAGACTTCCAGCCGATGCTCCAAAAGCTTCAAGGTGCCAAGAATAGCAACTAGATTCTTTTTTTTTTTATTCAAAAAGTTTTACAAAATTCCCCCCCCCTTCCCCCCTCCTCTCCCCCTCCCTTCACAACCCCCCTCCCCCCCAACTTCCCGGAACGAACACAAGGTATAGTTAAAAATAAAACAAACATACGCTAAAAAATTTTCATCCCAACTTCATTATACCCCTACAATCATCAATTCCTAACTTCCCCCGAAAACAATCAAAAATAATACATCATAATCATTCAAAAACAGTCTGATAACTCTTAGTCTGATATCTACGTTGAATATAGTCAATCCATTTTTTCCATTCCTTTAAGTAGATTCTTAACTTGGAATGTTAATGGTCTAAATTCACCACAAAAAAGAAAAAAGATATTTCATTATTTGAAACAATTTAAAAATGATGTAATTTGCTTCCAGGAAACACATGTTAGAACATCAGATCAAAAATATTTGATAAATTCAAGATTAGGCACACATTTTGTCGCATCGGCCTCAGAGAAGAAGAATAATGGTATAGTTATATACCTAAAGAAAGAACTTATAGCTATTAGTTGAGGCAGATGGGAGATTGGAATGGAGTATTGGATATGCGAAAAGATAAAAAAAATATTTCTCTAAATATTTCAAGTTGTGTGAAATTGCCTAAAGCTTTTTTTAATATGATGGAAGACTTGGAGCTGAGAGATATTTGGCGAGAACGGAATGTTGAAGAAAAAGACTTCACCTTTTTTTCTGATGATCAGGAAAAGGGAGTTAGGAGATCCTGGAGGTTAAATGAAAATTTGTTAAGATATGAAGAAAATGTAAAGGAATGTAAAAGACAAATGAAAGAGTTTTTTGTTATGAACAGAAATAAGGGTACACTGATAGAAATGGTTTGGGATGCAAGTAAAGCATATATGAGGGGAATTTTAACATATATGAATAATAAATATAGACTTAAACAGCAGAAGAAACACAGGGATTTAGAAGAGGAAATAAAAAAGAAAGAACAATTACTTATACTTAATCCAGAAGATAAAAAAGTTAAAGAGACAATAAACATATTACAAGGGCAGCTTAATATGCTGATAGCAGATCAGGTAGCAATTAATTTACAATATGTTAAACATAATACATTTTGTAATGCCAACAAACCAGGTAGGTGGCTAGCATATGCAATAAGGAAAAAACAGAAATCACGTATTATTGGAAAGATAGAATATAAAGGTAAAGAAGTATATCAATAGAATATTATTAAAAAAGCTTTTTTAGAATTTTATACAAAATTATATGCTAGCGACCCAATTCAAGATATAGATATAGATAAATATTTACAGGAAGAGAATATCTCTGAACTTACGCCAGAACAAAGGGAAGGATTGAATCAATCTATAACCTCTGAAGAAATTATTTTAGCTATTAAGCAGTTAAAAACAGGTAAAGCTCCAGGAACAGATGGACTAACTGCTGTTTATTATAAAAATCTACAGCTTGAAAGCTACTTAATAAAATTCAACTTGGAGGAGATACACCTCCATCCTGGAGATCCGCTTTTATTTCATTGATATCAAAGGAAGATCAAGACTGCACTAAACCAGAAAATTATAGGCCAATATCACTTTTGAATACTGATTACAAGATTTTTGCTAAAATACTAGTAAATAGATTAATGTTAGTTATACAACAAAAGATTCACAATGATCAATCAGGTTTTATAAAAGGGAGACAAATGAGAAATAATGTTAGACAAATTGTGAACTTATTGGAATATCTGGAGAGAAACAACTAGGTCCCTGCAGCATTCTTCTTCTTGGATGCGAAGAAGGCATTTGATTGAGTGAACTGGCAATTCTTATTTAAAATAATAGAAAAGATGCAGTTTGGGGAATATTTTATACAAGCAATTAGAGTAATATATCAGGGACAAAGAGCACAAATAATAGTTAATGGTAATTTAATAGAAGTTTTTAGAATTGAAAAAGGGACAAGGCAGGGATGTCCTTTGTCTCCATTTTAACTTTAGAACTTTTATTAAATAAAATATGCGGGTCAAATAAAATAAAGGAAATTAAAATTAGACATCAAGATTATAGATTAAGGGCATTTGCAGATGACCTAGTTGTTATTTTATTCCAACCAATACAATTGGTTGTACACTTGATGGATATAATTAGTCAATACGGAAAGGTATCTGGATTTAAAGTAAATCAACAAAAGACAAAAACAATAATTAAAAATATGACTATACAGGAAAAAATAGAATTAGAGAAAATAACAGGATTTGAAATAGTAAAAAAGGTTAAATACTTAGGAGTGTATATTGCAGCTTCAAATGTGAAATTATATAAAAATAATTATGAAGTTTTATGGCAAAAAGTGCAGAAGGAAATGGAGAATTGGGAAAAGTTGCAGTTATCTTTATTGGGAAGAATAGCAGTAATAAAAATGAATGTTTTGCCCAGGTTTTTATTTTTGTTTCAAATGATACCAATACTTAAAAAAGATGCAGACTTGAAGGAATGGCAGAATGGAATTAATAAATTTATATGGGTTGGCAAAAGACCGAGAATAAAATTGAAAATAATATAGGATAAACATGAAAGAGGAGGTCTTAAAATGCCTAATTTAAGATTATATTATGAAGCAGCTGCCCTATCACTAATTAGTGATTGGTTCAACTTAGCAGAAGAAAGAATATTGAATATTGAGGATTATGATTTGTTATATAGATGGCCTGCTTACTTATTGTATGATAAAAAAGTGGATAAAGTTTTTAAAGCTTATATACTTAGAAATGCTTTGTTGAGGGTTTGGGAAAAGTATCAATATAAGTTAAACTATAAAATACCTATATGGGCAAGTCCCAGACATGCAATAGAGAACATTACAGAACAAAAACAGGAGGTGAAGGGTAAATTACAACTGAAATCTCTAAACATAATGAAAGAAGAAAGGATAATTCATACTTGGTTTCAGTATGGACAGCTGCAAGCTAGATGGAAAGAGGACCAGAAAATTGGTATCATGCAAAACGAGGAAAATTTAGTAAAACAGATTATTATTATTTTTTTATTTGCATTTATATCCCGCCCTTCTCTGAAGACTCAGGGCGGCTTACATTGTGTAAGGCAATAGTCTCATTCTATTTGTATATTATATACAAAGTCAACTTATTGCCCGCCCAACAATCTGGGTCCTCATTTTACCTACCTTATAAAGGATGGAAGGCTGAGTCAACCTTGGGCCTGGTAGGACTCGAGCCTGCAGTAATTGTAATTGCAGGCAGCTGTGTGTTAATAACAGGCTGCATTAGCAGCCTGAGCCACTTCCCAGCCCTTAAGATTAGAGACCAAAGTCAATCGCATATTAAAAGGTTGTATAATGCATTGTTAGAAATAGATTCAGAAATGGAACTAGTTAAGGACTGTATGATAAAATGGGCACAAAATATACAGAAACCTATAATGATGGAAACTTGGGAGAACATTTGGGTTAGAAATGTTGGGTACACAAGCACAAAATTTAAGAGAAAATGTTTACAAAATGTTTTATAGATAGCATTTAGATCCTAAAAAATTAGCCTGTATGTATCCGAATTTGCAAGCTAAATGTTGGAGATGTGACTGTGATGATGCTACTTATTATCATATATGGTGGAATTGTAAAAAAATTAAACCATTTTGGATAAGAATTTGGTGGGTCATGCAAAATAGTTTGAAAAAGAAGATAAAGTTTACTCCACAATTGTTTTTACTGGGTATAATTTTGGATTGTACGATAATAGAGAGTAAATTGATTTTAAATTTAATATCAGAGCCAGACTATTGGTAGCGCAATATTGGAAGAAGGAACATTTGCCTACAATCGAAAAATGGATATTAAAAGTTGCAAATTTAGCAGAGATGGCAAAAATTTCAGCATATTTGAAAGACTGTTCACAAGAAAGATACATAGTGGAATGGAGAAGATTGACTATATTCAAAATAGATACCAGACCAAGAAATATCAAATAGCTTTTGAATGAACAGACTGCAAGAATTATATTTATATTTCTCTGTATGTAAAAGGAGAGTTAAGGTCCTAAGGGAGGATGAGAGTTTATGGATAGTTAGCATATTTTTAGCTTATGATTGTTAGATATTTCTTATACCCTGTATTTTGCTCTGGGAAGTATCGGGGGGGGGGGTTGGGAAAAGGGGGGATGGGGAAGGGGGGAGTTTGGGGGACGGGGAGGGGGGAAGGGGGAAGGAGGGGAGATATTTGTTAAAATTTTGTAAAACTTTTTCAATAAAAAAAAAAAAGAACCAGTGTGGGAGAAATAAGCATATGCCATTTGATGAGTGCTGCTGACTTGGGTGCCTCCTTTCAATACTCAAGAAAGAAAACCCCCATATAAAAAATATGCCCCAAGTCCTCATCCCTGTAGTCCGGTCAGTCTTGTCCAATCCACATTTCCCCTAGGTGGCACATGGAGAATGTATGCAGAGATCGTAAGAGATGGAGCCAGCAAGGTCACCGCCACAAAAAGAAAGAGATTGAGAAAGAGAATGTCAGCCTCCGCTCGCTACAAGTTTATTGTTTTATTGCTTTGGGTAGTCTGTCTCCTGATTTAGGTATTTACTATTCTGCTTGCTACGGCTGTCATGGTAACGGGGGAGGGGAAGGAGTGCTGGAGGAGAATTAGAGAGTTTTCTTCAAACGTGTTCAGCAGTTGGAAAGCGGGCTGATAACAGTCAAGGTTAACGGTCCGAACATACCAGAGGGATGGAACCGTCTGAAGATGCACCCCATGTGCCACCTAGGGGAAATGTGGATTGGACAAGACTGACCGGACTACAGGGATGAGGACTTGGGGCATATTTCTTATATGTGAATTCCGCACCAAATACCTCAGAGCTTGTTTTTCTTTGCTTTCAGTTCATATACAGTAAAAATACCTTTCTCTACCATCAATTGAGTTGGGGGTTTTCTTTCTTGAGTATTGAAAGGAGGTATTCCTGACATTACGCAAGCTCTCAGGTCTTCAGCCATCTGATAATTAGAACTGCAGAAAAAACAATTACTACCAACTTGCCTTCCATTGAGGACCTGTATACTGCACGAGTCAAAAAGAGGCTGTGAAAATATTTTCAGACCCCTCACATTCTGGATATAAACTGTTTCAACTCCTACCCTCAAAACGACGCTATAGAGCACTGTACAAAAACACTAGCCACAAATGCCAACACTCTGCTAAACAAACAATTCCTTCAACACTGTTTACTAAGTCTGCACTACTATTAATCTTTTCATCGTTCCTATCACCCATCTCCTCCCACTTATGACTGTATGACTATAACCTTGTTGCTGGTATCCTTATGATTTATATTGACTGTTTCTTAATATGATTTGATTGCTTATTTGTACCCTATGACTATCATTGTGTTGTACCTTATGATTTTTGATGAATGTATCTTTTTTTTAATGTATACTGAGAACATATGCACCAAGACAAATTCCTATGTGTCCAATCACACTTGGCCAATCAAGAATTCCATTCCATTCCATTCCATGATATGCATGAAGATGGAACAATTCAGCCCTACCCACTATTCACTATAGAGGAATGGATGGTGAAACTGACAGAACTTGCTGAGATGGACAAACTGACTTCTTTGATATCTACATATATTTGTCCTATCCGTATGGACTTTAAAAAACATGAACTTGTGATTTATGGTTTTGATGATTAGATATGGTAGATTATAGAATGAAGAGAGTCATGATATAATTTTAGAAAGATATTAAAATATAATTGCACTTCTAACATGTTACATATATCAGAAGTTACTTCTGTATACCTCTGCATCTCGTTATGTGTCTGTCTTTTTTCTATTTTCTTTTCTTGTGCACATTTAGGCTTTTCTGTTATTTCTCTCTCTTTTTTACTTTTTGTTCTAATTTAGTTTGCATTAATTCTTATTCCGCTTAAAAGCTTTAATAAAAATATATAAAAACAATCAGGAATAAACTATGTTGAAAATTACAATTATACAATTATATATATTGTACAATTACAATAATGTACAATTATACAAATGCAATTTATGTTTTCCAGTGCAAAATTGTTAAGTGCAGATAAAGCAAGTTCATTGCTCTAGTGAGAAGTGGAATTATAAACCAAACCTTTTTTTCTAGACTTTTTAAGCTTTTATTTTTTATCTTTTTAATCCACCCACTTGTGAATAGTTTGGATATCAGAATGAGTCTACAGCAGGGGTGTCAAACTCAAGGCCCGCAGGCCACATCCGGCCCATGGGGCCAGCCTGAAAATAATATAATGGTGCCCACACAGACGTGGTTTGCCCTATTGTCCTGGTGCAACAGCTCGCAGTTCCTCTGCTGGCCAAAATGAACCGGGGGTGGTGGTGGTTTGGACTGTTTTCACCTTCCATTGCCTCCTACAGCAGTCTAGTGGCCAAAAACAGGCCACGGGGTGTTGGCTCCCCATAGCTTCCTACAGCAGCCTGGCAGCCAAAAACGGGCCACATGGGAGGGTTTCGGCCTGTTTTTGGCCCCCACGACCTCCTACAGCAGCCTGGTGACCAAAAACAGACTGTGGGAAGTGCGTTTTATTTGTTTCTTTCTCAGCCCCATGCACCGTATCTATCTTATGGTTGCCTGCTTTACATGGTTGCCCCATTTGTGGTTCAAGCAGATGCCAGTGATGTTGCAGTGGGGGTGGTCTGGCTCCAAACAAATGCCGAAGGAAAGTTGCAACCTCGTGCATATACATCTCAGAACTGACGGATACTGAAAGAAGGTGGGCTATATGGGAGAAGGAGGCATTTGCTATTCGCTGGGCTCCTCTAATGTGGAGACAGTTTCTGGAAGGAACTAAACACCCTTTTGAGGTATGGACTGATCTCAAGAATTTAGAAGCTTTAAAAACACCCAGGAAACTGTCACCAAAACAAGCCCGGTGGGTCCAATACTTTAACCGTTTTAACTTCTCCTTGCATTACATTCCAGGAGGAAAGAATTTCCTGGCAGATGCTCTTTCACGTTTACCACAATATAATGATGCCCACACAGACGTGTTTGCCCTATTGTCCCGGTGCAACAGCTTGCAGCCCCAGCAGTTATCCGGGGTAAGCTAAAGACTGATGCGTCCTTGCCGGATGACCTGACCGAGCTGTTGAAGGAGGCATTAAAAACGGATGCCTGGTTTCTAGCCCATTCAAATGAATGTACCCTCTGCGATGGCCTGGCCTGGGTGGGGGCTAAACTATATGTCCCTGCTAGCTTAAGGGGGACCATACTACAGCGTTGCCACGATGCCAAAATGGCTGGACATTTTGGATTTGTGAAAACCCTACATCTATTGAAAAGACAGTTCTGGTGGCCAGGTCTGAAGAAGAACAGTGAGTCTTACATAGCAAGCTATCCCATGTGTGCAGCAGCTAAGAGACCACCAGGAAAACCACCAGGACTATTGCAAACTCTTGCCCACCCTGGAGCCCCATGGAGAGAAATATCTATGGACTTCATAGTGGAATTGCCCGAGAGTGGAGGAAACACTGTAATTTGGGTAGTGACTGACTTATTCTCCAAACAAGTGCATTTCATCCCATGTTCTAAAATACCTTCAGCTAAAGCATTAGCTAAACTGTTTGTCCAACACATCTACAGACTACATGGGGTCCCTGAACATTTAATTTGGACCGTGGGGTCCAATTCACTTCCTAATTCTGGAAAGAGTTTTTACGACTACTAGGCTCCACCCAGGGGTTAAGCTTCGCCCACCATCCTCAAACTAATGGGGGCTTGTGAGAGATCCAATTCAGTTCTGGAACAATATTTGAGGTGTTACATTAACTATCAACAAGATAACTGGGCGGACCTGCTACCTTTTGCTGAGGTGGCCTATAATAATTCTATACATAGCAGCACTGGCTTCATTCCTTTCAAGGTTTCTTCTGGGCAAGACTTTGTACCAATCCCAGAACTGCCTGAAGAGAAACCATCTATTCCATCGCTGGCTGATTGGATCAAACAAGTACAAAACACCTGGATGATAACTCACAAGGCTTTAGATCAGGGATGCCCAAACTTGGCCCCTTGAAGAGTGGTGGACTTCAACTCCCAGAATTCCCCAGCCAGCAACTTGCTCATATTTATAGCTCATGCTGGCTGGGGAATTCTGGGAGTTGAAGTCCACCACTCTTCAAGGGGCCAAGTTTGGACACCTCTGCTTTAGATGAAGCACATCAATCGCATAAGAAGCAGGCGGATAAGAAAAGAGCTCCAGCCAAGAATTTCCAAGTGGGAGATAAAGTTTTTCTATCTACCAAATATTTGCAAACGACTCAAAAATTGAAGAAACTGGGCCCCAAATATGTTGGTCCCTTCCCCATTGTGCGGGTGATAAATCCAGTCACTGTACAATTAGAATTACCAAAAACCTTGCAAAGAATTCACCCTGTATTCCATGTTAGCTTATTGAAACCTGAACACACATCCCCTCTTAGATCGACAGCTGCTACTCCTCCAGTGCTGATTCTCATTGAAGTTAAAAACATTCCAGATTCTAGGAAACACAGGGGTAAAATACAATACCTGGTGGCTTGGAAACGTTTTCCTTTGTCCCAAGCGGAATGGGTGAATAAGGAGGATATTAGGGCCCCAAAGAAACTGGCACTGTTCTATGAGAAATATCCTGATAAACCTTGATTAATCTCTCTTTTCTTTTCTAGGACTAACGTCCTTTCTGCAGGAGGGCGGAATGTCAGCCTCCGCATGCTGCCTTTATTATTTTATTGCTCAGCTAATTGTTTTATTGCTGTCTTTAGTGCTAGGTAATGTATCTTTAAATATGGGCTAGCTGCTTCGGCTACTATAGGTTGGGGGGAGGGAGTTAATACAGAAACAAAACTTAACTTGCTACAGATAAATGGAATGAATTCAAAGTCTAAGAAGCAGGCTGATAACACTCGCAACTAATGGTCTGTGCATGCCAGAGAAATGAAATCATCTGAAGATGACCCCCACGTGATACCTGAGGGAGAGGTGGATTGGACACAACTGCCTGACATTTGGGGGGAGGAGGATTAATGTGGGAACATGTATGTGTAAGACACACCTATTATTCAGAACTTGCTTTACTTTTGTTGCAATCAGTTCATTCTCAGTAAAAGATACCTTTCTCTACAAACAATGCAGTTGGGGGTTTTTCTTTCTTGAGTTTCAAAAGGAGGCACGCCTGACACCTGGTTTCATCCAGTTTAAAAATATGGAACAAGCCTAATCCAAAGAGTTTGCTCACATAACTGTGGCTGTAATTTAATTTGCTTAGTTCTGACTTACAACTGGATTGTGTTATCTCCTCCATAATGGTTTGTAAACAATATAGTGAGCTAAAAACATAAAATACAGAACATGATTGAATTGGATGGTAGTATGCACAAGCTATTAGATTTTTTTTTAATGCACTATGTAATGTGAAAACATCCAATGGTTATTTCTAAATTGTGATTTACTGTGTAAAGCAGAAATGGCTGTATTTAAAGAACACACAGAGTCAAAATCAAATCATATTATGACTAGTAGTGTGCAAATCTGGCAGATAGAAGGCAGCTTTTGTCAGGTATGCATAAAACTGAGTGAAATCAGTGAGATTTAATTGTGTATCCAGTTGTAGTCCAAATGGACCTGGAAATGTTTCCACACCAGATGCATATTTTCTGAATCCTTCTAGAGTCTAGACCAGGGGTAGTCAACCTTTTTATACCTACCGCCCACTTTTTATCTGTGTTAGTAGTAAAATTTTCTAACCACCCATCAGTTCCACAGTAATGGTGATTTATAAAATGTATCATCATCTGTGCATGCCTCTCACACATTGTGGATTGGGGTTGGGGGGGGGTGCCAGCTACCAGCTCTGCTTGTCTGTTACAGCTGGGTGGTATGGGGGAGATGCGCAAGCTATTCTGGGACGAGCCTCTTTTGTTTGCGGTCGCAGTATAGCGCCATTTAGTGTCACTTATGTAACGTGAACTAAATTTATGCGCGGGTGATACAAATAGTATATTTTCAGAAATTTAAATTGTCACGGGGGATTTTATGAAAACCTAATGAAAATGGTTTTAAATAATGCTATGAAATTTTTTTAAAAAGTCAATTAAATTAAACAAAAGGAAAGTGCTTCAGTATCGGACAAAACCCCTACCACCCACCATGAAAGCTGAACGCCCACTAGTGGGCGGTAGGGACCAGGTTGACTACTACTGGTCTAGACATTTAGCAATATATTGTCATGAATTTGTTGTGTTGTACAGTGTTCCTCTTTACAATGGATATCTGGAATAAAATTATAATATTTTCAAATAACTCTATTAAAAAATGAAAAATGGGAGGGTCAGCTAAAGTATTCTACATAGTTAATATTTCAAAGGACAGATTCAATAGGGAAAAGAGAAATCTGACTTCATATTGCCCAAGCAATAACAAAGTGTAAAATTTTGTTATTTGGGGATGGAGAAATGCTATAAAGGGTGGGGATAACATCATGGCAACACGACACATCTCTATGGGGCTTTGTGGGATCGCACCAAAATTAAAACTGTAAGGAGGCTTCGGATGGACCTAAATCACCTCGGAGGGGTGATGAAGTAAGATAGCGCACTCTGTCGATCTCAGGGAGTCCACAATCTCCCTGATTGATCCGGAGAAGGCTCTCAATCCAGCAGGAAGAAGAAGATGGCCATTGCGTGCCTGAACGAAGCTGTGACAGCTGACTGATGAAGAAAGTGCGAAAGACTGAGGAATAGTGTGAATGATCTGAGTGAGAGATTTCTAATTTCTATTGAGAAACAAGCCCCCTGGAAATTAGCTGGGTGAAACTAGGACCCAAAAAGGAGGAGGTGAAATTGTTTTCCTTCCACCTCCCAAGAAAAACAAGCCTGATAGCCATTTTTAAAACCGGAAAGATAAGAGAACTTTTTAAAAGAGTGAAATAACTCGGAAACTAGGAAACTGAACTGGGGATCTAAAATATAATATTGACTAACCTAAAATATAATATTGACTTACTTTGAGGGACTATAAAATTTGGACTCAGAGAACCTTTTTTGAAAAACTTGGACTGGATAATACTATCTATCTATCTATCTATCTATCTATCTATCTATCTATCTATCTAACTAACTAACTAACTAACTAACTAACTAACTAACTAAAAGGAGGTATGTATGTATGTATGTTTGTTTAAGCATAACTCTGGAATACCTCAAACAATTTTGACTGAACTTGACATACAGATGACTTACCCTCCGGAGACAAACACTGTGAGGGTAAGACAACCCTGGGGTGTGTGTTTGTGTCTCTGTGTGTTTCATTGTGTGTTCCAGTATAACTCTGGAAAGCCTGGGCCTTTAAGGAGAGTGAGTACAGCATCCTAGAGTGACATTTGTTCTTGATGTCATGGGAGAGGGAAGGGACCCTGATTAGGCCAGTACAGCAGTAGGCCTATGAAGGAAGCCTGATAAGGCCTGTACAGAAGCCTTTGATAGACCATGCTCCCTCACATAGTGGGCCTTTAAGGCCTAGGCCTCCCTCACACAGTAAGCCTATGAAGGGTGCCTGATTAGGCCCGTACAGCAGTAGGGCTATGAAGGGAATCTGATTAGGCCATTACAGAGGCCTCTGATTGACTGTGCTCCCTTACACAGTGGGCCTTTACGGCCTAGGCCCCCCCTTAAATAGTAGGCCTATGACGCAAAGGAAACCTGATTAGGCCAGTACAGAGGACTTTGATTGAGCATGCCATGGCCTACACAGATCATCCACCCCCACCTCACAGCTTCGGCCCATTTTCCCAGGACCGTCCTTTGCCCCAACTTACCACGCGAAAGACGGGACCACACCAACCAAGGTGAAACAAGTATGGAGGCCACAGAGGAGACCTAGTTATTTCAGCAGGGGTGGAGGAGGCACAGCATGGTCCAGCTCAGGGATATATGTTCCAGTCCCAGGCCCAGCAATGGTAAAACGAATGGTGGCACAGGTAGGGGGTGGGAGGGGGAAGTGACAGAGCAGAGATGATGGGCATGGGAGTGGGGGAAGAAAGGCCCCTCTTAATGGCATCCTATCAGATGAATACTTGGGCAGTGCCGAGTTATCAGCTAGTATAAAATAAAAAGGAAGAAAATGGAGAGAACCAGAGCAACAGTGATACCTACAAGCAGAAGAAAATATTGAAAGGTGTAAGAGAGAAAGGAAAAGAAAATATAACCTTGAGAGGCTGAAGAAGATAAAGACTGGCTGTTAAAACAAATAACACCTGCACCAATAAGCTATTCACATTAGATAGCTGATACAGAGAGTGAAACTTTTTGAAATAGTGCAGCTCTTGGAACTTAAGGGGAAGCTAAACAGATAAAGCGAACAGAAGCTGAGAGCAGCAAAATATTTTCCTTTTCTTTCACTTTCTGCTCTGTGAACTCTCTCTCTGAAGATATAAGACAGTTGATGGTTGAATTCTGGAGCTTGGTGGGCCTATGTGGATTACAAATTTAAAAAGAAGAGAATACTTTTTGAAGAATGAAGGGGTTAATAGTCTTGGATTCTTGGATTAGAATTTATATTTTTGCTTTCCTCTTGGATTATAATTAACAATCTCACTTTTTTGTGGATTATAATTACACTCTTCTGGATTACAATTAAAAAAATAGTGACATTTTTTGGAAATTGAAGATAATAAGAAGGAAGAAGGAAAAAGGGATGCTGTAACATTGAATACGCTGACTCCTGAATAGCTTTGGAAAAGGGGAAAATGGAAGGAGACAATGAAGTTGGCAGTCAATATTGGGGCTGTAGTATTATTAAAGCATCTCAAGAAAACTATATCTGCATCACCCTCAGCACCAGCATCTAGTCCAGCAGGTCAAAGGTCATTGGATGTTATGTTGCAGCAAGAGAAAATGAATATGATGGAGTCAGAGATTAAATTTATGATTCAAGCCATGCATGAAGACATTAAGGAAAGAATAGGAAAAGTAGAGGACAAAATAGAGAATCTTTAACAAATAGTGATTAAAAATGAACAATGCTTTCAGAAAGTAAAAGAGAAAGCTGAACAAACAGAGAAAAGAATGGAAGAGGTTGATTACAGACTTACCCTGGCAGACAAAAGTCATGAGAAAACAATATCACTTGAGATGGATAAGCTGATTATTTGCAGTTTCAGAATATTGAGGAAAAAAAGGAGAAAACTGGCTGAAATAATGGCAGAGCTGCTGGCAAATGATGTAGAGGTGACCAATAAAAAAATGGACAAAATTTTAGAGTCTACACTAGATATGTGACAAGAAACAGACTCCCCAGAGAGGTATATGCGAGATTCACTAAAAAAGCAATAAAAACAGAGATATTACAAAGAATGAGAGATAACTCTTTAAAATACAAAGGGAAAGGAATAGTAGTCCTAAAACAGATCCCCAGAAGAGTAAGAGATAGAAGAAAGGAATATCAATTTCTGACAAGATGGCTCATTAAAAATGGAGTAAATTTTAGATGGTTGATACTGGAGGGAATACTAGTGACCTGGATTGAGCAAAGACATAGACTGGATTCCATAGAAAAAGCAGAACAATTTTATGATCATTATTTTGGATTACAAGAAGAAAAGAGAGTAGAAGATACGAAAGATAAGAAATAATTAAGGAAGATAATTATTATAAACTGATACAACAAATTAAAGCAGATCTGGAGAAATGGACAAATCTGCAATTATCATTGATAGAATAGCTACAATAAAAATAAATATATAACCAAAACTACTATACCTATTTCAAACAATTCCAATAAAATTGGGAGAAAAAAATTACTTTGAGGAACTCAATAAAGCGGTATTAAAATATATCTGACAAGAGAAAAAAGCAAGAATAGGCTTAAAAATGCTGCAGGATTCAAGAAATAGACTGAATTGGGAATTGTATTATCAGGCTGCGGTACTCACAAGGGTGAAAGAATGGACTGTATTGAGGCATACAAGACTATTGATTTGGGCTGGCAAGCCTTCTTGTTGTAAAGGAAAAATAAAATACATGGCTACTTTCAAAGACATTATATTAGGAATCCATTATTCTTAGTGTGGGAGAAGATTAGAGAACAATTAATCAAACAAACAATCGCTCTCACAGAAAGGGCCTCCTCCGGATTCCGTCAGCTAAACAATGTCGGTTGGCGACCTCCAGGGGGAGGGCCTTCTCTGTGGGGGCCCCTACCCTCTGGAACGAGCTCCCTCTGGGGCTTCGTCAACTCCCCAATCTCAGGTCCTTCCGCCGCGAGCTAAAGACGTTGCTGTTTCGAAGAGCAGGACTAGCTTGAATGTACTTTTATATTGGGGTTTTTAAATCAGGGGTTTAAATGGGGTTTTAAATTTGTATTTAAAAGTTTTAAGGCATCAACTGAATTTAATTGTCTATTCTTTTTGCTGTTTTATATGTATTATATGTTTTCTGTTGTTTTATTGGCTGTGAACCGCCCTGAGTCCTTCGGGAGATGGGCAGTATACAAATATAATAAATAATAATAATAATAATTACTTGAGGATACCAGTTTGGCTTTCAACAATGGAAGCACTGATTCATCCAAATGTTATTAACATGGAAAATATTGTTAGGTACAAAGATATTTTGAATGAAAAGGGGGAACTCAAAACTAAACAAGAATTGAGCGATCAAGGGATTGATATGGCATGGTACTCACAAGTGCAGATACATTTTAGATATGAGAAAGATGTTAAACTATATGGGTTTTATAATAAAATAACAGAATTATACAATATATTAACAGGGACAGAAGAAAAATTGATAAAGAAAACATAGAGCTATTTATTAGGCATGAAATTGGAAGAAGAACAAGTGTCAGGGTTCCAACGGATGCAGGAGACAATAATAGTAATCTGGTAATCTTTTGGGATGGCCCGTTTCCTATCAGCCTGCTTCTTATGGCTCTGTGGGCCACATCCAATGCCTTACGGGCTACTGGCCAGGTAACATCAAGTTGCTCGATCCATTTTACCAAGGATGGTATTTGAGTTTTCTCCTGTGGTAATTCTGGGATAAGCACAAATTCCTGGCCCGATACCACTTTGAATGGTGTAAACCCAGTACTGCTGTGTATGGAATTATTATACTCCACCTCCGCAAGGTCAGCCCAGTTATCTTGTTGATGAATTACATAACACTTGATTATTAGAACACTCGGTTCTAATACCAAATTAGCCTTCTCAAAAGCTGAGTTTCTCTGAGGATGGTGGGTGGAACTTAACCCCAGGGCAGAGCCTAATAACCTCAGGAACTCCCTCCAAAAGTGGGAGGTGAACTGAACCCCTCTATCAGATATTATTCGTTCTGGGACACCATGTAGCCAATAGACATGTTGAATAAACAGTTTAGCCAATATCTTTGCTGAGGAATCTTGGGACAGGGTGCAAAGTCCACCTGTTTCAAGAACAAGTCCATAATCACCCAAATAACTGTATTTCCATTACTTTCTGGTAATTCCACAATAAAATCCATGGATATCTTCTTCCAAGGAGCCCCAAGTCTGGCTACATTCTGGAATAGCCCAGGTGGCTTCCTAGGTGGCCTTTTTGCAAAAGTGTATATAGAACTGGCAACATATGCCTTATGTCTTTCTTTAGGGAGGACCACCAGAATTGTCGTTTGACTAAATGTAAAGTCTTCACAAATCCAAAATGTCTAGCAACTTGTGCATCATGGGATTGTTGTAACACTGCACCCCTCAGGCTGGCAGGGACATACAACTTTGCTTCAACCCATGGGAGTCCATCACGAACAGTACATTCATTTCCGTGGGAGGCGAAGCACTCATCAGGTTTTAGAGTGTCCCTTAATTCCTCACTCAACCCAGTGGGTATAGTTGGTTCACCCCTTGTTTGGGCCCTGGTGACTACTGGAGCTGCCAGTTATTTTGAAGCAATAACTGGCAGGATCACTGGCCAGTTGTGCACTATTGTATTGAGGCAACCTCGAGAGGGCATCAGCAATAAAATTCTTTCCTCCCGGGAGGTAACATAGGGTGAAATTAAAACAGTTGAAATGTTGAGCCCACCGGACTTGCTTGGGTACAACTTCCGCAGGGTTTTTAAGGCCTCTAAATTCTTATGGTCTGTCCATACCTCAAAAGGATGTTTCGCCCCTTCGAGGAAATGCCTCCAAGTTAGCAATGCCCAACGGACAGCGAAACCTTCTTTCTCCCAAATCACCCATCCCCGTTTGGTCTCGGACAATTTGCGGGAGGTATAAGCACAAGGCTGTAAGGATCCATCAGTATTAGCTTGAAGTAATTTCGCCCCAACCGCCACATCACTTGCATCGGCCTGGACAACAAAAAGGGGCTTCCATGTTGGGGTGTTTCAAAACTGGCTCGGCAGCGAACAGCCACTTCAGCTTCTCAAAAGCTGCCTGGTACTCCATATTCCACTTGAGACGCATACTATGTTTTGCTTGACTTCCCCCTTCATTTATTTTATTTTATTTTATTTTATTTTATTTATTCGTTGTAACAATATATACAAGTATAACATAGAGGATTATATAATATATAAACATATATATGAGGAGAAACAAGGTACTATAAACACATATATATATAGGGGAAGAAACAATAGGACAGGAACGGTAGGCATGTTTGTGCTCTTATGCACGCCCCTTAGAGTCCTCCTAGGAAAGTGGTGAGGTCACCCGTGGATAGATTTAGAGTAAAACTTTTGGGGTTATGAGAAGAAACCACAGAGTCAGGTAATGCATTCCAAGCATATATAATTCTGTTACAGAAATCGTGTTTTCTGCAATCTAAACTGGAGCGGTTGACATTGAGTTTAAATCTGTTGGTAGCTCTTGTGATATTGTTATTGAAACTAAAAAAGTCATTAACAGGAAGGACATTACAACGGATGATTTTATGAGCTAAACCCAGGTCCTATCGAAGGCGACGAAGTTCCAAGTTTTCTAGACCCAGGATATCAAGTCTGGTGGAATAAGGTATTTTATTGGTTTCGGAGGAGTGGAGAACTCTTCTTGTAAAATACCTTTGGACACGCTCAACTGTGTTGATATCAGATATATGGTATGGGTTCCAAACAGGAGAGCAGTAATCAAGAATTGGCCTAGCGAATGTTTTATATGCTCTGGTCAGTAGCGTGGTGTTTTTTGAAAAGAAGCTACGTAGAATTAAGTTAACAACTCTTAGAGCCTTTTTTGCTATATAGTTGCAGTGGGCTTTGGCACTTAGATTGTTAGATATAAAAACTCCAAGGTCTTTGACAGGGTGGGGGTCATCTGTGAGGTAATGTCCATCAAGCATGTACTTTGTGATTGGGTTTTTTCTTCCAATATGCAGGACTGAGCATTTACTGGTTGAGATTTGTAGTTGCCAAATTTTAGACCAAGCAGTTAGATGATCAAGGTCCTTTTGAATTGTGGATGTATTGTCAGTGGTGTTGAAAAGTTTGACATCATCAGCAAAGAGAACACAGTTACTTGAGATATGATCACAAAGATCATTTATGTATATTATAAAGAGAGTTGGTCCAAGAACACTACCTTGAGGAACACCACTCTTGACAGGAACAGGATTTGATAGAGCATTACCAATTTTAACTATTTGTTGTCTGTTTGACAGAAAAGCAGATATCCAGTTGTGTAAGGGTCCTGAAATGCCATAGGATTTTAATTTTAGGAGAAGTTTATCATGTACTACTGAGTCAAAAGCTTTACAGAAGTCTATGTATATTGCATCTATTGATTTACCTAGATCAAGATTTGTAGTCCATAGGTTTTTACAGTGGAGAAGTTGTAAATTGCATGATAATTTTTTTCTGAAGCCAAATTGTTTATTTGAGAGAAGGTTATGTATTTCTAAGTGCAAGGTAATGGATTGGTTGATGATGGATTCCATTACTTTGCAGGCGACGCAGCAAAGGGAGATTGGTCTATAATTATCAACTAAGCTGGGGTCGCCTTTTTTGAAAACTGGAATAACTGTGGCTAGTGACCAGAGATTGGGAAGGGAACTGGTTGCGAAAGTTTTATTGAAGATTATACTTAGGGGTTCTGCTAAATTACTAGAGAGTTTTTTAAAGAAGTAAGCACAAAGTCCATCAGGTCCAATGGATAGAGATGGTTTCAAGTTACAAAGAGCTTTACCAACATTTTCTTCGGTAAAATCTATATTTGTTAAGTCGTCATACTCATTGCTTGTATGATTTGGGAATGTGGGATATTTGCCATCACTGTTGACAAAAACTGAGCCAAAGAATTTGTTAAAGAGGTTTGCTTTAGTTACTTCGTTATTGTATTCAGTGCCATTAGAATCTTTTAGTGGTGGCATGGATCTAGAGTCTTTAAGCTTGTTGTTGACAAAATTATAGAAGGCACGACTGGAATTAGTGCACAGAAGATCCTCTTCTTGCTTGGTGTAGTAATTTGTGCATTCGTTTTTTATTTGGTTGCATATAGTTCTGTAGCGATTTTTAAAATTTGCTACATAGCCCTTTTTGTTTCTTTTCCAGAGGGATTTTTTTTTAGACTGAAGCTTTTTTATTGATATGGGTAGTTTGCTTTTCCTGATCTTGGTGGTAGTTTGTGGTACGTATAGTTTGATGACTCTGTTGATTTCGAGTAGGAAAACTCTATAGTGGTCTTCAGAAGTTAAACAGGTTGAGAACAGATTAAGCCAGTCCAGAGATGAAAGATCATTGTTTAGAAGGTCATAATTAGCTTTTTTGAAGTTGTAGATGGGAATGCTATTGATATGACGATTTAAGTGACGACGTATATTAAGATGGAAGTCAATCATGCAATGATCGCTGTTGGAAAAGGGTTCTCTTATTTGTAGTCCATAAATGGTATTGGTGTTGTTGCAGAAGATGAGGTCAAGGCAGTTGTTTAGTCTTGTACTGTTAGTTACAAGTTGTTCAAGACCTAGGTTTGTAACAGCTTTTCATTTTCAGGAGGTTGGTAATGGGTAAGGCAATTTGCGCAAATGAGGGGATAAACTATCAATAAAAGTTCGTAAACCGCAAGAAACTTTGTAGCTGCTTATGGGTATGTGGGGGTGCCCACTCTAGGACTGCCAGACCCTCTCCGGGTCCATTCCTATCCACTCATTTGAGATGCGGTTTCTTTTCTTTGATGGAATTCATCTTTTGACAGCTTAGCATACAGTTCAGCCGCTGAGTTTTTTCAGAACTGACTGTATCAACGTCACGTGTTCCTCCATGGTCTTGGTGTAAATGAGAATGTCATCTAGGTAAACTAGGACCCTCTTGTAGAGGTGCTCATGCAGTACCTCATTAATCAATTGCATGAACACTGCAGGGCTCCTTGCAATCCAAAAGGGAGCACCTTAAACTGGAAGCAACCAAGGGACAATTGAAAGCAGTTTTCCACTCATCGCCTTCCTTAATCCAGATTTTGTAGTACACCTCCCACAAATCCAGTTTAGTAAAAATCTTCTCCTTAGCCAGGTGAGCTAGCATGTCTTTCATTAGGAGCAGTGGGTACACGTTTTCTACACAAATTGCATTCAGGTTCTGGTAATCAACACACAAGCTAAGAGAGCCATTCTTTTTCTCCCAGAACAAAACTGGGGCCGCCACTTGGGGCCTCGCTGGCTGGCTGAAGCCCCGTTTCAGGTTTTTATCGATAAAATTCTGCAGTCTTCCAACTCGTGAGGGTCATCGAGTAGATCTTTGTTTTGAAGAATCTCAATGCTACACTCCGTGGGTCGATGGGGTGGTAGTACATCTGACACCTTCTCACTGAACACTTCCCTGAGGTCCCAATATTCCTTAGGGAGGTTCTCCTCCCCAGGGATGCATTCACATGCCACCACCACCAGCTTCTTTGAAGCTTTAGCCATGCAAAGGTCCATCCCCTCCCTTACCCAGGGGGTGGGTGGACTGGATACGCAACCTCCTTTCTTCCAATTCACCTAGGGGTTCCATTTCCGTAGCCAAGGCAGTCCCAGCAAAAGAGGTTGTTCCATCCCAGGTACTATGATGAAACTCAAAGTCTCTCGGTGATCCCCTATCTGCATCTCAATAGGTTCAGTCACAAAATGGGCGGGTCCTCCCCCAGCTACTGACCCACCCTACTGGCAGAATGCAATAGGTCATTTTTACTCTCAGACCCATTTTGTCCACTACCTCAGGACTGATGACACACAATATTCGTAATGAATATTGTTGTAAATCTTGATTATTTGTACCTGAATGACACACTGTTTGTTTAAACATGGAATTATTATATTAAAAATTTTTTAAAAATATTTTAAAAAAGAGAGAGAGAAATGGCATAAATAAGGCAGATGGATTAATACATGAAGAAGACAAAAAAGGAGATATGGATGAATTAAAGAGAAATGAATTGTTTTATTTAAAAGTATTTTAAGGTTCAAAATGTTAATTTATCTTTCAACCCAGTAAGTATAAATATAATACCCTGGATGTTGTTTAGTTTGTCTTAACTTTGTTAGGTTTTTGAACATTTCTGTTCTGACAATATTATGCACATATTCAGTTCTGCTCCTATACAAAAGAGTCAAGCCCCATAGCAGCTGGGGACTCTATATGTCTTTAATCTCTACATTATGGAATTGAGACTATTTGTGCCAGAAAGTAAATCTCCCTTTGTCTAGAATAGCTGTTTTGAATGCAAAGGGGGGAAAATGCATCTTGAGCCTGTGTTAAACACCCACCATGGCCACACCCACAACGACCACAGCCACCCTGGTCCTCCGAGGTCAAACACAACTGTTATGTAGTCCTCAATGAAATTGAGTTTGACACTCTTGGTCTACAGCTATATTCCCATTCTTTACCAACAAAATGCTTAAATAAAAAAATTAAAATGCTACTAGTTTTGTGTTGAAGTGTGGAAAAATATTATATAGGAATATAAATGCAACTTATATTATCAAAGAATACTAATTTTTTGAATTCAGCAATTAAAATTAATGTTATAATTTGTATTTTAAAAACTACTGATATCCTCATATCACTCCACATTTGGCCCTATTACTGAAAAAACCCAGTATTGCACATATTTTCATTATGTGACATAATTATATAACATAGCATATTAACAGCTATATGTCAAAATTGTATTTTAAACTGAGAGGGCATAAAAACAGTACTTTTGTATCAGAAAGGAATTGTGCTTCTGAATCTTAAAAACAATTCTGACTAGATAAATATTATTTAATTTTCAATTAAATTAAATTCTGGGTCAATCTGAGCAATGTTCAGAAATCATGAAAACTATTGACTGCTGTGAAAAAGAGACCACTTGGGTGCAGCATACACTGACTGTATCAAATATACAGCAATCTACATAATGTTGCTACTAAGTGTACACCTGAAGAGGAATTACTGTGCAACCTATCCCCAACTGCTGATGAATGTACATATCTAAGGACATATATATATATATATTCAAAAAGTTTTACAAAAAATTTTTTCCCCCCTTTTCCCCCAACCCCTCTCCCTTCACAAGCCCCCTTCCCTCTCCCTCCCCCCCCCAGACTTCCCGGAACAAGCACAAGGTATAGTTAAAAATAAAACAAACATATGCTAAAAAAAATTTTTCCCCCCAAAACTATTATACCAATTTTTCCTCTCTAGCTCTGACTTCCTCCTTACATAACCAAAATCCTTCAAAAAATTAACAATAAACAGTAATAAAATATATAGATCAATAGAACAAATTAATCCTAAAGTATTTAAAACCAGCTAAAGCATAAAAATCCAATCCAATTCAGATAATATCTCCCTTATAGTTTCTATAACCATATAATTTTCCCCCCAAGTCTTTCTTACATACGATCTTTCGAGAATATTCTATTTAAAATTCAATACAACAGATTATAAAATTTCAATACAGGGAAATTACAATATCTATTCAACTTTAGTCCTTCCTCGTCAAAATCCAGTATAAATCCAAATATCTAGTCTTTTATGATAGTTATAAAACATATAATCAACCCATTTCTTCCAGATCTTCCTCATGTATTGTCTTTCAGGAACGCTAATATCTTTTTCTGTTAATATTTTAAAAAAAAAATTCTTTCAAGGATGATACTTTTGTCTCTTGCCATTTTTGTTGATGCATTAGTCTCTGTCTTTCCTTCATTACTCCTTTTGAAAAGTCAGTCACAATATTTCCTAATAGTTCCTTATGTCCAAGAATCCACGAGTTACTGCCGTATATTCCCTCAATCCGAAAAGAGAACTCTTGGAAAGCATTAACCCTGTGAATTTTTCCATTTCGGGAGACAGCCTCCTGTAGCACAAATTCTGGCATTTCATCCAAACTTTTTAAAAAAGGCTTCTTTACATCAACTTGTTTATTCAGGATCCTATCTTCATATTTATCCACTTTTGTTATCTCCTCCATTCCATGTTCCAAGTCCTGATTACATTGGTTAATTTCCTCCAAACTCTCATCCAAAACGCCTCCATTTTTTTCCAATTCGTATTTTTGAGTAATTAAATACATTCTTTCTGTATAATCCTGTATAAAGTCACGAATCCATTCTTCTGAAAAAACCTTCATGGCAAAGTTCTTGCTGAAAATCCCCTTATAAAATACTTAAACAAACTAAAATAATCCAACAATCCACAGTCCAGTACAATAAGATAAAATCTCCATTCAGTTTCACTTTCTCAACAAGTAAACACCATTTTATTTCATTGTGTTGATTGTAGATGAGAGAAATTTTTTTTTAAAAAAAAATAGAAGTCAGATTTAATACTTGCAATTTAAATGACTGATCTCCTGTGTTTATTCTGTCTGCTTATAAATATCCATAACAATCATTTGAAGCAGAAGTGGTCGCTCTCTTCTCTGTCTGCAGAAGCAGAGACACGCTGGGGCTGGAGCTGTGCAGAAGGATTTCCAAGGAACTTTCCCTTTCGAGTTCCCCAAACGGGGCCTCTAGAGAGAGCTCTACCTTTCCTTCTTCTTGCTCTTTCCCTTCCCCTTACCGGGGAAGGTACTTTCAGCCGCTGTTTTCGCCGGCTTTTACAGAATCCCAGCGCGGGCGCCCTTAAGGCGTCCTTCGGAGAGAGCGGAGCCACCAGAAGTCGGGACGACATTTGCTATATTTTGTCTCTAACCAGAGGGAAAGAGAAAGAGACAGAGAAAGAGAAAAAAACTCTTAGACGCAATGTAGTAGGTAAAACATTCCAAATAATTTAAGTAGCTTAGGGAGGGCTTCAGTTCTCTAAAAATTACTATATACCATATATGTCACGTTCCAAGAACAAAGAGGCATAAGAAATCATACTAATGTTAGCAGAGGTGGGTTGCTACTGGTTCGGACTGGTTTGGGAGAACCGTTAGTGGAAATTTGACATTCCCCGAACCGGGAGTGACCACTGGCTGACCACATCCCCGAACTGGTCCCTGGTCCCTGCTCACTCACCCCACCTACCCGATGCTTGCTCACCCTGCCTCCCCACCCACCCCACCTAGCCACAGCAGAATCTAGCCATGTACTTCTGCTCACTGCTGCTGGCAAAGGTAAGGCAGAAGGGCATCGGTCAGCAGGTGGGTGGGAGCAGGAGAGCTAGTGGAGGAGTGATACCAGTAGCGGGTGGTGGACTGATGCACACGGGACGGAGGGGAGCACGCGGGAGATCGCGACACCAGAGCTCTTCCCGTGTATTTCCCCCAGCCAGCCTGGCCTGCGAGGAAAGCACGAGGGAGATCATGGCACTGGAGCTCTTCCATGCATTTCCCCCAGCCAGCCTGGCCTAGGTTTACTCGTGAGCAACATTGGCTGGGAGAGGTAGGGAGAAAGGCCAATGGTGCTCACAAGTAAACTGAGGCTCTTAAGGGGGGGGGGTTGAGCCTCCCCGCCCACATCTTTACCTGAGGGCATCGCTGGCAGCCACTTCCTGCACTTCCCGTTCCATGCTCTTCCTGCTGTTGCTTGGCGTCCTCGATGCATGAAGGCAGGAGACAGCAGTTTCTTTTACTGCCTGCAGGCTGCTGGCTGCGAGTAGCAGAGCGAGTAAGCCAGTGATCTGCCAGCTGCCTCTAATCTGCAGTTAACTTGTGATCAAGTTTATTCGTGGCCATGGTGCTGACAAGTAAACTGCAGATTACAGGAAGCCAGCAGATCACTGGCTTACTCGCGCTGCTGCTCGCCTGGCAGAGCACAGACTGGCAGCTCCAGGTCATCTCTCAGCTGTTGTGTGCAGGGAAAAACTTGCAAAGTAAAGGAAAACTTCTTTTCAGTGTGAGAAGTTAATTGCCTCGCACTCGGGAGTTTTTCTTTACTATGGCAAAGTGTTTCCTGGCTGAGAGATGACCCAGAGCTGCCACTCTCTGGTAAAATGCGCGTCTCACAGTGGGGTGCAATTTGGGGTGACAGCCCTGCAGTCTCTCACAAACGGGCTGTACCTGCCAGATGCCTCGAACCCTGCCGGCTCCTCCTAACAATATCCTGCTGGAGCAAGGTTGGACTAGATGACCTCCAGGACCCTTCCAGTCCTGGATTATCCTCTGAAGCTGTGTACAGTGCCAGATTTGTAGTCCTTCCTTCCTCTCCTTTTTCCTCCCTCCCTCCCTCCCTCCTTTCTTTCTTTCTCTCTTTCTCTCTCTCTAACCAACCCCCCACCCTCCACCTCTCATTTTTTGCCTAGCAGGCTTCAGCTTTTTTATCTTTCAAAAATGCTTTTAAAAGTAAAAAAACAAAAAAGAGGCTCTGACGATCACGTGGCTCAGCTGGGCATGGCGGGGGGGGGGGAACAGGGATTTTTGCTACTGGTTCTCCAAACCACCTGCACCACTGGTACCAGATTGGCTGATCCGGTCCGAACCGGGAGCATTTCACCTCTGGTAGTACTTCCATTTAAAGAAGAAAAGCATAGCTCAGACTATTCTTATGATTTTTTGCTCTGATATTCTGTTGCTTAGGTATAAATTTGTTAATGCAGAAATTTTACTTACAACCTAGTAAACAACGGAGCTAGCTGTCTGCCTGCAATCATGTGTATCTATTAGGAATAAATCCCACTGAAAGAGAGTAGCCTTACTGCCAAGTAAATGTGCATAGGCTTTATTGGTTGAGAGATAGGGTATTGATTAGTATCAGGTGTATTATACAGAGAAATTAGAACTTCTGTAATGACAGATACTTTGTGCCCAGACTGTGTGTGTGTGTGTGTGTGTGTGTGTGTGTGTGTGTGTGTGTGTGTGTATGTATGAGAAAGAGAGAGAGAGAGAGAGAGAGAAGAAAGAGACAAAGAGAAAGGAAAAAGAAAGAAAGAGGAAGTGTGTGTAAGAGAGAGAAAGAGGAGACAGAGAGACAAAGAAAGAAAGAGAAAGAAAGAAAGAGGAAGGAAGGGAGAGAGAAAGAAAGAAAGAAAGAAAGAAAGAAAGAAAGAAAGAAAGAAAGAAAGAAAGAGGAAAGGAGATAGAGAGACGAGAAAGAGACAGGAAGAAATGAAAAAGAGGAAGGAAGGGAAAGAGAGAGAGAAAAGAAAGAAAAAGAGACAAAGAAAGAAAAAGAAAGAGAAAGAAAGAAAGAGGAAGGAAGGAAGGAAGGAAGGAAGGAAGGAAGGAAGGAAGGAAGGAAGGGAGAGAGACAAGAAAGAAAGAAAGAGAGAGAGAGAGAGAATGAAAAAGAAAGGAAGGGAAAGAGAGTATGTGCGTGAGAGAGACATGAAAAAAGAAAGAAAGAAAGATAGAAAGAAAGAAAGAGGGAAGGAGAGAGAGTGAGAGATAGAAGAGAAAGAAAGAGGAAGGAAGGGAGGGAGAAACAGAGAGAAAACTGTGCTATTATTTTTAATTGTTTACAGTGTCCCTACAACTAGAGTGATTTTACTGCCTTTCTTTTGCCCAGGGCTATCACATATTTTTCAGGGATTTACATGCATTCAATGTCTATAGTCCAGAGCATAAATATGTGTGTGTTTATTTTGTACATCATGTTGCAGTCCATCTTAATATGCTATTCCTGGTATGTTATGTTTTGTATACATACAGAGAAAGAAGCACTATTGTGATCTTTGACTTTTAGGCTTGCTGCCAAACATCAGTCATAATACTAATTACTGTTTTGAACAATATGCAGGTTGTATTACACGAATGGCTATTTTATATGTAAAATTATGACTGAAATATTTCTGCACCTATATTGGTTTTCACTGTCAGGAAGTTTCTCCTTAGTTTTAGGTTGCTTCTCTCTTTGTTCAGTTTCCACCCATTGTTTCTTGTTTTGCCTTCTGGTGCCTTGGAAAATACATTGCCCTCCCCTCTCTTTATGGCAGCCCCTTAAAACCCTGTTGCCTATCACACTCTTGGGCAAAGCATGTGAGCCATTTCCCCCTTTCAGTGGTCCATGAAAGTACATCTATAGTATGTAGATAATGAAGTTTTTACAGAACTATAGATATGTTCAGGTTGGGTGTGACAAGGAATGGCTGGGAAAGGAGGGGCCAGACGAGGCATCCCTTGATGTGAGTTGGCCACACCCATCCAATCACATGACCATCAAGCTATGCCCACTAAATAAACCACGCCCACAGAACCAGTAGTAATAATAATAATAAAAATATTAATAATAATATTTTAATTTGTATACCGCCCTTCTCCCGAAGGACTCAGGGCGGTGAACAGCCACAATAAAAACAACAATCAATAAATACAATACAAATAAAACAATAAATAAAAAACTTATTCAAATTTGGCCCAAAAATTTAAAATACACTTAAAACCCAAAAAACCAATTTAAAATTAAAAACAATAACAACATCTAAAAAATCTATGCCAGTCCTGCGTGGAAAAATAGGTACGTCTTCTGCTCGCAGCGGAAGGTCCGGAGGTCAGGAAGTTGTCGGAGTTCAGGGGGAAGTTCATTCCATAGGGTAGGAGCCCCCACAGAGAAGGCCCTTCCTCTGGGGGCCGCCAGCCGACATTGCTTGGCTGACAGCACCCTAAGGAGTCCCTCTCTGTGGGAGCGCACGGGTCGGTGGGAGGCAAACGGTGGCAATAGGCGGTCCCATAAATAACCCAGTCCTAAGCCATGGAGCGCTTTAAAGGTGGTAACCAGCACCTTGAAGTGCACCCGGAAGACCACAGGCAGCCAGTGCAGCTTGCGCAGGATTGGTGTTATATGGGAGCCGCGAGCAGCTCCCTCTATCACGTGCGCAGATGCATTCTGGACCAACTGGAGTCTCCGGGTGCTCTTCAAGGGGAGCCCCATGTAGAGAGCATTGCAGTAGTCCAGGTGAGAGGTAACAAGAGCATGAGTGACTGTGCATAAGGAATCCCAGTCAAGAAAGGGGCGCAATTGGCGAATCAGGTGTACCTGATAAAAAGCTCTCCTGGAGACTGTCGTCAAATGTTCTTCAAAAGACAACCACCTATCCAGGAGAACGCCTAAGTTGCGCACCCTCTCTATCGGGGCCAATGACTCGCCCTCAACAGTCAGCTGTGGTTGCAGCTGACTGTACCGGGATGCCGGCATCCACAGCCACTCCGTCTTGGAGGGGTTGAGCTTGAGCCTGTTTCTCCCCATCCAGACCCGTACAGCTTCCAGACACCAGGACAGCACTTCGACAGCTTCGTTGGGGTGGCCTGGGGTGGAAAAGTACAGCTGCGTGTCATCAGCGTACAGTTGATAACTCACCCCAAAGCCACTGATGATCTCACCCAGCGGCTTCATATAGATGTTGAACAGGAGGGGCAAGAGAATCGACCCCTGTGGCACCCCACACATGAGGCGCCTCACAGTCGATCTCTGCCCCCCTGCTAACACCGTCTGCGACCGGTCAGAGAGATAGGAGGAGAACCACCGAAAAACGGTGCCTCCCACTCCCAAACTCCCCAGCTGGCACAGCAGGATACTATGGTCGATGGTATCAAAAGCCGCTGAAAGGTCTAACAGGACCAGGGCAGAGGAATAACTCCTGTCCCGGGCCCTCCTGAGATCATCCACCAACGCGACCAAGGCTGTCTCTGTGCTGTATCCAGGTTGAAAACCGGACTGGAACGGGTCCAGATAGACCGTTTCATCCAGGAACTGGGGTAGCTGGCGTGCCACCACACTCTCTACAACCTTCGCCACAAAGCGAAGGTTGGAGATGGGACGGTAATTAGCTAAAATGGCTGGGTCCAGGGAAGGCTTCTTGAGGAGGGGTCTCACCACCGCCTCTTTCAAGGCGGAAGGAACAACACCCTCCAACAAAGAAGCATTAATAATTCCCTGGAGCCAGCCCCGTGTCACCTCCTGTGTGGCCAGCACCAACCAGGAGGGACACGGGTTCAATAAACATGTAGTAGCATTAAGCCTTCCCTGCAACCTGTCCACATCCTCAGGAGCCACAGGATCAAACTCATCCCAAACAATCTCAACAAGACAGGGCTCCAACGTCTCACCTGAATCTACCCAATTTTGGTCCAACCCATCCCAAAGCTGAGCGATTTTATCGTGCAGATACACACTAAAATCCTCGGCAAGTCCCTGAAGAGGGTCATCCCACACCTCCTGCTGCAGGAGAGAGGGGTCACCCGAAACAGGGCAGCTGGGCGGTTATCTGCCGATGCAATAAGGGAGGAAACGTAAGTACGCTTAGCCTCCCTCAATGCCACTAGGTAGGTCTGAATATATGACCTAACTAGTATCCGGTCAGCTTCGGAACGGCTGGACCTCCAGGCACTCTCTAGACGTCTTTTCCAGTGCTTCATCTCCCTCAGCTCCTCAGAAAACCAAAGAGCTGGTTAAGATCTGCGCCGGGTCAGAGGCCGCAAAGGCATGACATGGTCCAACGCCCCCATCATGGCCCGTTCCCAGGCCGCGACTAGTTCTCCGGCCGTGCCGTGGGCCAGATACTCAGGGAATGGCCCAAGCTCTGTCTGGAACCTCTCCGGGTCCATCAGGCGCCTGGGACGGAACCAACGCATTGGCCCCGTCAAAAAATTTTAGAATCCACCCCTGAATGGTAGCAATAACTTTCTGATCCTGCTTAAATGATTAGCCTTTTTAAAACTCTTGATACAATAATATGAATTGTTAGATTATGTTTCTGTGAGTAAAAACAAAATATAGACCTAAAACCAGAATAATTTTTATTAGGCATACTAACGGGGAAATACAATAAAATAATTCAATATTTAATGTTATATGTAATAATAGTTGCTAGAATTACGTACGCACAAAATTGGAAAAATGGAAGTTTACAGAGGAAATGGTAATAATGAAAATATTAGAATGTGCCAAAAAGAACAGGTTAACAATGGAAATTAAAGACAAAGGAGAAACAGAGTATTATTTAATATGGGACCTATGGTACAATTGGCTAGATTATAGATGCAAAGGTTAGAATATTAGTGATGAAAGAGAATCAATAAGCTAGAAACAAATACAGAAGAATACGAATGGTAAGCAATACTATTACTAGACTGTATATAATTGTAAATCAAAATATATAGAGTGATAAATGTATAGAGAATTATGTTATAACCATGGAAACAATAGATATACGTATGTTGTATAGTTTCTTTTTTTTTCTATGGACTATACTGTATGAATAAGAGGAAAATGGTTGTTAATTAGGATGTATAACATCATGTATATTTAAAAAGTATATAGCTTGAAATTGTGATGCAAAATGAAGGAAAATGTGCAATAAAATATTTTTTTTAATGAAAACAAAATATGTGTGTATAAAACGTATTTATTTGATGCCAATTTGCAAACCTTAGAATCAGCATTTTACTGGATTGTTTTCGTAAGCATCTAAAAAGGATTTAATTTATAATGCAGTACGTTCAGAGTATAAAACAGGGGATGCATAACAACAAATAAACAATTTTCTAATTTCTAAATAGTGATTTTGCCTTAATACTTACTTCAGTCTGTTGTCTTCTTTTTTGCGGAGGGTAAAATCTCGTTGGACCACTTGAATAAGATGTTCAGCTTCATCATCAGTCAGGTCAGACAAGTCTAGTTTTCTTCTCATATTTAGTTTCCTTCAATGAGCTCTGTTAATAAAAGTATCTAAACCCCTGAGACAAAGAGAAGGATGGAAGACAGAAAATAATGCAATTAGTGTATATTTAAAAACTTTGACAATTATTTAATTTCATGTTGTTCAGGAATGAAGACAATAACTAAATATAATTTACATATTAGTGAATTGTGCTTAGAATAACTTTAATTTCAGACCTACATCAACTAAGATTTTAGTTATATGATTAGTTGTATTAATATATTTTGCAGAAATTTAAATACTTATTGCTTAAAGAGATGAAAGAAAACTGTTAAATAGAATTTAAAATCTACATAGCAGGAACAAATAAGTACAGGTAGTTCTCAACTTACAGCAATTCATTTGGTGACCATTCCAAGTTACAATGTTACTAAAATATGTGATCTGTGACCGTTTTTCACATGAACATGGCAGCATTCAGATGTTTGGCAACTAATTCATATTTATGATAGCTGCAGTATTCCAAGGTTATGTGATTATCTTTTGTGACCCTCTGACAAGTAAAATCCATATTCATTTATCAACCATGTTACTAACTTAACAATTGCAGTGATTCACTTAACAAATATGGCAAGAAGGATGGCAAAATGGGTCAAAACAACTGTCTCACTTGGAAACAAAAATTTGGGGATCAATTTTGGTTGTAAATCAAGGACTACCTGTACTCATTTCATTCTCTTGCAGCACAATGGTTTTTTTACAAATTTTCTCTTCATTATAAAATGTATCCACAAACACCAAAAGAAGTCAGAAAATATGATGAAAATTCCTTAATTTCACAACACATGAATAGAATTAATCATAGTTTAACTAGGAAAGCTCAAAAAACACTAGAGAACACTAGAGAAATCATGGAAGCTTGGCATTTAGATAATTCAGCTCTCAACAAGTATATAGAGATAAACAATATTTACATACTATTCAAAAGAGATAATCAAAAGGCCAAAAAGTAAAGCAAAAGATCAAAAATTGCATCCAGTTTTGGTCGCCACGATGTAAAAAAGATGTTGAGACTCTAGAAAGAGTGCAGAGAAGAGCAACAAAGATGATTAGGGGACTGGAGGATAAAACATATGAAGAATGGTTGCAGGAACTGGGTATGTCTAGTTTAACAAAAAGAAGGACTAGGGGAGACATGATAGCTGTGTTCCAATATCTTAGGGGCTGCCACAAAGAAGAGGGGGTCAGACTGTTCACCAAAGCACCTGAGGGTAGAACAAGAAGCAATGGGTGGAAACTGATCAAAGAAAGAAGCAACTTAGAACTAAGGAGAAATTTCCTGACAGTTAGAACAATTAATAAGTGGAACGACTTGCCTTCAGAAGTTGTGAATGCTCCAACACTGGAAATTTTTAAGAAAATGTTGGATAACCATCTGACTGAGATGGTGTAGGGTTTCCTGCCTGGGCAGGGGGTTGGACTAGAAGGCCTCCAAGGTCCCTTCCAACTCTGATGTTATGTTATGTTAAAAAACACTTCTTAGCCAGCAATTAACACTCAGAGAAACAAAGATTAACATCAAGATTAATGTTAGCTAACAATCAAATAATAAAAAAAAATACGCAATGAGACAAGCAAGCTAACAATAAAGAATAGCCTAATCAAGTAACCACCAAGATCACTCCCAACAACACTGACAGACCAATCCATTAATATGTAAAAAGATACCAAACACCACTCACAACTAGCACTGATGATGTTATCTATATGTAATGAAATGCATGGAAGGAAGCAACCAAGCTCAGAGAGCATCAAGGATCCTACAACTCTTTCTTCTCTTCTCTTCTACTCTTAAATGTAGCTTAAATTGGGGTTTGAGGGGAATAGGATGCAAAGAGAAGTTCGAGAAGGAAAAATTGACACCAACATCAGCCTTTTTAAAAACCACACACACACACACACACACACACACACACACACACACACACACACACATTTATTCTGCTTAACAATAAATTATGGCATTTCAAGATGATTAATGCTCTTCCAACTATTGTCCTCCAACCAGCATTCTTTGAATACAAACAAGAATTATTTTAAAGAATCAGGAATTAGATTCTAATATTCAGATCTCAATGTGGTGGGATGTTATTATTATTTGGGCAGCACATTAGTTATGTAATTTTCTTCCCACCCATATAATGTTAAATTCATACATACATTTACAGCTCCATTCAGTTTTGAACTGAAGTAACAGCTGAGAGATATTTTCAAAATACTTTTTTTATAATATATTTTCAAATGATAATGTAATCTGCATTTTTGAATTCTCATTCAGGATTCCAGATAGCTTCCCAACAATATATTACTCTGATTGATTTCCTTACATCGGAACATCAGCATTTCTTCACCATTGTACATGTTAAGTCTTCAGAGTATGTCTGGATTGCAATACAGATTTGATTACACAATAATTCCTTCTTGGAAAATTATTATTAGTGTAATGTATTTGAACTTTAGGAGGGAAGTTTGGGCGGGAACAAGCACGTTGCTGATTGGTTGAAGCTCCAGCTAAAACAGTATTTAAAGAGGGGTTTTGCCTGTTGTTTGTTGCTGGGATCATAATAAACTAAAGAGCTGTTGTCACTCATACCGTCTCCTGCCTCTTCATTGCCCGAACCTAACATTGGCGACGAGGATGGGATGTTGAGGCAGTGAGATAGGAAAAGAGCTGAAGGAGTAAAGAATTCTCAAACCCAGCCAGTATCGAGAGCAGACACCGAGCTATACACCGCCAGCGCCATTTGACCCAGCAAAGGAGAAATGGGGGTCGTACATGGCTCGCTTCGAGTGTTTCCTCGAAGCAAATGAACTGCAAGGAGTCTCGGATAATCGGAAACACACTTACTTCCTGAGCCACTGCGGACCAGAAATCTTCGATACCGCCGAGTCGCTGTCGGAACCGACGCCGGTACAATCGGTACCATGGCAAACGCTGCAAACAACACTGCAAGCACACTATGCGCCAGTGCCATCAAGTTTGTTCAACGGTTCGAGTTGAGGCAAAGGACACAGCGAGAGGGCGAATCGATAAGCGTGTACATGGCCGCATTAAGGAAAGCCGCGAACCACTGTGAGTACAGAGATTTGGAGGACTCCCTACTCGAACAACTCATTTGTGGGGTCAGGGACATCCGACTACAAAGGCGGCTGCTATCCAAAAGCAACCTAACCCTGGCGATTGCATTGGATGAGGCCAGGGCACACGAGATGTCCACCAAAGCGGCGGAAACCTTACAAAAGCCGAAAACGCCGAGTGCTGGGGCGAAAACAACGCCGGTCCACAGTGAGGAAGTCCAGGCCGAAACAGACGGTGAGGAAGAGGAAGAGGTTTTCCACACCGGGAGGTCAGAGAGAGGCGACCGGGACGAATGTGTGAGTTGCGGGGGCCAACACCAACGACAAAATTGCAGGTTCAAAGACACAATTTGTCGGTGATGTGAAAAGAAAGGACACATAGCCCAGGCCTGTCGAGCCTCCCAACCGTCCCGTCAGAAATTCAAACCAACCAATCAGAGCACCGGAGCAACGAAGCGGCCAGGGATTGGTCCATTCAAAAAGGGCACGAAGTTAAATCAGACCACTGTAAGAGTGGGCCACGCATTGACACGACTAGAAAAGAAGATATTCACCAAGACATACATTGAAGGGGTGCTGTGCAAAATGGAGGTGGACACCAGCTCATCAATCACAATTATGTCTTGGGACACCATCGCGAGGGACCTGCCCGACATCGCGAAACGCCAGCTGCAAACCCAAAAGCTGAGAGTGCAAGACTACCAGGGAAACCGGATCCCTGTTCGAGGAGTTACGTCCGTCAGAGTGAAATATGGACAATTCAAGAAAACTCTGCCGATCACCATCGTAGATGGAACCCTACCGAGTTTGCTAGGACTGGACTGGTTCAGAGCTTTGGGCATGGAAGTAACCGGGGTTCACAGCAGTGGAGTCAACCTGAAGGATGAACTGCTGAAGGAATTCAAGGATGTCTTCCAGGACTGCCTGGGCAAGTACGTAGGGACCCCTATTTCGTTTAATTTGGATCCCCAGGTGGCCCCCATTAGGTTAAAGGCTAGGAGGGTCCCTTTCACCCTTAAGCCCAAGATTGACAGGGAACTAGACAAACTAGTAAACCAGTGAATACTAGTCCCTGTCGACCATGCAAAATGGGAGACACCCATAGTGACCCCAGTCAAACCGGACGGATCAGTCCAGATTTGCGCAGATTACAAGGCAACCCTCAACAAAGCGTTGCAAAAGAGTGCATACCCCGTTCCCGTAGTGCAACATTTGTTGCACTCGTTAGGGCAAGGACAGGTTTTCGCCAAACTCAATCTGGCTCAAGCCTACCAACAATTACCAGTAGACAACAGTACAGCCGAGGTGCAGACAATTGTAACACATCGAGGCGCCTTTAAGTGCACTCGACTCCAGTTTGGAGTCAGCGTAGCCCCAGGGTTGTTCCAAAACCTAATGGAACGGCTGCTACAGGGAATACCGGGGGTAGTGCCATATTTCGACGACGTACTAGTGTCAGCAGAGAACTTAGATGAACTAAGGGTCAAACTACGGAAGGTTTTGGGCATTTTCAGGTCTGCAGGACTTAAGGTTAAACTTAACAAATGCCAGATAGGAGTCGAATCTGTAGAATTCCTAGGGTACAGGATAGACAGAGAAGGCATCCACCCCACGAAGAGCAAAGTGCAAGCCATTAGAAAGGCTCCAGCTACTAAAAATAAGACTGAGCTACAGGCATTTTTAGGCTTGTAAACTTCTATGCAATTTTCTTGCGAAATAAGGCAACAGTAGCCGAACCGCTTCATAAACTGCTAGCGAAAAAAGCTGTTTGGTCGTGGGGCAAGGCCGAAGCTAGGGCATTCGAGGGTGTTAAGAATCTCTTGTCCAGCGATAGTTTACTCATCCAGTATAATGGGACATTACCACTAGTATTACTTTGTGATGCATCGCCCTACGGGGTAGGGGCTGTCCTCAGCCATAGACTATCAAACGGATCGGAGGCCCCCATAGCATATTTCTCCTGCACGATGTCTGCAGCAGAAAGGAACTACAGCCAACTAGATAGAGAAGCCCTGGCCATAGTGTCGGGGGTTAAGAAATTCCACGAGTACCTATTTGGGCGGGAATTCGAAATAGTCACGGACCATAGACCCTTACTGGGACTTTTAGCAGGCGACCGACCAACACCGGTTGCACTTTCACCCAGGCTGACCCGTTGGACCATTTTTATAGCAGCATATTCGTACAAATTGCTCCACCGCCCGGGCAAGGATTTAGGGCATGCGGATGCTCTAAGTAGATGCCCTTTACCAGAGACTATCGAAGACCCAACCCCGGGAATACCCGTCCTACTAATTGACTCTTTGGACTCTGGCCCAGTCACGTCTAAGGAAGTGGCTAAGGCATCTTACAAGGATATTATCATAAGGACTGTGATTGGTTGGGTACCGAGGGGATGGCCCGCTGCACCAGGAGAGTGTTTCAAAGACTTTACAAAAAAACATTCGGAATTGTCGGTACAAGGGGGGGATAGAGTGGTTATCCCGGAAAAATTACGGGGGCATGTGTTGGAACTGTTGCATGTGGGCCACCCGGGGATAGTGAGGATGAAGAGTTTAGCGAGGAGCTATATATGGTGGCCACTGATGGATAATGCTATTAGCGACAGGGTAGGAAAATGCCAAGCCTGCCAAGAATCAAGGCCACTACCCCCTACAGCCCCCATAAGGGAATGGGAGAAACCCCAGGGCCCATGGTCCAGGATTCACATAGATTTCGCCTGGCCGTTCCATGGGCAGATCTTTTTAATCGTGGTAGATGCCTACTCAAAATGGTTAAAAATCATACCTATGAAAACCACAACAGCTGAAGCAGTAAGCACAGTCCTGAGGCATCTGTTTGTAACACACGGGCTGCCCGATATCCTAGTATCCGACAATGGCCCACAATTCACGGCAACCCAGTTCGATGGGTATTTAGCGGAAGAGGGCATCCGACATGTCCTCTCGGCGCCTTTCCACCCGGCGACGAACGGACTTGCAGAACGTTTCGTTCGGAGCGCCAAGAAAGCGCTATCGAGGATAAGTCCAGGAGATTGGCAAACCAAAATTGATATCTTCCTGGCAGTCCAACATAGAACCCCTTGTGTGGCAACTGGCCACAGCCCATCAGAACTATTGATGGGTAGGAAGCTCAGGTGCCCCTTGGATTGATTAAACCCAACATACACCCGACGGGTTCAGAGGTATAAGGGAAAAAACCAGAGAAATGACAACAGGTGACCCCGTATGGGCACATAACTATAGTGAAGGCCCAGTGTGGTTAAAAGGAACAATTATAGGGATAACCGGGCTGAAATCATATGTAGTAGACATGGGGGATGGCCGAGTATGGAGACGCCACATAGATCAATTAAGAAAAAGAGCACCAGACAATCCAGAAACCAAACAGCCAGACCCTGACTACCCAATATTTGAACCAACAGCTAACTCAAACCTGAGGCGAGCGGAAGACTTATCTGAGTCCGAAAAAGTCCAGCGACGCCAACCGGCTCCTCCTGAAGACAGCAGGGACGACTCTGCAAATAATCCAGGGCTGGACGGCCCAGAGGAGGAGCTGGGAGGAACAAACAGTCCCTCCGATCAGCTCGACTCACTCCCAGGGAATGAATTGCGCAGGTCAGAAAGAGTTAGGAGACGCCCTGTCTACCTGCGTGACTACGTGGAAAAATAACATGCAAATTCTATGTAAATATTGGTACAATGCGTTCTGGTAGGGAAGGAGTTTAATGTATTTGAACTTTAGGAGAGAAGTTTGGGCGGGAACAAGCACGTTGCTGATTGGTTGAAGCTCCAGCTAAAACAGTATTTAAAGCGGGGTTTTGCCTGTTGTTTGTTGCTGGGACCACAATAAACTAAAGAGCTGTTGTCACTCATACCGTCTCCTGCCTCTTCATTGCCCGAACCTAACAATTAGCATACAGAATATAGTACAATTGCAAAATTATATTCAGATTCCAGGGATCTAGAAAAAGTATCACATGTGCAATCGACGAAGCTATCAACTATAGTGATAAAAAAACAAGAACTTTGTTAAAAGATTCAACATTATATTCTGCAGATTAAGTACCCTGTTTACCCCAAAATACGACATACTCAGAAAGTAAGTCCTAGCTTGATTTTTACACATGCACCCAATATAAACCCTACCCCCAAAATAAGTCCTAATTAAGACCCCGCCCACTACGTCTCCTCCCTCATTGCGTCGGCAGATAACCGCCCGGCCGCCCTGTTTCAGGTTACTCACTCGCTCCTTCAACAGGGAGAGCGGGATGACCCGTTGCAGGGACGTGCTTAGGAGTTTTGTGGTTATCTATACGACAAAATCGTTCAGCTTCGGGACGGTCTGGACCAAAATTGGGTAGATCCAGGTGGGATGTCAGAGAGCCGTCTTGTTGAGACTATTTGGGATGAGTTTGACCCTGTGGCTCCCGAGGACATGGACAGGTTGCTGGGTAGGTTGAACGCCACCACATGTTTACTGGACCCGTGTCCCTCCTGGTTGGTGCTGGCCGCACAGGAGGTGACACGAGGCTGGCTCCAGGGGATTACGAATGCTTCTTTGTTGGAGGGGGTCTTTCCGGCCGCCTTGAAGGAGGCGGTGGTGAGGCCTCTCCTCAAGAAGCCTTCCCTGGACCCAGCTGTTTTAGGTAATTATTGTCCGGTCTCCAACCTTTGCTTCGCGGCGAAGGTTGTAGAGAGTGTGGTGGCGTGCCAGCTACCCCAACACCTGGAGGAAACTGTCTATCTAGACCCGTTCCAGTCCGGCTTTCGGCCCGGTTACAGCACTGAGACGGCTTTGGTCGCATTGGTGGATGATCTCTGGAGGGCCAGGGATAGGGGTTACTCCTCTGCCTTGGTCCTATTAGACCTCTCAGCGGCTTTTGATACCATCGACCATGGTATCCTGCTGCACCGGTTGGAGGGATTGGGAGTGGGAGGCACCGTTCATCGGTGGTTCTCTTCCTATCTCTCCGATCGGTCGCAGACGGTGTTGGCAGGGGGGCAGAGGTCGGCCCCGAGACGCCTTACTTGTGGGGTGCCTCAGGGGTCGATTCTCTCGCCCCTCTTGTTCAACATCTATATGAAGCCACTGGGTGAGATCATCAGTGGTTTCGGTGTGAGGTACCAGCTGTACGCTGACGACACTCAGCTGTACTTTTCCACACCGGACCATCCCAACGAAGCCATCGAGGTGTTGTCCCAGTGTCTGGAAGCCGTACGGGTCTGGATGAGGAGAAACAGGCTCAAGCTCAATCCACCAAGACAGAGTGGCTGTGGATGCCGGCATCCCGGTACAGTCAGCTGCAGCCGCGGCTGACTGTTGGGGGCGAGTCATTGGCCCCAATGGAGAGGGTGCGCAACTTGGGCGTCCTTCTGGATGGACGGCTGTCCAAGAAGCATGGCTGCAAGAAACAAGGCAGCTCCTAAAGCGAGCATAGATCAGTTCTTTCACATTAGGCAAGGTAGCTCTTAAAGGGAGGGCAGATCAGCTGTTTCGCATTAGGCAAGGAGGCTTCTAAAGCAGCTGCAGATCAGCTGTTTTGCAGAGGCCATGCAGGCCGGAGGGGCAGCTCACCTGCACTCTCCCCACACACAGGAAAAAATGGGGAGGAATAAGACCTCCCCCAAAAAAAGACCTGGTCCCCTTTTTTTGTGATCCAGAAAATATAAGACCAGGTCTTACTTTTGGGGAAACACAGATATAAACTGTGATTTCTCTCAAAAACTAGGGAATTTTGCCTTACACAATGTAAGCCGCCCTGAGTCTTTGGAGAAGGGCGGGATATAAATTCAAAAAAAAAAAAAATTCAGCTTATCTTTCTTTGTGAAGGAAGTAGTTCAGATTTGTTCAAGCAAAAAAATATAGGCAATTATATACAAGATAAAATTAGTATTTTAATATTTGGAATTTTAATTGAGAAATATTTTTAGCCAAAAATTCCAAAAAGGCTTGGTGATAAATTTGCATAAACAGAGAGAATTTGAAAGAGAATCTCAAAGTCATTGATTTATTAAAGCAATTGCAGAATTATATTCCAAATATGAAAGAGAAAATATAAAACAATTAGTCCCTTTTAATAATTTAAACAATACAGCCAAAAGATGAACAGAGGTAGAGAAAATATAATAAGGTCTTTGGACTACCAGTCGTTTAAAAGCAATTGTATCCATTGGAAAAATAAGAGTAACACTAAAGCTATTTCAAAGAATTTATACACATTATAGGCAAGCAGCTGGGTCTTCTATAGGACACTGTCCTGTCTCCCATAGAATGTCTATGTTGGGAATATATAAGACTTGTAAGAAATTAAACTATCATTTACATTTGATGACAGTTGACCTTAATGGCAACTCCATATAGAATAGAATAGAATAGAATAGAATAGAATAGAATAGAATAGAATAGAATAGAATAGAATAGAATAGAATTTTTTATTGGCCAAGTGTGATTGGACACACAAGGAATTTGTCTTGGTGCATATGCTCTCAGTGTACATAAAAGAAAAGAAAAGATCATCAAGGTACAACATTTACAACAAAAATGATGGTCAATATATCAATATAAATCATAAGGATTGCCAGCAACAAAGTTACAGTCATACAGTCATAAGTGGAAAGAGATTGGTGATGGGAATGATGAGAAGATTAATAGTAGTGCAGATTTAGTAAATAGTTTGACAGTGTTGAGGGAATTATTTGTTTAGCAGAGTGATGGCCTTTGGGAAAAAACTGTTCTTGTGTCTTGTTCCGGTGTGCAGTGCTCTATAGCGTCGTTTTGAGGGTAAGAGTTGAAACAGTTTATGTCCAGGATGTGCGGGATCTGTAAATATTTTCACGGCCCTCTTCTTGATTTGATATAGGAAAGTATATGAGTCTTTTTAGTATTTAAAAAAACAAAGAAAAGAATTGAAGCTTTCTGTAAAGAGTAATTCTACTCTTAGAACATGTAAGGGAGTAATAAAACAAAATACTCTTTTAACCTAACCTTTGATGTCATCACTCCCTAATTATCTACAGGAAGTAAATTTCTTGAAGATTAAAACCATATTTATTCATCAGAGCAGATTTTCCTCTTTCCACAATTTGACAAATATTCATCAAACTCATTTAAGAAACTTTCCAGATCCTTCAAACATAAAGTGAATAAAATAGGAGCACCCATACCCTTCTTGCTAGGCTCAAAGTAAGTGACTGGCCCAAGATCAACCTGGTTTTGTTTTTAAAGCAGAACTAGAATTTGTGATCTCCGTGTTTCTAACCTGGTGCCACAATCTAGAAGTATTTTAGTTACTTTTTTTACAGTCTTACATCTATTTTGGAAGGATTAACACTGATCAGGGCTTCAATAAGCTACACCATATCTAAGCTCAATAGGTACATTTTACTATTTATCCCTAGGAATAGAATTAAAAGCTGCCTTCAAATCTATGAATTTTCCTAGAGTTTACCCTATTCAGAGAGCTTTCAGAACAGCCATGCTGATCTTACAGAAAACACAATTGCTTTAAAAAGGAATGGCTCACACAATGTCCTTTGTAAAGTATCATTTTCTAATGCTTTGCACAACCATGCTATGCTCGACTATTTAGTACAATTACTAAAATATCCATATCAAATGTTATGATTATTTCATGATTTTTAGTTATTTCCAAAGCAATTCTACATTTCATATCTACGGGACCGCCTTCTGCCGCCGTTTGCCTCCCATCGTCCTGTGCGCTCTCACAGGGAGGGACTCCTCAGGGTGCCGTCAGCCAAGCATTGCCGGCTGGCGACCCCCAGGGGAAGGGCCTTTTTTGTGGGGGCTTCTACCCTCTGGAACGAACTCCCCCTGGGACTCCGTCAACTTCCCGACCTTCGGACCTTTCGCCGTGAGCTGAAGACATATTTATTTCGTCAAGCAGGACTGGCATAGGATTTTAGAATTTTAATTCTTGTTATTGGGGTTTTAATTCAATTGATTTTATTGTTTATATGTATTTTATATAGGGCCGTATTTGATAGGTTTTTTAATTATTGTTTTATTATATTTATTACTATGGTTTTATATGGCTGTTAACCACCCTGAGTCCTTCGGGAGAAGGGCGGTATAAAAATCTAATTAAATAAATAAATAAATAAATAAAAAATATATCTTACTGTTTTCCAATCCCATTTTCTCTTTCTCTAAATACTTTGGTAGAACTACAAGTCTCATATGATAAAGAAACTGCTGGTTTTTCACAAGGCTGCAATTATGCTAATCTAGAATTGATAAACACATGCCACTATTCTAATAACTATTATCTTAGCAGTTCTATTTCCATATTTCCCTGTCTTTAAAGCATTTTCATTCCCTTTCTCCATTCCAGTAATAAGTGTTAAGATGTTTAAGATACCACAATACTTTTTAATGAATATTAAAATATTATCAAATCTAAATTAAATATCATAAATAATAAGTTTGTTAATGGCTTTCATCCACTTCTTCACCAGTTGTATTTGCTTAAGACAAGCAACCTCAGAATTATAATTCCATTAGGAAGACTTAAATTTATATTTCCCATTTTATTTAATGTTATTCACTATTGATTAAAAATTTATAGAACAAACTTTTTAGATTCCCTAATCTGTACTTCTTTTGATAATATCCATGCATTTTTGACTATATAAAACTATAACCTGATTTTATTGGGAAAGATTTGATTAACTATCATTTGAATAGAATCTATTGTAATGTCTTGGAGAAAATGTTTGGGTTGTAAAATAAGACATGGAAATGATGCTGGAGGGGAACATAACAATGATGGAACTAATGCAAGTGCTTAAAAAACAGAAAAGTGGAAAAGCACCTGACCCAGATGGATTGCCAGCTGAATATTGTGACTTTTCAAGAACAGTTGAGCCTTCCACTATTAGAGGTCATGAATGAAGTGATGCTAAAGGGAAAAATACCAGAGACCTGGGCAGAGGCCTACATTACGCTTATCCCGAAAGATGATAAGGGGACACTGATTAAATTAAATTAAAAACTATAGACCAATATCTCTGTTAAACTCGGATTATAACATTTTTGCTTTAAAGTTGGCAGAAAGACTTAGATGACATTTGAATGAGTTTATACATCCTGATTAAAATGGATTTCTGCCTAAAAGACATATCAAAAATAATATGAGAATAATATTGGATACTTTAGAATATTATGAGGCTCATCCTGAAAAGCAGATGGTGTTGATTTTTTTGGATGCACAAAAAGCCTTTGACAATGTTAATTGGCATTTTATTCTTCTACAACTGGAAAAAATGGGCTTTGGTGAAATGTTTATCAAAGCAATAGAAGCCATATACCATAAACAAATAAGGTTATGATAAATGACGAATCAACTGAAGTGATTCAAATTAAAAAAGGGACAAAACAAGGTTGCCTACTGTCACTGCTGCTGTTTGTGCTGACATTGGAAGTATTAAATAGAAGTGTCAGAGAGGAAAGAGAGATAAAAGATATGAAAATTCAAAAGGAAGAATATAAACTTCAAGCCTTTGCTGGATTTGGTTTTTATTATTGAGGATCCATTAGAATCTATAATTTGCTTGATAGATAAAATAGGAGAATTTGGGAAAGCTGCAGACTTGAAAATTAATAAAGATAAAACGAAGATTTTGACAAAAAAATATGTTAATGAAGCAAAAAACTGAATTGGCAGAACGCTCAGAGATGCAGATTACAAATAAAGTTAAATATTTGGGGATATATTTAACTGCAAGGTGCAACACGTTGAAAGAGAACAATTATAGTAGACTCAAACAGCAGATTGTGACAGATCTGGCAAAATGGGAACATTTGCAATGTTATTTACTATTGATTAAAAATTTCTAGAACAATCTTTTTAGATTTCCTAATCTGTACTTCTTTTGACAATATCCATGCATTTGTGACTATGTAAAACTATAACCTGATTTTAATGGGAAAGCATTGATTAACTATCATTTGAATAGAATCTATTGTGATGTCTTGGAAAAAATGTTTGGGTTGTAAAATAAGCAACAGGGCTTATTTTGGGGGGATGTCTTGTTTTTTCCCATGTACAGCAGGCAGTGAGTACGCAGAAGTGGGGTGGGATGGTGTTTGGTATAAACAGTGGGGCATAGCCTGCACGTGGGGTAAAGATATAGAACTTCGGTGAACGAGCCAACCTTGAAGCATGGGTTTGGGCCAACTATGACAAAAGAGTTTGGGCGGGGGATGCACTTGCTTTTCCTGTGCCAGGCTGGCCCCCGCAACACCAGGGCAGCTCTGCTGGGCAGGGGCAGGAAGGGCACCAAGGCAGAGACAGACAGGGCAAAGGATGGGGGGGGCTTTGCACCAGGGACACTGAGGGACCACCCTGAGTAGTGAGCAGAGACAGCAGCCTAGGACGAAAGCACCAGAGAAATCCCAGAGGGTCAGGGAGGACACTGAAGTGAGAGGGTATCCTGCCTACAGTGCCTGTGCCAGCTCATCCTTCCCCGCCAGAGCCGGAGTGTTGCTGTACTTCAGCAGATGCCAGCCATGCCCTCTGGCAGGCCTAGGTAGCTGCTGGAGAGAGATGGGCCTGTTTCAGCACCTGGAGCTCTTGGGGGTTTCCTTGCCACAAGGTGAGGTGAGGCAGGTGGGGGGATGGAGCTGCAAATGCATCCTAGACCTGCACACCTCAGGGCTCCTGCAGTCAGACCACTCCCCACTCAGTGACCTTCCCCCATCTCTTCCCTTTCACTCCCCTCTCAAGCCAGACTGCCATGCTGCGGAGGATGGGCAGGGGAGGCTCGGTCCCCTTAACCAGCTCCCCTCTGCCATTTTGGAGCCAGGCGAAAGTGACAGCAAAAGGCCTCCGTTTCCATTGCACATCAGCCGCATCTGCTGCTGGAGTGGCTTTCTTGAGTCCCCACCCCCCTGCCCTGCAGATCACCTGCCCGCCGATGGCTGCCACCATCTGCTCCCCATTCATCACCTGCATTGCATGATTTCAATGGAAGCAGCTCTAGTAGGCTCTCTGCATCATCCCTGGGCTGGTGGTTTTGGCTCCCCCTTCACAGCTCTTCCCACACAGCCACAGGAGAGTTGGTGACTGGAGTGACAGCAGCATGGAACGCACCACATGCCCATCAATCCAGAGCTTGTTTCTCAGCTGCAGAGGCCTTTCCTGTGTGTCGTGTCCCACTCCTCCGCTGACGGCCGGGTCAGGGAAATCCGAATCAGGCTTGCCTCTGCAGCTCTGCCCAAAGTCCTAGCAAAGTCCTCAGAGCAGGCAGGAGACCAGAAAGTGACTTCAGCAAGATAAGTTCGACTTTGCCTGACTCAGAGACTGCCAGAAAGCAGATCCTTTATATAGGCTATGGGGTGTGGCTCCATGACTCAGCACTCATTAAGGCTCCTTCTGTTGCCTCCGCCTATCCAGTCTTCTGATGCGAGGGTCACTCCAATCAGCAGCTGTTGGAAATAAACTTTCCTCAGGCTCACATGCTGTGGAGGAGGGGGAGGGGTCTAGCTGCTCCGTTTGCCTGGGCATGGAGCCAGGGCTGGGGCCGGGGGGTGCTCCCTCCTCTGCAGCCTGCTTGGGCATGGAGCCAGGGCTGGGACCGGGAGGTGCCCCCTCCTCTTCAGCTTGTCTGGGCATGGAACCAGGACTGGGGCCGGGAGGCATACATTCCTCCGTGTTCGGGAGCAGATAAGAAGGCCCCGGCTGCTGTGAGAGCGGGCAAGACACAACACTGTGTGGGGCTTTCCTGTACGGGCTGTCAGTGTCGCCACTCCAAGGTGAGTCACCCCCCCCCCAAAATAAGACCTGGTGCCTTTTTTGCTGGTAAAAAAAATATAAGATCAGGTCTTATTTTCGGGAAGACACAGTAGTTTGTCTTTTATAGTAGTTTTTTTGGTACATTGGGCTATAATTTCTTTTTGCGTGAAGACTGATGCAAATAATTCATTAAGCAACTCTGCTTTCTCCCTTCTGCCTGTTTCTTCTTTGCCATCTTCTCTCTTTAGTGGACCTACTGTTTCCTTGCCTTTTTCTTGTTATTAATATGTTGAAAAAAACTTTTTAAATTATCTTTAATTTTTGATGTTTTTCTTTTTCAGTGGTATTGTGCTGGACCGGGCTTTTATGGTCCCATTTTTCAGAGTTTCCCATGCTTCTTGAATTGTTTTCCCCTTTAGGGTTTTCATCCATGGAATCTTTCCTAGGCTCTCTCTGAGTTTGTTAAAGTCAGCTCTTTTAAAGTTTAAGAGATTATTTTCTATTGCTTATGTTTGTATTATATTGAATTCCAGGATTACGTGGTCACTTTCACCCAAGGTTCTGGCAAATTCTATTCTTATCACTTATCACTTCTTATCACTTCTTGTCTAGTAGTAAGAATTAGGTCCAGTATAGCTTTACTTCTAGTTCCCTCCTCTAACTTTTGGATGACAAAATTGTCAGCTAGGTTGGTTAGGAATCTGTGATCTCCCACTCGCTGCAGTTTGTCTCCCAGTTTATTATTTGGATAGTTAAAATCTCCTATTACTACTGTGGTATGCTTCCTAGATACATTTGTTAACTGGTTGGCAAGAGAACATCTATTTCTTCTGATTGGTTGTGTGGCCTGTAATATGGCAATGTCACTTTTCTCCCCTTTTTATCATTTATTAACTCTGGATTGGGGAACATTAATGTGTTAATAACACTGAACTATGTATCATTACTCCAGACCAACCTGGAGATACTATACAAGTTTTAAATTCATATTCAGAGTCTGTGAAGGTTTGAATGAATACAAACCAGCTAAAATTAAATTCCTACAAGATTTGGTTTTTAATTTTTGCAAAAAATATCTTGGTCATAAACAATTACTGTTAGCTGTAGGGCTAGGTGCAGTTGCCCACTTCCTGAAGGACCAAGTCTGATTCCTTCTGGTAGAAATTATGGCCAGGGACATTTCCTCAACTCATATATCAGCTTACCTAGATCATAATAGTAAATGTATGTATTCATGATAGCAACAAATTCTATGTGGTGTTTTATTTGAAGACAAATTGGAAGTTATTGGAAGTGTAGCAAACACAATGTTAATAAAATCCATTATGTGAACACATATAGTATATAATTTTATAGCTTAGCAAAAAGGCATCCAATCTAAGATGCTTTTTGACCAATAAAACCCAATATGACTTGACTCCAGGATAATTTCCAAGTAGAATGTGTGCTTATAGAATGACGTTTATGGTCCCACACTCACAGTCCAAAGAACCAACTTCAGTGATGCAGAGGACATTCTCTCTCAAGATCTCTGGAAACTGGATGACTACTTCAAAAAATAGTGCCTCCAACCAAGCCTAACAAGAATAGAGGTAGCCACATTCCACCGCAGCAATAGGTACGGAAATTACCAGCCTCCATGGTATTTATTTATTTAACATTAAATTTATTCAACTAATTAAATTCAACTAATTAAATTTATTTATTTAACGATGTAATAATGTAATTATTACAATGTAATAATTTTCCAAAGTCCCTGGGCAACACTGGACAGATCACTAATATTCCAACAACACCTAAAAAAAAAAGCTACAAAATTGAAAAGCCACAAATATTTACTGAACAGAAAATATGGCTGGAAATCTTTGAGTGCTGCTGCTAACACTCTATAAACAGCAGTTTGGGCTTTGGTTTATACCACAACTTAATATTGTGCCAACATATGGCTTAACAGCACCCATACCCAAATCATCTGTCTATTGCTGTCATCTGTCTATTGCTGTCTAGTTAGACCTGAAGAGGAAATCATTCCAAAGGAAGATGTTAGAATTTAAGGAATTGTATTGTTAGAAGGTAAAAGCCTCCATAACAGTGTTCTATGGAGGAGCAAGCCTAGATTCAAACTCAGAACATTTCTTCTAACAAAGGCTAAAATTATTTATACTGAGATTAGCTATAGTAACAGAAATTTCCAAATCTGGTTCGTTATCTCCTCCCTTTACTTACATTTCAGTGAATTAGAAATGTGTCTGCCTGAGCTGCTGTTTCATTACATTATCTTGTCAGGAAATTCTTATTTGCCTAACTAGTTGGTCAGGCAATATATAAACTAACTATGTATGTTTGTAGAAAGGCATGATATTGCTTTAAGACTGTGCTGCATCATGCAAGCATCCTGATTGGTTGAGCTCTATAGCCAATGTATAAAAGGACTACTAAATTATGGCTTGTGGGGAATCTACAGAGACACTACAGCATTGTAACATGTTGCAACTGTATATTTGAGCTTTATGATTGTTGCTTGATCATGGCTAGTTACTGATTCCTCAAGATACTGACTGTTGTGTATTGAACTGTTTTGCTGAACTGAAAGAAGACCTTGTTTGTTGTGCAAATCTACGTTGGTAAGACTGACTGACTGGCTTTATATGTGTATGACCTGGAATTGCTTTTGGACTATGTCTTTGCCTTTTCCCTAAAAGTAAAGGAATATCAAACCCCAGTTTGTCTGCAAGTGACTGTTATTGTATACAACCAGTCTCAGTTGTTTTCATGCATAGGGTACTCTGCTCAACAGTCCATAACCTTGTGAACCCAGATTACCCTTAACAATCTTGTTCTGGACTTCAAAAATGTTTCAGCTCCTAATAAAGACAGAGTTGGATAGATACTCATAGGAACAGAGGATAAATTAATTAAAAAAGATATAACTTTTTATTGGGTATTGGACCAGAGGAAGAACAAGTAAAGGAAACAATGATAGCCTGGGCAAAGAATTTTGGATATTCAATTGATCTAGATAAATGGCAACAGTTATGGGAAAGGAATTACAAATTAACAATGTCCACAACATATAAAGAAAATCAATATAAAATGTTTTATAGATGGCATATGCCCCCTGAGAAACTGGCAAAAATGTTTAAAGATAAATCAACTAAACGTTGGAAATGTCACCATTTACCAGGATCTTATTATCGTATGTGGTGGACATGCCCAGAAGCTAAAAACTATTGGAATAAAATTAAGATATAGTTAGAAGAAATGATACAACAACATATTTAAATGACGATTTAAAACCGGAGCTGTTGCTATTGGGTATCTTTCCAGAAAAAAAAATAAAGAAAATATTTCTTTGATTATACATGTAATAAGAGCCACAAGGATTGTTTTTGCGCAAAATTGGAAAGCAGAGAAAATACTTTAGAAGAAGAAATAATTAAAAAAAATAGTGTATTTTTGGAGAAATGTTTTAATAGATTAAGTGTGAATGAAGACAGAAGAAACAACAAAAAGATGAAGTTATGGAGAAAACACCGAGCTGTCACATGGAAGGAATATATGTTTGTGTATAAAATAAAATAAAAATTTCAAAAAAAAATGTTTCAGCCCCTTTTGCCTTCTTATGTCATCTTCTATACTCTTTACAATTGAGTAAGGACTTTTAAGTTTCTTGGCAAGTCTTCTCTGAAGAATTCCCAATCAGTTCAACAGCTTGTTGCTGTTTAAAGTTATTCTCATATCTATGTGATGCTTGTGTCATCCAGTACCCTGGTTCTCAGATTATCTACTTTTTAGTCATTGAGAAAAGTTCTCTTGCTTCAGTTTTCAAAACAGAAGACTGAAGCTTAATCAAAGTGATCCAGAAGAAAGGTAGTGTTTTCTAATGAAAAAGAGCATAATCTATGCAAACATTTACTCTGAGAAGTAGTTGAAGGAAATAATACCTGCAGGGCTCCAAGTGACCCACTGCAGGATTTATCTCATTATGGTCCATTGCCAGAGTTGGCAAATTCTTTTGGCACCAAGTGCCGAAATGGGAGCATGCATGCGCACTGGAAACTGGAAAAGCAGATGATCTTCCGGTTTCTGGCGCATGCGAAGACCAGCTGTCCGATGTGCATGTGCTGGTTTTGCCTGGCCTTTCGGGGGTCTTCGTGCCTCTCTGCCTGTCCCCCCCGCCACCCCCGGTCACCATTAGGGTGGCGGGACATCCCCACCAATGACCCGGTTCCACAGCGTCGGACAGGGAGAGAAAGTTAGGCAGGGAATGCCGCCTCCCGTTGCTGGAAAGCCGGAGCACTTCTTGGCCTCAGAGGTAAGGGCATCGGGGTTCCCTGGGCTTGTCTTGGGGGGAACAGCAGGTAGGAGAGCTTTGCCCCAACTCTGTCTGGGATGAAGCGCCCACCCCACCCCGCCACCAAGAACAAGCCAGCACAGTCCCCCTTCTTATCCTTCTGTGGCACCTTCCCGCTTCCCGGCAGATCTTACCCCTCGGTGGCATCTCCATGCTGCACTCTTCTCTGGCCCTCCTGGGGCAGCTTGCTTCCCCAACAGTGGTTCCTAGCAGCTCCAGCATCCCAGCCAGAAGCAGCAGCATGAGAACCACAGCCATCCCCTTGCCCTCGCGGCAAAAGGAACAGCAGGCAGGGCGAGCGTTTGATATGAAAACTCCAAGGTCTTTGAGGGGGTGAGGGTCATTTACAAGGTCATGTCCATCAAGCTTGTATTTAGTGTTCTGATTCTTTTTTCCAACATGTAAGACAGAGCAGTTGCTGGTTGAGATTTGGAGTTGCCAAATTTTTGACCATTCCGGCACAAAGTCAAGGTCTTTTTGAAGGGTAGCCGCATTGTTGGTAGTGTTAAATAGTTTAACATCATTGGCGAAAAGAACACAATTACTTATAATATGGTCACAGAGGTCATTAATGTATAATTTGAAGAGTGTTGGTCTTAGAACGCTGCCTTGGGGGACACCGCTATTGACAGGAGCGGGATTTGATAGGGCACTGCCTATTTTGACCACTTGTTGACTGTTTGACAGGAACGCTGTTATCCAATTATGGAGGGGTCCGGAGATGCCGTAGGATTTAAGTTTTAGAAGAAGTTTGCCATGTACCACTGAATCAAAAGCTGAGTCCATATGTTTTTGCAGTGAAGAAGTTGTAAATTACAGGATAATTTTTTTCTGAAACCAAATTGTTTAGTAGAGAGTAGGTTATTTGTTTCAAGGTGGAGGGTGATGGATTGGTTGATGATTGTTTCCATTACTTTGCAGGTGACACAGCATAAAGAAATTGGTCTGTAATTTTCAACCAGGCTGGGGTCTCCTTTTTTGAAGACAGGGATGACCGTGGCTAGTGACCATAGTTTGGGAAAGGAGCTGGTCCTGAAAGATTTTTTCAAAGATTATGCTTAGGGGTTTTGCTATAACAGTAGAAAGCTTTTTTAAGAAGTATGCACATAGACCAGCGGTTCTCAACCTGTGGGTCGGGACCCCATTGGGGGTCAAATGACGATTTACCAGGGGTCACCTAAGACCATTGGAAATATGGGAAGTGTACTTGCGAGTCGAAGAATCGTGCTCCAATAGTTGACTCCATAAGCCAGCTGCAGGCTCTTCAAATTGCTAGCCAAATTCGGCTTCAGGCGCAATGAATTAAAAAAGAGAGAAATCTTTGCTCTGATGTCTCCCTCTCAAGCCAGCTGCAATCACTCCCAATTGCTAGCCTAATCTGGCTTCAGGCGTGATAAACTTAATAGGGGAGGAGTCTCCGCTTTAATGCCTCCGTCCTCAAGGCAATCACAAGCAGTTCAGATCGCTAGCCAATATGGCTTCAGGCGCAATAAATTCAAAACAAAAATAATTTTACGGTTGGGGTTGCCACATCGTGGGGAATTGTATGAAAGGGGTCGCAGCACTATAAAGGTTGAGAACCACTGACATAGACCATCAGGTCCAATAGATAGAGATGGTTTCAGTCTGCAAAGGGCCTTTTTAACATTATCTTCTGTGAAATCTATTTCTGTTATAGATTGTTGTAATCATTGTTGGTACGACTGGGGAATGTTGGGTATGAGCCATTACTGTTAACAAAGACTGAGCCGAAGAATGTGTTAAAAAGGTTTGCTTTAACTGTTTCATCGTTACAGTCTTTACCATTAGGTCTTTTAGAGGTGAGATGGATCTCGAGTCTTTAAGTTTGTTGTTTAGAAAATTATAGAAAGCATGATTAGATTTTGTGCGCAGGTCTTCTTCTTGTTTGATGTGGTAATTGGTGCATTCAGTCTTTATTTGGTGGCATATATTTTTGTAGTGGTTTTTAAAGTTGGCTACATAGCCAGTTTTGTTTTTTCTCCAGAGGAATTTTTTTTTTTTTGGATTGGAGCTTTTTTATTGTTATGAGTAATTTGCTTTTCCTGATTTTGGTGGTGGTTTGTGGTACGTATAGTTTAATGACTCTACTGACTTCAAGTAGGAAAATTAGCATTCTCTAACTGTATCACTGCTGAAGACCACTATAGCTAGTGGTCTTCAGCAGTGATACAGTTAGAGAATAGAATTTGCCAGTCAAGAGATGAGAGGTCGGTGTCTATAAGATCATAGTTGGCTTTTTTGAAATTGTAGTTTAGTATACTATTATTATGGAGATTATTATAAGGGCTTATACTAAGACAAAAGTCTATCATGCTGTGGTCACTGTTGGAAAAGGGTTCTTTTATTTGTAGTCCATAAATTGAGTTTGTGTTGTTGCAGAAGATGAGGTCAAGGCAGTTGTTGAGTCTTGTATTGTTACTTACTAGTGGATCAAGACCTAGATTTGTAACAGCATTGTACAGGGTAGTATGGATGGGTTCAGTTGTACATTCGTTTGTTATCCAATTAATAAAAGGTAGGTTGAGGTCACCCAGGAAGATGAGAGGATAAGGGCAAGAGGCAGCCCATGTTAGTAGTGTGGTTAACATGTTCGCATGTGCAATGTCGTAGTCGGGGGCTCTGTAACATAGCAAGAAGCGAAGTGTGATGTTAAGGGACAGTTCACAGACAATAGTTTCTGGAAGAGCGAGTTTATGTGAAACTTGAATATTTTTTAGATTCAGTGACTTTTTGTAAAAGATAGCCACTCCACCTCCTCTGCGGGTTTCGCGATCGGACCGGAAAACATGATATTCTCTGTCTGAAATGATGGAGTCTGGGAGGGATGAGTTCAGCCATGTTTTGCATACAAATATAATATCAAATGTACCAGTATTTAACAAGAGGAGAAATTCAGGCATTTTGTTTACAATGCTTCTTGTATTTATCAGTTTGCATTTAAGTTCTGTAGAGGTTGGTGTAGAGGTATAAAGGGGCGTGCGTACCTAGTTTTGGATGACGGCTGGTTGAAAGTTCTGTACGACAGATGGTTGGATGTTTTGGGTGATGGGGGGTTGGATGTTGGATTTGAGGGGCTCCTACAAAAATAAGAGGGTAAAACTATTTTCCAAAGCACTAAAAGGCATGACAAGAAATAATGGATGGAAACTAACCAAAGAGAAAAGCAACCTAGGACTAAGAAGAAATTTCCTAAGGGTGAGACCAATCAACCAATGGAATAGCTTGCCTTCAGAAATTGTAGGTGCTCCATCACACACAAGCAATAAGATAATCTGAAATCTTTATAGTCTAATACTGTAAGCTAATTCTTAAATGCTGAAAATGCAGGATCAAAATACATTAACATAGAAACAGCATTGCAACCCTATTCCAAAGTAATAAAATCAATTCTGCTAATTAGAACATGTATTTAAAAAGACATAAGAACTTTGACAAGTAACTCCTGCTCTGTATTAACATTTTAAAAACTCCTTCCGTGGCCTAATCCTGTCAAGAACAAGGAAAGATTCAACTTAGAAATAAGAAGGAATTTTTTGACAGTGAGATCAACCAACCAATGGAACAACTTGCCTTCAAAAGTTGTAGGAGTTTCATCACTGGAGGCATGCATGAAGAAATTGGACTGCCATTTGTCAGAAATGGTGTAGGGTATCCTGCTTGGGTGGGAGAGTTGGACTAGATGACCTACAAGGTACCTTCCAACTCTGTTACTCTGTATGATCTGTAAGTTTCTATTGTTTCTGTGCTGACTGCATTGCTGTGGTTTTGTTATTACAACTAAGTATGTGCCTGTTAAATGGTTCTTGGTCGTCTGTCCATGCCGGAGCTATTAACTGAAGAGAGAGAGAAGGGGTAGGGGAACTCTCTTGCACTTTAAGCCTGAGTTTTAATTTTTCTGCTGAGGAAAATGGGTGTGTGGTTATTTCTACCCCCCCCCCACCACTTCCTTTGGTTAATTACAAATGAGCAGGAACGTCTGAGGAATGTGTGGGCTCTAAAATAGTTAGGCAGGCAGCCTTGACTATTCAGCCAGTTCACAGAACTCCACAAACAGTTAATAAATTGTTCTCCCAAACTGGTGCGAACTGATTGAATCTCATCATTGGTCCTATGTCAGTGACAGCTAACCTTTTTCTCTTCGTGTGACAAAAGCACAGCTTATCTCAAACCTCTGGGAGGGCAAAAATGGCTTCCCAGGGGCTCCGGAGGCATTCCAGAGGCTGGAAATGGGTCCATTTCTAGACTTCCAGAACTTCCAGGAGGCCCATTTTTTTCCCTCCCCAGGTACCAGAGGTTTCCCTTGAGCCTCCGGGAAGGCAAAAATAGCCTACCCTGGGCTCCAGAGGCTGGAAACGAGTCCATTCTGGACTTCTGGAAGGCCCATTTTTCACCCTCCCTAGGCTCAACGCAGGCCCGGCACTTACCTGGCATCCAAAATGGGCCACGTGGAGAGTCCTATGAGCTTCCTGGGTCCAAAAATGGGCCGTGAGGGTGCACTGCCCATGTCCCCCACGCATGTGCATGAAACCCGACCCCCCGTACATGCATGCATAACCCAATCATCACACATGCGACTTCCTGTGCATGCACGCACGTCTCCCTCATGTGCCCTGCCCCTTGTGCATCCCAAAAATCAGCTGGCCAGCAGGAGGCATGCTTGTACGCACAGTGAATCTGAGCTGGGTGACGGCTCATGTGCCCGCAGAGAAGGCTCTGTGTGCCAGCTGTGGTATGTGTGCCATAGGTTCACCATCACAGTTCTATGTGCTTTTATGGCCATTTTTTAATTTCTGAAGAGAACAAAACCTCCCCTGGCAGTCACAATTTTATTTATTTATTTGGTTTTAATAGGAATACCAATCTGATGAAAGGAATTCAATGAAGTCAGTATGTCTACTGGCAAAAGTCTGCCATCTCACAACACAACAATTTTGGTGTTATTTTAACCATTCAGTCATGTCTGACTCTTGGCAACTTTATAGGCAAGTGCTGTTCATGCTACTTTGTCAAGCACAGAATGTCAACTGTTTATTTATTTATTTATTTTATTAGATTTCTAGACCGCCCTTCTCCTGAAGGACTCAGGGCGGTGTACAGCCAAGATAAAAATAAACAATGTACAATTAAAAATAAATTTAAAAACTTATTATACAGTTAGGCCGATAAATTAAAATATATAATCTAAAAAACCCCAATTTAAAACTTAAATAGCAATTAAATTTAAAATCTAAACAATTTAAGAAAGCCCCGCGCGAACAAACAAATATGTTTTCAGTTCACAGCGAAAAGTCCGAAGGTCAGATATTTGGCGTAAACCGGGGGGAAGTTCATTCCAGAAAGTAGGAGCCCCCACAGAGAAGGATCTTCCCCTGGGGGCCGCCAGCCGACATTGTTTGGCGGACGGCACCCTGAGAAGTCCCTCTCTGTGCGAGCGTACGGATCGGTGGGAGGCATGAGGTAACAGCAGGCGGTCCTGTAAGTACCCAGGCCGCAAGCCATGGAGCGCTTTAAAGGTGGTAACCAGAACCTTGAAATGCACCCAAAAGGCAACAGGTAGCCAGTGCAGTCTGCGCAGGAGAGGTGTTACATGGGAGCTATGTGGAGCTCCCTCTATCAATCGTGCAGTTGCATTCTGGACCAACTGAAGCCTCCGAGTGCATCTCAAGGGGAGCCCCATGTAGAGAGCATTGCAATAATCCAGGCGAGAGGTAACGAGAGCATGAGTGACTGTGCATAGGGCATCCCGATCAAAGAAGGGGCGCAACTGGTGAACCAGGCGAACCTGGTGAAAGGCTCTCCTGGAGACGGCCGCCAAATGATCTTCAAGCGACAGCCGTGCATCCAGGAGAACACTCAAGTTGCGCACTCCCTCCTTTGGGGCCAATAACTCACCCCCAACAGTCAGCTGCGGCTACAGCTGACTGTATCAGGGTGCCGGCATCCACAGCCACTTGGTCTTGGAGGGATTGAGCTTGAGCCTGTTTCTCCCCATCCAGACCCGTACGGCCTCCAAACACTGGGACAGCACCTCGACAGCTTTATAGGGGTGGCCCGAGGTGGAAAAGTACAGCTGAGTATCATCAGCGTACAGCTGGTATCTCACCCCGAAGCCACTGATGATCTCGCCCAACGGCTTCATATAGATGTTGAACAGGAGGGGTGAGAGAATCGACCCCTGTGGCACCCCACAAGTAAGGTGCCTCGCGGTTGACCTCTGCCCCCCTGTCAACACTGTCTGCGACCGGTCGGAGAGATAGGAGGAGAACCACCGATAAACGGTGCCTCCCACTCCCAACCCCACCAACCGGTGCAGCAGGATACCATGGTCGATGGTATCAAAAGCCGCTGAGAGATTTAACAGGACCAGGGCAGAGGAATAACCCGTCTCTGGCCCTCCAGAGATCATCCACCAACGCGACCAAAGCTGTCTCCGTGCTGTATCCGGGTCAGAAGCTGGACTGGAACGGGTCTAGATAGACAGCTTCATCCAGGTACTGGGGTAGCTGCCGTACCACGGCGCTCTCTACAACCTTCGCAATAAAGAGACCGGATGGTAATTACCTAAAATAGCTGGATCCAGGGAAGGCTTCTTGAGGAGGGGTCTCACCACCGCCTCCTTCAAGGCAGCAGGAAAACCCCCTCCAACAAAGAAGCGTTGATAATCCCCTGGAGCCAGCCTCGTGTCACTTCCCGGGAGGCCAGCACCAGCCAGGAAGGGCACGGGTCCAGTAAACATGTTGTGGTATGCAGCCTCCCCAGCAACCTGTCCGCGTCCTCGGGAGCCACAGGGTCAAACTCATCCCAAACAATCTCCACAAGACATGACTCCGCCCTCTCACCTGGATCATCCCAATTTCGGTCCAAGCCATCCCGGAGCTGAACGATTTTGTCGTATAGATAACCACTAAACTCCTCGGCACGTCCCTGCAACGAGTCATCCCGCACCTCCTGATGCAGGAGGGAGCGGGTCACCCGAAACAGGGCGGCCGGGCAGTTATCTGCCGACGCAATGAGGGTGGAAGTGTAGAAACGCTTCACCTCCCTCATTGCCACTAGGTAGGTCCTAGAGTAAGACCTAACTACTGTTCGGTCAGCTTCAAAACGGCTGGACCTCCAAACACTCTCTAGGCGTCTTCTCCGGCGTTTCATCTCCCTCATAGATGAACCAAGGGGCCGGCCGAGATCTGCGCCGGGTCAGAGGCCGCAAGGGCACGACACGGTCCAAAGCTCCAGCCCAGCCCATTCCCAGGCCGCAACTAGTTCTTCAGCCGTGCCATGGGCCAGGTCCTCAGGAAATGGCCCAAGCTCCATCAGGAACCTCTCTGAGTCCATCAGGCACCTGGGACGGAACCAACGCATTCCATGGCCGTCATGGAAGCCTGGAACTCCCGAGCCGCCGTCGATGACAGGCCCATCGATGGCAGGTTAAAGTCCCCCATGACTATAAGTCTGGGGGTCTCAACCACCACCCCGGCGAGCACCTCCAACAACTCGGGTAGGGGTCTAGTCACGCAGCAAGGAGCCAGGTATGTGATCAACAAGCCCAACTGATTCGGATGGCCCCACTTCACAAAGAGGGATTCACAACCGGCAATCTGAGGTACAGTGGCCTCCCTCGGCTCTAGACTTTCCCTTATAAACAACCGCTACCACCCCACCCCTACCTTGGGCTCTCGGATGATGAAATGCTTGGAAACCTGGCGGGCATAACTCCACAAGGGGAACCCCCCCCTCCGGACCCAACCAGGTCTCTGTAATGCCCATAAGGTCCGCGGCTTCCCCCTGAATAAGATCGCAGATCAGGGGGGGCCTTATTGACCACGGACCGAGTATTACATAACATCAAGCGGAGACCCAGGCTCTGAGGACCATGACCGCCCGGGGAACGGGTGAAGACTGGGGGGCCGGAGCACATGATCGCTTTGAGACAGCGAGCACGTGCTCCCAAAACTTGATATGGCCCTCTGCTTCCGCCATATCTGCGTCTCCCAGTTACCGTACAGATTAAACAACTCTCTACTCCTGGAACGAACCCATCCCCCTCTGCCTTCGGACCAGATGGCGTAGTGCCGCAAACAAGCACAGGGGCTAGTCCCCTCCCCGATGGTTAATCCCCCCACCCGTCGTATCCCTCCATCCCCTTAAAAGACCCCTCTTTAAAAACCTATTTAAAAATCCCCAGAAATTCTTCTTGGCCGCATGCCACCTCTCTGGGTCCCAAGACCCTTCGTTAAGGTAGGCTCTCGATAACCTAGAGGGCCATTCCTGCGAGGCAGGGGAACCTCGCAGTCATAATAGGTCGGTGGACGAATATCTCATGAAAGAATATCAATTTAAATTTAAGACAGCAAAAAGTGTACATCCCAGCCGGCATAGATGTTAAACAAGTTCTAGGCCCACAGAATTGTCCGCTTCGCCCCTGTCCTCATCACAGACAGAGAAAGGGAGGCTAAAATGCCAAGCCCACAGTCCGTTGAAATCCGGGGAACATAACCGGCCCAAGTCCAGATGATCCAGGAAACAGCCAAGGGGTCCAGAGGTCCGGCCAAATCTAATGGCCTCCCTCCTAAAAGTTGGTACAATAATATCCTCCTCGGTTGCCGACCGCTAAGATGGAATAATGTCCCTCGGAGTCCCGGGTTAACTCCATCCTGGGGAAGGGGCTCGTGCAGCTCGGTGGTCAGATGGTCAGATGGAATACTGCACGTACTAGTACCATTGCCGCTAATGCCGTCAATGCCACCGCCGTTCCTATGGCCGCCATTAACAGCGCTGGATCTATGTAAAGTTCATGCTCCAGCATGCTGCAGATGGAAATCAGGAACATGCCGCCAATGTGCCGCTGATGAAAAATGCGGCACAAACCCAAGCTGCTGATGGACATTACGGCGAAGGCTAGGCCTAACCAAAAGTCAGCTGGGGGGGAGAAACGGCCGATCTTCGGGCCCTCAGGAACTCTAGCCCGAGCGGCCCACCACAGTGCCGCCGACATTGCGTGTGGCCAGGGATCGAACCAGGGCCAGTCTGGGACGGCTACCCCAATCCGAAATGGCCGCCGCCATCCGCTGATCCGCTGACTCATCAGTCGGTAAAAAATGCGGCCCAAAATCCTGCCGCTGCTGGAAAATGCGGCAGGGGCTAAACCTGCCTGAAAGTCAGCTGGGGGGGAGAAACGGCCGGTCTTCAAGCCCTCCAAAGCTCCGGCCCGAACGGCCCACCATGCTGCTGCCAGCATTTTGCTCACGGCCGGGGATCACCAAAGCCAGTCCCAACGGCCGACCCGACCCCAAAATGGCCGCCGCCATCCGCTGCTCACCCAGGACTCCGGCCCCGCTCTCAGTAGCCGAGAGACCACCGAGGTCCAAAGACTCGCTCTCGACTGCCGACATGATGACCAACCTGGGGCCGAAGTCCACGCAGCCCGGCAAGTGGCCCAGCGGCATCCCGGCTGGGAACACCAGCCGCTGTCTTCACGAGCCTCAAAACGCCACCGCCATTACGCGCATGCGCAGAAGAAGTTACTGTTGGATATTCATGTTTGTATCAGATTCAGTGGTGGTATTCAGCCGGTTCTATCCGGTTCAGGCAGCGGCTGCAGGAGGCTCTGCCCACTCACCTGAACATCACGTCCCATTTTGATGCTTTGCGCATGCGCACTCACATTTGCGAACCAGTAACAAAGTTAAGTCAATACCATCACTGATCAGATTTGATATTATCAAGTCAGTGTGTTCTTTCCTTTCCCCTTCTTCTTATTCCAGTAACCATTCCTAGTATCATTGCCTTCTGCAAAGAATTTGAATGCATGACATGGCCAAAGCAAATCAGATGTAGCAATGTTTTTAGTGATGTGCCCGGTTATATATGATTTAACACCTCTCAGTTATTTGGCTGTCCATGGTGTACACAATAATTTATGCCAGCACCACAGTTCAAAGGTGTCAATTCTTCGATCAGCTATTCTTAATGTCTAACTCTCACACCCATACATTATTATAGGAAAGACTACTACCTAATTAGTGTGTTTTTAACATTTATATCAATATCTCTGTTTTTCATTTTAATCATTGCAGGGTGGTGTTATCCTGTATTTGATTTCAGGAGTATAACTATCATTTGAACAATTTTGGATTAAAGGAAGATACACAACAATATGAAGATAAATCAATTCAAAAGCCGATCGTTGCTTGATTATTGCCACTCAAAAGCAGATTGTTATAGTAAAGGGATTAGGGGAAGGGAGTATCACTTTTGTGTAATACCTTTCATGAGTTCTATATTGCTATTGCAGTCAAAACAAAAAAGGAAGCTTTGGCTTTCATATGAGATTTAGCCAAGAAAACAGAATGGTAGTATGGAAAGAATATTTATTTATTTAGTTAGTTAGTTAGTTTCTTATTTAGTTATTTAGTTAGTTAGTTGAGTACATATTAGATAATATATATAAGTATAAGCATGAATTAAATACATAAAATGAATACAATTAAAGGGAACATTAGGACAGGGATGGTAGGCATGCTGGTGCTCTTATGCACGCTCCTTACAGACCTCTTAGGAATGGGGTGAGGTCAACAGTAGACAGTCTTAGGTTAAAGTTTTGGGGATTTTGGGATGAGACCAGAGAGTCTGGTAGTGCATTCCAGGCATTAACAACTCTGTTACCGAATATATAATAATCACACATGTACCTCTTTGTGATAAGCATGTAATCACCACAGGTTTGGTAATATATATCCATAACCATGTAATCTCTGGAGGGACAATGGGAGGACAGAGACTGGCCCAAACAAATTCAGTTCTAAATCTGTATTTTACTTTACTGACAATCGGAGTGGATAAAAATCAATGATGTTTTTAAAAAAAATTTAAAAGATAAGTTTTTAAAATTTAAATTGGATTGTTTTATTTTTATCAAATTTATTTTAATAACATGCTTTTGGAGTAAAAATCTATCTAAAGATAGTTTTCTATTTAAGAGACCTTAATAATTTAGTTTATTCAGCATGAAATGGAGCTTAGTTATGTAGCATGAGGCTATATATTCTGCATTATTTACATTTTTGGTAAACTCATTCAATGAATCCAAGCTTCGCAAGCTGGGATAACATGCACTGTATTGATGCAATCACACAATTTCACGGTAACCATGAGAAAAATCATAAAACAAAATTCAGGAATATTCTTTATCCCATTGTTTTGAAAATCTGTGTACACTACAGACTATATGATTGTTTGCAAAGAAATGCATCTGTGCCACTAGGCTCTAAGTGTGAGAAGGAAAGGCAAGCAGTAAAAATGAAAGTGAAACCTTTTAAGCAGCTTATAAATATATTAAAGAGCACTTGTAATTTCAGATACATCATTGCAGCACCTGTTAGAGGCATCCACTCATCTGCTGCCTGCTATGTCTCTCACCTTGTTGTGTCATGGCCGCTTCACCAGCCATCCCATTAAAGTGAATGGGACTGTTAGTGAGTCAACAGTGGGTCAGAGGAGGAGCCGCTGTAGGACAGAGATGACAGTTCTCTTTAAAAATTATGATTTAAATTGAATTGATTTAAATCAAGCCTTTTTACTAGTGATTTAAATCATGATTTAAATCGTGATTTAAATTGACTTGATTTAAATCAAATCCACCCGGACAATGTGCTGTGTTGTGCTCTGAATAGGACATAGTCCTCATAGGCAGGTATAAAGCTGACAAAAAAGGAGAAATCTTAAAAACACCCAGGATAACTAGCATAGTTTTGCTGGCAGTTAAAGATGCTATGATGGATAATATAGACTAGATCAGTGGTGGCAAACTTATGGCATGTGTGTCAGAGGTGGCACACAGAGCCCTCTTTGTGGACACGTGTGCCATCACCTCAACCTAGCTCCATGTTTCTCATTTGCAGGGAAACAAAAGTTTGTGGATTAAAAATAATAGTTCACTCAATCAATTCCAACTTCTCGCGAAAAAAAAAGATCTTTGAAGTTGGAATTGATTGAGTGAACTCAAACTTTTATTTCAAACAAACCCCACAGTCTCCCCTACATTGGGCTCAGCTTTGGTCAGTTAGTGGGTTGGTTGCTCCATCGGCAGTGAACAAAACAGTCCCATCGCACCATGCAATGAATAGTGTGTGGCCTTTCCTTTGCCTTTCTTTCCCTCATGGATTGCAGTGGATAAAAAACCAATGAAGCTGCCCACTATAGCCAAGGCAACCCCTGCTAAACAAGCAGCAGCTGTGGTGACGATGGTAGTGGAGCATAGGGCAGAGAAGAATATAAATTGGTAACTATCCATGTTGTATTTTTCAGCCCTAAACAATTATAGTATTTGCAGAGTCCTTGGGAGAAAGGTATTGGGGGGAGGGGAATAAGTATATTTCTTTATTGGAACCACTCATCAGACAAAGAAGCAGAACAAAAAAAGCTATCCAGTCTCCATATAGTGGATTCAAAGCATCCCTAACCTTGTCTTTTCCTTCAAGATACAGGCCATGTACCAATAACTTTACCCTTTCTTGTTTTGAATTTCCTGTCCAAAGGTAATTGGATTTTTTGTCTTGTAACCAAAGGTATCTAAACTCAGACTGTCCCTTCTTCTGTCCTGGACAGGACATTTTATGGTGATACAGTTTTCTTCCAGATAAATAATTGATGGGTATTTAGTTATGAGGAAGGTGATGTCTCTTTCAATAATAGAAATTAAAACTATTTTATTTTAACAAGAAGAGAAGTAAAAATATACACAGAAAATTGGCATAAGGAAATGAAGATAAAAACCAAGAAATTATATTACAAACATTTTTCTTTTTTATTATTTCAAAAGCAGGGAAAAAATGAAGGGGCATAAAAGTATTTTTCTTAGAACTATTAGCTGAACTCTGCCTTGTTTATCATTATTTTAGATAGTAAAACCTCAGTATTCAAGTTAAATTACTGTGTTGGCACTTTGCAATAAGTGGGTTTTGGGTTGCAGTTTGGGCACTCAGTCTCTAAAACGTTTGCCATCACTGGACTAGACAGTTCCAAGGGCTGATGTAGATAGACTCCTGTCCTTACTCAGAATAAAGCATGTTGGTAAAGCTAAAATGAACTGAGAAGTCTACACTGATAAGGATTTATGGATATTGGTTGAGTCACTGAAATATTTAAAACATTATCCAGAGAAGAAGAATGCTGAAAAGAAAAAATGTCTTGGGACACTCTTTAGCTCAATGGACCAGAAAACTGGAACAATAAAAGTTAAAAGGTTTATTTGCCAATCCCAGATTCCCTATCAGTTCTGTAGGTTATGAAGAATGTTAACATGCAAAGATTAATTTTATAATGTTTTTTATTAAAACTAGATAGGAAAATATCAATACCCCTGGTAATTAATGATATAGAGAATGTTTACATGCTAGATATTGAGCTCATATTACATCATAAAATGATACTATGCCTTTAGGAAGAAAAAATAGTCTGCGAGAGAGAAAATAAATAAAAAAGAAATTGCTTTGTTAGACTATGCTTGATTGTAAAAGGATACAAACTGCTCAAACAGAAGAATGCAAACAAATTAGTATGATAGTGGATATTCTATTGTGAGGATGAGGACTGTTGAAAAATGAAGCTGGCTATATATTAACAGTATGTTAGTACCCACTTTATTATATGAAAGTAAGAATACAGTATGTGGTGAGAAACAAAATTAAATTAACTATATTGGAAATGCCATAATTAAGTTATTTGGGTTAAAGCAAGACGAGATGGGTTCAAGAAATAATCAGTGCTATGGAACTATAACTAAATAAAGAGTTAGTGATCAATTTAAAGAAGTATGTTGACATGGTTTAATCATATCTGGGAAATTAATGTACATTGATTCACGAACAATGGAAGAGTCAATATGCAATGAACAAATGAAAAACTGAGTAAATTGTATTTGCATGGAGTTAAAAGATTCACTAGAGAACTGAAATACTTAAACAACAGAAAACAGTATAAAACATTACATGGATTTGGTGGAAGCAAGGACAGTTTGTAAATATAGGAAAGTGTTTAGAGATATACTAAATGGTAATGTGGGAAGTACACCCCAAAAGGACTGTGCCAGGAACCACTAAAGCAGTGCCAAAACACTTAAAACAGCCCTTCCCCCTTTAAGAAATTCAAACCCCAAAGCAAAAGCACCAGCTGAAAGGAAAACTCAGAGCAGCCAAAAGCTATTAACGACTATTACAAAAGTAATAGTCCACAGAAACACTTAAGTAGAGCAATAAAGATAAGCAGGACTAAGGTAAAAAATAACTCACCAAGGCAAAACCAGAACTCCCTTTTCCTGCCTCCTGACAGGATTAACTCCCAGGATAAGGAAAGACAAAGGTCCTGGGAGCAGAATTAACCAATTAAGGCAAGAAGACAAAAAAAACTCAGGGCAATCAACTAGAAGCACACCAAAACCCATCAAAGGGAAAACAGGTATAAAAAACCGACTACGCACAATCCCAAACTACTTGCAACCCAGGAAAACTTGAGCTGTGTCATTACTTCTTCTTTCTTTCTGAATTAAAGTATTCTGCTTTCTGGCAGCTTGCTTCTGAGTCTATTTCTTCTCAGTATCTGTGGTGTGTCCCAGCTAGGGAACAAATCAAGAAGGTTTCTTCCAACAGTGGCAAATTGTTTTCATTTTCTCATGACTTTAATTTCTTTTGCTTAATCTGTCAGCCTGCCCCAGATCAGTGTTTGAGAAGATAAAAACCCAACTCCATCATGTTGAAGAAATTGGTAATTTATATCATATAAGTCTGGATGCAGTAAAAGCAAAGCTGGAACTGGAAGTAAATCAAAACCCCAGAGTCATATTCTCTCCTGAACCCTCCCCCTACTAGAGGTCAATACAGTAATAGTCCAATGTCTTCTTCCTCCTCAGCCACGTGTAGTTTCACTTCCGATATTCTCCCTCTGTCAATCTTCTGGATGGAATGTTGAGTCAGCAGCTGCCGTTACATTCACGCGCCAAAATAATTCAAACATCTATTTTTAAAAAAAGGCTTTTCCTCTCTCCCACACATGCAATGTCAGCCGACGCTGGGGATAGTGAAAACCTCCCGCCTCCTCCCTAAAGCATATAAGACATTCAGTAGAGCAAACTTTTAACAAGGTAATAAAACAGTCAGATAATCTAGTAGGAGAAATACACTAAATTAAAGCGGAGGCTGACATTCGGCCCTCCTTCGAAAAAAGGACGTTAGTCCCGGAAAAGAAAAAGAAAAGTTAGGGTTTATCAGGATATTTGTTATAAAATAGTGCTAGTTTTTGGGGGGGCCGAATATCTTCTTTGTTAACCCATTCAGCTTGTGATAGAGGAAAGTGTTTCCAAGCTACCAAATATTGGATTTTATTTCTATATTTTCTAGAGTCTAGAATTTCCTTAATTTCAAAATGTTCTTCCCCGTTGATGAGGATAGGTACAGGGGCCTTAGTAGGATTAGGTCTAAGGCGGGATGTGCTCAGGTTTGAGCAAACTAACGTGGAAAACTGGATGAATTCTTCTGAGAGATTTAGGTAGATCTAGTTGGACCGTTACCGGATTTATGATTTTCACGATGGGGAATGGGCCCACATATTTGGGTCCAAGTTTTTTCGATTTCTGAGTTGTTTGTAAATATTTAGTAGACAAGAAAACTTTATCTCCTACTTGGAATTTTTTCTCAGGAGCTCTCTTTTTATCTGCTTCTTTTTTTTGTGTGTGATGAGCATCGTCAATCGCTTTTCGTGTAATTTTCCATGTACTTTGCAATTGTTCTATCCATTCAGCCAATGACGGAATCAATGGTTTTTGTTCAGGGAGTTCGGGAATGGGGACAAATTCTTTATTTTATTTTTTTTTTGAATAATTTTTATTTCCATTTTCCAACATCATATTTATGTACAAACTATTATCCATCATTAATCATTAATTTTTATTTATAACTGATTCAGGCCTGCCCGATTGCCACTTCCTTTCTACACAACCTCCCTCTCTACCCTCTACTACTTTCCCTCTCTACCCTCTACTACTTTCCCATCCTTCATCTCCTTCACTTTACTACCTCCTCTCCTCCTTCTCCACTCCTCCCTTCTTCCACCCTTCTTTCACCCTATCTAACCTTCTTATTCCCCTCCTCCTTCTCTACTCTTTCCTACCTACTTTCTCTCCTTTTCTTCCTGAAATGGCAGTCGAGCATCCCCAATATCATTTTAATTTTATTTTTTTTTTAATTTCATATCTTCAAAAATTAATGTACATTAATAATCAATCCATGTATCATTTCCCCTTCCCCCTCCTCCCCTTCCCCCAGACTTCCCAGAGCAAATACCGGTATTATAACCAACAATCACAAGCTAAAGTATGCAAAATATACATAACCTCCCAGCTTTAAAAATTTAAAACTTTAGATCCTCACATTAAGAATAAAAGATAGGAAAGAATAATAAAAAAAGAAAAGAAGCAATACCAACTTCACATATTACTTCTTCTTACAGTCCATTTTAAAATTAATCCATCTTCTCAAATTCAATTTTTTCCACTTGTATATTCCTTCAAATTTCATAAGTCCATTTCTCAAATTACAGTCCATCTTCTCGAACTCAAATTTTTATCACTTATATATTTCTTCAGTTGCCATAACATTTAATGTCCGTTCTTCTTACAGTCCATTTTAAAATTAGTCCATCTTCTAAAGTTCAATTTTTTCCCCCCACTTATATATTCCTTCAAATTTCATAAGTCCATTTCTTAAATTACAATCCAGCTTCTCAAATTCAAATTTTCATCACTTATATATTTCTTCAATTGTCGTAAGATTTAATATCCAATCTTCCAATACTACTCCATCAATCAAATATCATTTCAAATAAAATCTCTCAAATATAATATTTCCAGCTTAACTTCATAACTTTTACTATCTATAAACGTATCAATTAAAATAAATAATCATTTAAACTACATCCACAATATAACAGTAAGCAGTTAAAATCATTACATCCACATTATCTAAATTCATAAATTTCACTTTCCATCCTTCACAATTGAATAATATCATCCCATAGATTTATACCATACAAATAGCAAATAACAAAATCCTATAATTTATATCCTAAACAAATCAATTCCAAAAATTAACCATAATCATCATATTCACATCTTAAACATTCCTCCCCTCTCCCATTCTATTTTGCATCATTTCCAAACCAGTTAACTTAGCATCTAACAACAAAGGATTCCCACTCTTTAAAACATTAATATAAAAATGTCTCGCTTTCATAACTGAATTAAGAAAATACTTTCTACCTCTAAAATTCAGTGACAAACCCATTGGGACTTCCCATCTAAAATATATCTGATATTTCTTAAGCTCATCCACCAAAAAAGCAAATTCTCTTCTGTTTCTTAACATTTTAGGAGGAATTTCCTTCATCATTTTTATATCTTGTCCCAATATCTGAAATTTATTTTTATAAAAGGCTTGCAAGATTTCATGCCTAACCTTTTTAGTTGTAAAATAAATAACCACATCCCTAGGTACTCTATTTTGTCTTGCCCACCAAGAATTAACACGATAAATTCTTTCAATATTAATCTCAAAATCTTCTGGCTTCACACCCTTTACCTGTGCAAAGGCTTGCGTAAAAATCTCCTTTAAATTTTCCTTCCTATTTTGTTTCAACCCCCTCACCCTTATAGCATATTCCATTAATCTATATTGTAATATTACTCTTTCTTCATCTGCCCTATCTACCTTTGCCTTTATATCTTCCATCTTATTATCTAAGTTCCAATTGTTTTGATTTTTTTGAATATCTTCTATTTTCCTTTGCAACTCTAAATTAGTTTTATTAAATTCTGCAAGATCGTCCTGCATCTGAATACAAGAACTTAATATTTGCGCAATTGCATCCTTTACCATTTTCATTTCCCTCTTCTGCTCTTCCACCATTTCCTTAAAATCCAACATCTCTTTCTCTATTTCATCAAATTTTTGATCTATTTCTAAAAAATGACTCTCCAAAAACTCCTGTAAAAAATTTCTTACTTCCTTTTTGATTTCTTCTTTTAATTTTTGAATCTGAGCTGAAGAAATTTCAGCTGAAATTTCAAAGTTTTTAATAACTTTTGGCACTATTTGCTTAAAGGCCATTTTTTTAAAAAAAGGATAGCTTAATAATAAACCAAAAAAAAGAAAGAAGAAAAAATTTTAAAAGAAAATTTCAAAAAAACCCCCTATCTTTTAAGTCTATAATCCCAAGGAAGATGAAAAAATATAAATCATAAGATTCTCATTTCTTCCAGTTAGTCAGTATCTTCCTATATATCTTCTTTTTCAACACACTTTTAGCACTATTTGCTTAAAAGCCATTTAAAATATATATAACAAGTCAAGCCCAAAAAGAGAAAAAATATAAATCATAAAATTCTCGTATCTTCCGTTTAGTCAGTATATTTCTATGTATCTTCTTTCTTCTACTTCAACACTAGCTGTTAGTAAGCATTTCTACTTTCGTTTTCAGAGCTCACATTCCACAAAACCGCCATTTGCTTTCTTCTCTCCTATCTTCGCAGCCAATAAATCCTCAGGGTTTCACAATCTTCTTACAAGCAGATGTTAGAACTCCAGTTTTTGCTCCGTCCACGTTTAAATCCGTCATTAAATCAATTCTTGTCGTGGCGGTTGGATGCTTCGTTTGTTTGCCATGACGGCAAGTGCTTCTCCTAGCCCGGAGCTTATCAGATTATAGAAGGAGAACTTCCCACCAGATAAGGGCATCTCAACCTCAAATCTAATTGCTCAGCTTTCCTCCTTCGCCCGGAGGAAAGAATACAAGCTGTTGAACTGATTTACGATGTCCTAACAGCTTTTACAGACTAGGGAGTCAGCAGCTAAATCATAGCTGCTTTCTGCACGAAGCAGAGCCAAACCGGAAGTCGGGACAAATTCTTGACCTGAGGCAATTTTAAATGGGGTGAATCCAGTGCTGCTATGAACAGAATTATTGTAAGCTACTTCCGCAAATGGTCTGCCCAATTATCTTGTTGATAATTAATGTAACATCGTAGGTATTGTTCTAGTACTGAGTTCGAGCGTTCACAGCCGCCATTAGTTTGAGGATGATGGGAGGAGCTTAAGCCTTGGCTGGAGCCTATCAGCCGCAAAAATTTTTTCCAAAACTTAGAAGTGAATTGCACCCCTAGGTCTGAGATTATTCGTTTAGGAACCCCATGGAGTCTGTAGATGTGTTGGACAAACAGTTTTGCCAAAGTTTTTGAAGAAGGAATTTTGGAACATGGGATGAAGTGCACTTATTTGGAGAACAGGTCAGTAACCACCCAGATTACTGTATTGCCTCCACTTTCAGGTAATTCCACTATGAAATCCATGGATATTTCTTTCCATGGGGCTTCTGGCCGGGCTACTATTTGTAGTCTCCGCTTTAATTTAGTGTATTTCTCCTACTAGATTATCTGACTGTTTTATTACCTTGTTAAAAGTTTGCTCTACTGAATATCTTACATGCTTTATTGAGGAGGCGGGAGGTTTTCACTGTCCTCACGTCGGCTGACATTGCATGTGTGGGAGAGAGGAAAAGCCTTTTTTTAAAAATAGATGTTTGAATTATTTTGGCGCGTGAATGTAACGGCAGCTGCTGACTCAACATTCCATCCAGAAGATTGACAGAGGGAGAATATCGGAAGTGAAACTACACGTGGCTGAGGAGGAAGAAGACATTGGACTATTACTGTATTGACCTCTAGTAGGGGGAGGGTTCAGGAGAGAATATGACTCTGGGGTTTTGATTTACTTCCAGTTCCAGCTTTGCTTTTACTGCATCCAGACTTGTATGATATAAATTACCAATTTCTTCAACATGATGGAGTTGGGTTTTTATCTTCTCAGAAGGATGGAAGGCTGAGTCAACATTAGCCTGGTGAGATTCGAACTGCCAAACTGCAGTTAGCTGCAGTTAGCTGGCAGTCAGCCTAAGTAGCCTGTAGTACTGCATTCTAACCACAGCGCCATAAAGGAAAGAAAACCACAGAGACAATCATTAATATAAATAATAAGCAACAGCCTCTATTCTTGAGCTTGTAGTAATGGATGGATATTGTCAGAAGTATGTAGGAGAAGTGGGGGGGGGGAGTCCATGTAGGACAGGAGGCAAGCCTTCAAAAATCTTGGCAGGAAAAATATTCTAAAAGGCTAGCACATTTATACAGAAACTTCAATTTGTCCCCAACATTAAATGCAACCATCTCACTCACAAGTTCAAATTTAGGAATAAATATTGGCTGTGAACCGCCCTGAGTCCTTCAGGAGAAGGGCAGTATACAAATCAAATCAAATCCAATCAATCAATCAATCAATCCAATCAATCAATAGGAGTGAGTATCTAATAAGGTAATGGTAAGATTGTGATACTTAGGACTTAATTGTATAACTTAAAAAGTCTCTATTGGCTATATAGGTTAGCATACAGGAAGAGATGGAGACTGTACAATGACTATGGTTAAGCAAAGAGATGTAGCCCATTATACTACACATGAGGAAAAGGAAGAAAAAATCTTATCCAGGAAACAAGAATGTTTCTTTCTGTCTAGTCTATCCATTCTTGAAAGAACAAGTAGATCAAAATCATGAGCTTCCATGTCAATGGCAAACTCTCATTCTCTGATATGTATTGTATCTGGAAAAGGAAGGAGAAATATTAGTAGTAGAAATGAAAACCAAAGAGCTACTTTAATATATATCATTCATATTTCAATATAGAAAGCCTAAAATTGTACAGATGTTGTATATATTAGCTGCGGTGGCACAATGGTTAGAGTGGAATACTGCAGGCTATTTCTGATAACCCAGCTGCTAGGAGTTTGGCAGATCGAATCTCACCAGGCTCAAGATGGACTAAGCCTTCCATCCTTCTGAGGTTGGTAAAATGAGGACCCAGATTGTTGGGCAAGGGGGGTCAATATGCTGACTCTGTAAACCCCTTAGAGAGGGCTGTAAAGCACTATGAAGTGTTATATAAATCTATATTGCTATAATAATATTGTTGTTATTTTATTACATAAACGTTATTGTTTCTAGGCTCTGAATAGAAAGATCATAATACAATCATAGTAGTTATACATTAATAGTTTGCACATATTTCTTTTTGAGAATAGTAAGTAGTACTAGTAAGAAATTAAAGCATTCTATCATGACATATTGCTACCAGATTTTGCTAATATCAGAAAAATAACAAAATGTTTTGATCTAGGCTTCCTTAGAAACCATGAAGCAAAGTTTTAATCCCAGTAAAACCTCTTTTATTAATACAACTGTGAATTCCGTTCCCAACAAGGCTCTGGGAAACAGTCTTTCAGAGGAACGTTTATCAACTAAACCCACCCCCCAATTTCACTTGGAATGCTGCCAGAGAACCAATTTCCACATGCACAGCAAGGCCAAACCTGGCACCAAGTCTATTACAGTCACAAACAGAACTTTCCAATCTTGAAATGAGATGAAATAATTGCTTCCTGCAAAAGCCCACATCAAATTCACTCCTCTTTTATGTCCAATGGGAGGGGCCAATCATCTCCAAAGTGTGGTCTGACTTCCAAATCTACCCTGCTTTATTAATTGTTCTTGTCTTCTGGCAGCTCTGCACATGCGCACACTGGGAATGGGCTCCAGCTGTTCCTCTGCTTTCCTGCTGTCTAACTCCCTCTCTGCCTTCAATGCAGAGCCCTCGTCCGAGTTTTTCCCAGCCCCCAGGACTGGCCCAAGTTCCTCCCCAACCTCCTCACTGTTCGACTCTGCTGCCAGTTCCACTGGCCACCGGCAGGCCATAACACAAAATTCTAAGAATATATATTTAAAAGACAGTGCTTGGATCCTTTTATATTTTTATTACTTTATCATTATTAAATATTTAATCATCAGTTCAATTCACAGTCTGGGACTGGTAAAAACTTAACAGTTCAATCCTAACCAAGGGCCTAAGAGCTGTTAAGATAGCATATGAGTATATACGCAGTCCTGAGTAAGGTAGGTTTTTTTTGTTTTGTTTTTTACAAAGTCAGGACATTCAGGTCTAACAAGCTAAAATTTCCATGTATTTGGCAGTTCTTTGGGTATTACTCCAAGGGCTCCTATTGATTTCTTCTTCCACAATCACAACCTTAACTTCAATTTGCAAATCACAATATTTTGTTATTTTTCTAGCTGTTTTTCTTTGTTGTATATCCTGTTATTGATAACAATGAACCAGACTTTTTTCTTTTTTCTTAATATTTTATTACTGTTATTATTTACATAACTGTGTGATACCAGAGCTGAAATAAAATTATATCAGTATCGCCAGCAAACAAATTAAATGTAGCAATACACTGCTGTACAGAATTATAGCTGTTTCTTTAAAGTGATTTATTCTTGTCCTGTTTATTATAAGCAAAATAAAAATTGAAGGTAATATTGAATATTAAAATAGGAAAGGATGCTGACAAAATAAAAATACATTACAAAATGAAAGAATTCTATGTGAGGATGTTAAATCAAAGATGCTAAATCCCAGTGAAGATCCCAATTGTTTGGAACTGTTCCAGTTATAGTACTTGAGGGTTTTTAATTAGAGACACCAGGTTCCTTCATGTAGAATTCTTTCTGCAGAGATGTTTATCCCCTCTGAGGATTTAGGACCATAAAAATATATTAACAACCTTTATTAGTGATTGGTTTTTTTATTATTCATATGTCTTTTGGATATATGTTCATAACATCCATAAGACTTCTCGAATGCAATAAGTATATGAACCTTTTTTGATTATTATCACTGCAAAAGTGTAGATCACTCCTGCAACATCTAATTAAGTTTATATTAAGTGCAAACTAAGAGACACTTGCAAAGCCATATACAAGAGACTAATACAAGTAGAAAATAAGCATAAAATTAGCAGCAACACCAGCAGGATGAAGAACAGTAAGATATGGTAAATATTACTGATTTGACAAAAATCTTCCAAGGTTAAATTTTGTGGTTTGGCAAGCAATGTTAAAACAAACCCAATAGAGGGTAGCTATGATCATTATTTGTGACCTTCCCTTCCAGCTTGACAAATGGAAAATCAACATGGAAGCCCAGAAGATTGGTCACAATCTTGAAGATTGTTCTAGTTATCTAGTAAGTCTCCCACTTGCCTTCTTACACACCAAGCAAGGCCCCCTTCATAGGTCTCCCTACTATGCTCAAACATATATATCCCATACTCTCCCACACATATTCACAGCTATGCACCAGTGTGCATGACAATTCCCCAACTCCCTCTCCCTCAACTTACTTGAGCTGGACGTTCCAGGGGCTCCCCCCTCAATAGTACCACTGTGGTCCTTATCTGGGACTCCCACTGCTTTTTGCTTAATGACCCATGCATCTTTTGGTTACCATAGTAATGAAGACCATCTGGATTGCTGTTGCAATGCTGCTTTGCGTGATGTCAGATTTTACAACTGTCACTTAGCAATAGCAATTCCAGTCCCAGTTGCCATTGTAACTCAGGGTCTACCTATATATCCATAGCCTTCTAGCATATATGACATGCATGATCCACTTACAACTCAACTTTTTTTGGCTGTTTCTACAGTATTTCGACTGAGCATTTTAACAATGTACAGAATTACTCTGTCATATCTGTTATGTTGAATATAATATTTATCTTATGTTTTGCCACTAAACAAAGGCTTTCATCATATTCTGTAGCCTCTCAAACATAGAATGTAAGATTGCACCAAAATAAATAAGAAACCTTAATTGCTAATAATCCAGAGGTTAATATTGGCATCCTTCAGTCTCAAAAAACGATGGTATCCTGCTCTGGAAAGAGGTCCTAAAACAGTATCTAGTGTGACTAAAAAGGCCAATTTGAGAGTGGCAATCCACACTGAGGGCAGATACATTCTGTCCCCTGCCCAACCCCCAGATTTCACTGATTCCAGAACTGCCTCTTTGCCTCAGCCTGCTGAACAAGTGTGTCTTCGAATTGGAGAAGGCCATGTTGCATCTTTAGCCTCCAAGCTGAATGATCAGAGGTCAAGGTTTTCCAGTTGTTAATGTCCATTCCCAAGGCCTTTAGATCCCTCTTGCAGATATCCTTATATTGCAGCTGTGGTCTCCCTCTGAGGCGCTTTCCCTGTACTAATTCTCCATACAGGAGATCTTTTGGAATCCGACCATCAGCCATTCTCACAACATGCCCAAACCAGTGTAGACATCGCTGTTTCAGTAGTGTATACATGGTAGAAATTCCAGCACGTTCTAAGACTGCGCTATTTGGAACTTTGTCATGCCAGGTAATTTATTTATTTTATTTATTTATTATTTATTCAAATTTATATACCGCCCTATCTCCCGAAGGACTCAGGTAATGCCAAGAATACATCGGAGACAGCACATATGAAAGGTGTTCAACTTTCTCTCCTGCTGTATGTAAAGAGTCCAAGACTCACTGCAATAAAAGAGACGCACTCAGGACGCAGGCTCTATAGACCTGGATCTTTGTATGTTCCGTCAGCTTCTAATTAAGTCATATTCTCTTTGTAAGTCTTGAAAATGTGGTGGCCGCTTTACCAATATGTTTATTCAGCTCAGTATCTAAAGAGAGAATGTTGGAGATAGTTGAGCCGAGGTACACAAAGTTATGGACGACCTCCAGTTCTTGTGCAGAGATTGTAAAACAGGGAGATAAATCCACGTCCTGACCCATGACTTTTTCAGGCTGATTGTTAGTCCAAAGTCTTGGCAGGTCTTGCTAAAACAGTCCATAAGTTGTTGAAAGTCTTCAGCAGAGTGAGCAGTAATGGCAGCATTGGCAGCGAAGATGAAATCCCATAAGCATTTCAACTGGACTTTAGATTTTGCTCTCAATCTAGAGAGATTAAAGAGTTTTCTGTCTAAATTGGTCTGGAGATAAATACCCCTTGTTGCAGTTCCAAAAGCATGTTTCAGCATGACAGCAAAAAAGATCCCAAATAAAATTGGTGCAAGGACACAGCCCTTCTCTTCACTTTGAATATCAAAGAAATCTGATGTTAAGCCATCAGAAACTACAATTCCCTTCATTTCCTCATGAAAGGACCTGATGTTGAGATGATGAAATGGAAATCCAACTTTGGGGAGAATTTTATAAAGGCCATCCCTGCTAACCAAGTCAAAAGCCTTCGTAAGATCTATGAAGATCTTTGTTCCCTGCATTTCTCCTGCAACTATCTAAGGGAAAATACCATGTCAGTAGTGGATCTGTTGGCTTGAAATCCACACTGTGATTCTGGATAGATTCTCTCTGCAAGAACCTGGAGCCTCTTCAGTATGACATGGGCAAGCAACTTCCCTACAACACTAAGAAGAGAGATGCCACGATAGTTGTTACATTCATCCCTGTTGACTTTGTTCTTTTTTTTTTTTATTCAAAAAGTTTTACAAAAAAATCCCCCCCCTTTCCCCCAACCACCCTCCCTTCACTAATCCCCTCCCCCCTCCCCCCTGACTTCCCGGAACAAGCACAAGGTATAGTTAAAAATAAAACAAACATATGCTAAGAAAATTTTTCTCCAAAACTATTATACCAATTTTCCCTCTCTAGCTCTGACTTCCTCCTAACATAACCAAAATCCTTTAAAAAAAATTAACAATTAACAGTAATAAGATATGTAAAGCAATAGAACAAATTAATCCTAAAGTGTTTAAAACCAGCTAAAGCATAAAAATCCAATCTCATTCAGAGAATATCTCCCTTATAGCTTCTATAACCATATAATTTTCCCCCCAGGTCTTTCTTACATAAGATCTTTTGAGAATATTCTATTTAAAATTCAATACAACACATTATAAAATTTCAATACAGAAAATTATAATATCTATTCAACTTTAGTCCTTCCTCGTTAAAATCCAGTATAAATATATATATCTAGTCTTTTATGATAGATATAAAACATATAATCAACCCATTTCTTCCAGATCTTCCTCACATATTGTCTTTCAGGGACGCTAATATTTTTATCTGTTAATATTTCAAAACAACCTTGTTTCAAGGATAATACTTTTGTCTCTTGCCATTTTTTTTGATGCATTAATCTCTGTCTTTCCTTCATTACTCCTTTTGAAAAGTCAGTCACAATATTTCCTAGTAGTTCCTTATGTCCAAGAATCCACAAATTACTGCCGTATATTTCATCAGTCCAAAAAGAGAACTCTTGGAAAGCATTAACCCTGTGAGTTTTTTCGGTTCGGGAGACAGCCTCCTGTAGCACAAATTCAGGCATTTCATCCAAACTATTTAAAAGAAAACTTCTTTACATCAACTTGTTTATTCACGATCATATCTTCATATTTATCCACTTTTGTTTGTATCTCCTCCATTCCATTTTCCAAGTCCTGATTACACTGGTTAATTTCCTCCAAGCTCTCATCCAAAACATCCCCATTTTTTATCAATTCGTATTTTTTAATAATTAAATACATTCTTTCTGTGTAATCCTGTATAAAGTCACGAATCCATTTTTCTGAAAGAACCTTCATGGCAAAGTTCTTGCTGAGAATCCCCTTATGAAATACTTAAACAACGTAATATAATCCAAAAATCCACAGTCCAATACAATAAGATAAAATCTCCATTCAGTTTCGATTTCACAGCAAGGCTCCTTTCCTTTCCCTTCCCTTTATCGCTCTACTTTCAGTTGCTCTCAAACGCCATTTTAAACAATTAAAGGAAGGGGGGGGATTTCTCTTTTTAAAGAAGGTGGAAATCAGAAAGTCAAAAATACTTGCAAACCAATAATTGTTCACTCATGCTTCTTCCGTCTGCTTATAGAAATCCACAAAAAGAAATCAATTGTTAGCAGAAGTGGACACCTTCCTCTTTTCCTGCTTTTGCAGAAGCGCACTGAATACTGGAGCCTGTCGACTTTGTTCTTATACAGTGTGATGATATTTGCATCCTTCATGTCCTGTGGTACTCCACCTTCCCTCCAACAAAGACAGAAGATTTCATGCAGTTCAGTGGGGATGTTCTCTTTGCAGAACTTCGGCAGGGATGTTATCTTTCCTGGGTGCCTTGCTGGAGACAAGAGAAACCAGGGCCGCGTTTAGTTCTTCTAAAGTTGTTTAACTGTCAGGCTCCTCCAAGACAGGCAGGCACTCAATATTATTTAATGCTTCTTCAGTTACCACATTTTCTCTGGAATATAACTCAGAGAAATGCTGCACCCAACGTGCCATCTGCTGTGCTCGGTCCTGGATAACCTCACCTGTAGCAGACTTTAGAGGGGCAGATTTCTTTTGTGTTGGACCTAAGACCTGCTTGATGCCATCATAGATCCCTTTGATGCCTGTGTCAGCTGCTCTCTGGATCCGAGAGCAAAGCCGCAGCCAATAATATTTAACACATCTCCTGGACTTTGCTACGAGCAGCTCGCAGAACCTGTAGGTTGAGGTCACTGGAACAGGCTTTATATGCAATTAGAGCTCTCCTTTTTTCCTCGATGGCTGGTGCCAGCTCCTCCAAATGGGCTTCAAACCAATCTGCTGTCTTTCTGATCTCCTTATCAAATACTGACAAGGCGGTGTTATAAACAGCATTCTTGAAATATTCCCATCATTCAGATGCATTTGTTTCAGCTGTGCCTGAGAGAGTTTCCTTGAGGGCTTGTGCAAATTCCTCCACTTTGCCCTGATTGTGGGTCTTGTTGATGTTGATTTGTGGTCTTCCTTCCTTCTTCAAATGATGCAATCTCTTTGTTTGTAGTTTTATTCTGTTGCACACCAAGGAGTGGCCTGTATCGCAATCAGCACCCTGAAAGCTACGTCTGATTGTAATATTGGGAAGGTTGGAGTGCCTGGTAAGAATCAAGTTGAGCTGCTGCCAATGCTTCTATCTTGGATGCCTCCAAGAGACTCTGTGTTGAGGCTTTGTTTTAAAGTATGTATTGCTAATGCAAAAAACGTAGTAGCAGCAAAACTCCAGCAGGCGTTGGCCATTTTCGTTCATCTTCCCAACACCGAACTGACCTAAACAAGTGGGCCAAGAATTATAATCAGCTCCAACTCTAGCATTAAAATCCCCAAGGATAAACAATAGTTCTTTCTCAGGGATTTTCTTGATAGTAGCAGCTAGATCATCATAGAATTTGTTTTTGGATTCTACTGAAGATGAAAATGTCGGTGCATATGCGCTAATAAGAGTAACTGGCCCTGCTGATAAGTGGAGCTGCAAGGACAGAATTCTTTCATTTCCTGCAGCAGGTGGAGTAATGAATCCTGGTAGGGTGTTTCTGACCGCAAAGCCAACCCCATATTCCCTAGAATTACCTGATGGTTTTCCCTGTCAGAAGAATGAGAAGTTTCTCTCCTTAACAGATCCCGAGTATGACAGCCTTGTCTCTTGAAGAGCAATGATGTCCAGCAAAGCTGAAGTGTCCTCTCCAGAGCATGAGGTCTGGGTAGATTAATATGGACTGCTCCCAAGCAGAAGATCCCCCCTTTCCATGATGCAGAAATGGTCCAATGGAATGGCAGAACTGATACAATTAGTTTCAGCTGTGTTGCAGGAGTTACATGATTGTACATAGTAACAAACTGCTTCTAGGATTCCGGCTCCAGATTTTGCCTCGAGGTTGATTCCTGGAGCCTTTTTCAGTAGTAGATATAGCCACAAGGCAATGGAGGTTTGAAATCAGAGTTTCCCTTCTCCTAGAAGATGGTTCTGCCATTTTATCTGCTGTTGGGGCATAAACCCCTTTTCTGCTTTCAAAACCATTAACCATTTTCTCCTATAACACTGGAAAGGGGCCCTTATGAGGTGCTATCAGCCAAGCCAGCTGGACCAAGGGTTTTTTTGTTTTTTTTAGGGAGGTACTACTCCTCCAGCACTCTTCCTCACCCCAGGACTCCTGCTCCAGATTCTACCTTAAGTTTGACTCCTGAAGCCTTTCTCATAGATGGGTATAGCCACAAGGCAGTGAAGGTGTGAGATCGGAGTTTTCCTTCTCCTACGTGAGTTGCCTTCCAAAGCTAACAGGCACCATCTAACCCTTTTTTCCCCACACAGACAACAAACAAGACTTCCCACTTACATTCAATCAATCAGTCACTCTCCCCTCCCTCTAAAGACAAGCAGATTCATTCATGAGGTGAGCATTCATGAATCTGCTTGTTTTTAGGGGGAGGAGAGAATGACTGTTTGATTGAATATAAGTGGGAAGTCTTGTTTGTTGTGGGTGTGGGGAAAAAACATTCCTCCCTGCAGTCACATGATTCACTTACTCAAACAGACATTCTCTTTCCCCCTAAAAACAAGCAGATGTCCACAGAGGTATAGACATTTTAATTAAGTGGAAATCAGATATTTTCTTTCTATTAGCCAGAACAACTTTTTTTCACAAAATGGTACTAATAGGAATTGTGGCATACTTAGGATATGGTCAAAAATTAAAACAACGGGGAGTTCCAGTGGCGCCACCTTCTTCGCTGAGTGCCTAATTAAGGTGCTCCTCACTGAACATCGTAAAAGCCAGCGAAACAGTGAAAAGCAACTGTTCGCAGGCTTCAATTTTCCTCCCTGGGAGTAAGGGAGGGAATAGAGCAGCGGGGGAGTGGTAGATCTCCCAGGGGCTTTGTTTTTTGAAGTAGAACCCTTTATTTTATTTATTAGATTTATATACCGCCCTTCTCCCGGAGGACTGAGGGCGGTTTACAGCCAAATAAAAATGAGATTACAAAAATTAAGAAATAATTTAAAATCTAAATTCAATTAGGCCGAAAGATAAAAGAGTACTAAAACCATATTAAAATCAAACTTTAAAATATGTTAGGCCAGCCCTGCATGATAGAACAAGGTTTTCAGCACGCGTCAAAAGGTCCGGAGGTCGGGGAGATGACGAATCCCCGGAGGCAGCTCATTCCAAACGGCAGGAGCCCCCACGGAGAAGGCCCTCCCCCGGGCATCACCAGTCAACATTGTTTGACTGACGGTAACCTCAGGAGGCCCTCCCTATGGGAGCACACAGGTCGTTGGGAGGCTATTGGTGGCAGCAGATGGTCCCATAAATAACCCGGTCCTATGCCATGGAGTGCTTTAAAGGTGGTAACCAATACCTTGAATTGCACCCGGAAGACCACCAGGAGCCAGTGCAGCTTGCGCAGGAGAGGTGTTACATGGGAGCTTTGAGTCACTCCCTCTATTACCCGCACAGCTGCATTCTGGACTGGTTGGAGCCTCCGGGTGCTCTTCAAGGGGAGCCCCATGTAGAGAGCGTTACAGTAGTCCAGGCGGGCAGGGACGAGGGCCTGAGTGACCGTGCAAAGGGAATCCCGGTCTAGGAAGGGATGCAACTGGCATATCAGGCAAACCTGATGAAAAGTTCCCCTGGCAATGGCTGTGATATGATCTTCTAAGGACAGCCGTACATCCATGAGGATGTGTTGTGACCCAGGTTCCTGGACCCGGACTCCTGGACTCGGATGATTCAGAAAGTGAGGGAGAAGACCTGGCAAGCCCTGCTTCTTTTGGGCCCTCTCCCTCCCTGGCACCCACTCAAAGGGAGGAGGAGGGGCCGGCAAGGCCTGATTCTCTCGAGCCTTCTTCTGATTTGGCAACGCCCCAGGAACAGTTTTGAAGTGATGCAAGACTGCGCAGACGTGACCGGCGCGCGCAGCAGAAGCAGCGTTGGGATAAGGCCAAGGAATTATGGTCATGCAGTGACATCTGCAGAGACTATAAATAGGAGGCGGGACTTCCTGGTTTTTTGTCTTGGACAAAGCAATGAATTTGCGCGGGCAAACTGTATCAATGGAGGGAAGAATATATTCGTGAGTAATTCTGGCCTTATCTATAATTTCCTCGTTATCTCCAGAAACTTGGCAGGCCCATGGGTAGACGTGGCCAGGACATTTATCTATGTAAATAAAAGTAGAAAAGGAGGCCTTTGACTGACTCTTTCTTGGGAGTATTTGGGGAGGGAAACAGAACAGGATGACTAAGTTGTGAACCCTCTCCATAGGGGCCAATGATTCACCACCAACAGTCAGCGATGGAATCAGCTGGCTGTACCGGGATGCCGGCATCCAAAGCCACTCAGTCTTGGAGGGGTTGAGTTGAACTCTGTTCCTCCCCATTCCTCCCAGCCCTGGAGGGTTGAGTCCCATAAATAACCCTGCCAAGCTCTAATCTTCAGAGCACTCCTGCAAAAGCAGGAAAAGAAGAAAGTGTCCATCTCTGCTTAATTGTTTCTTCCTTGTGGATTTCTATATGCAGACGGAACAAGCACGAGTGAACAACTACTGGATTGCAAGTATTTTTGATTTCCTGACTTCTACCTTTTAAAAAGAGAAACTTTTTTTCTTCTTTGTTTAAGATGGTTTTGTTTAAGATGACTGTTTAAGATGGCGTCTGAAAGGAAGTGAAAGTGAAGAAATGAAACTGTAAACAGGCTGTGTTGTTTTGTTGTTGTTGTTGTTGTTGTTGTTATTGTTGTTGTTGTTATTGTTGTTGTTGTTGTTATTATTATTATTATTATTATTATTATTATTATTATTATTATTATTATTAATTATTTTGATTTCTATACCATCCTTCTCCCGAAGGACTCAGGGTGGTTTACAGCCAGAATAAAACAACAAAGACATAAACAAAAATTAAAACATTTTAAAAAACTGATTCTAAAATTGGCCATAATAAATTAAAACTATCATAAAAACCGTCATAAAAGGTTTCACTTGCACATATGCGCTAGTCGTTGTCGACTCTAGGGGGCGGTGCTCATCTCTGTTTCAAAGCCGAAGAGCCAGTGCTGTCCAAAGACGTCTCTGTGGTCATGTGGCCGGCATGACTCAACACCAAAGGCACACGGAACGCTGTTAAAATTTTGTTAGGCCAGCCCTGCACGGTGGAACAAAAAGGTCTTAAGCTCACATTTGAAGGTCCGGAGGTCGGGGAGTTGGCGTAACCCCATAGGCAGCTCATTCCAAACGGCAGGAGCCCCCACAGAGAAGGCCCTCCTCCTCGGGGTCGCCAGTCGGCATTGCTTGACTGACGGCACCCTGAGGAGGCCCTCCCTATGGGAGCACACAGGTCGATGGGAGGCTATTGGTGGCAGTAGGCAGTCCCGTAAGTAACCCAGTCCTATGCCATGGAGTGCTTTAAAGGTGATAACCAACACCTTGAATTGCACTCGGAAGACAACCGGCAGCCAGTGCAGCTTGCGCAGGAGAGGTGTTACATGGGAGCATTGTGGTGCTCCCTCTATTACCTGCGCAGCCGCATTCTGGACCAGCTGGAGCTCTTCAAGGGGAGTCCTATGTAGAGAGCATTGCAGTAGTCCAGGCGGGAAGTGACAAGGGCATGAGTGACCGTGCATAGGGAATCCCGGTCTAGGAAGGGACGCAATTGGCGTATCAGGCGCACCTGATAAAATGCTCCCCTGGTGACGGCCGTCATATGTTCTTCTAAAGACAGCCAATCATCCAGGAGAACGCCTAAGTTGGAAACCCTCTCCCTGGGGGCCAATGATTCGCCCCCAACAGTAAGCGATGAAATCACCTGGCAGTACCAGGATGCCAGCATCCACAGCCACTCAGTCTTGGAGGGATTTAGTCGAAGCCTGTTCTTCCCCATCCAGACCCGCACGGCCTCCAGACACTGGGACATCACTTTGACGGCTTCGTTGGGGTGGTTAGGGATGGTAATGTACAGCTAAGTGTCATCAGCGTACAGATGGCATTGCACCCCAAAACCACGGATGATCCCACCCAGCGGCTTCATATAGATGTTGAACAGGAGAAGCGAGAGAACCGACCCCTGTGGCACCCCACACATGAGGTGCCTTGAGGTCGATCTCTACCTCCCCTGCCAATACCGTCTGTGATCGGTCAGAGAGATAGGAGTAGAACCACCGAAAAACGGTACCCCCCATTCCTAAACCCCCCAGCCGTCGCATCAAGATACCATGGTCGATGGTATCAAAAGCCACTGAGAGATCTAATAGGACCAGGACAGAGGAACAACCCCTGTCCCGAGACCTCCAGAGATCATCAACAGTGTCCTGTCCATGTCCTCGGGAACCACGGCATCAAAATCATCCCGGGTAACATTCTCAAGAACTACCTCCGTCATCCCAACCGAATCTACCCAATCGGCGTCCAGACCGTCCCGGATCCGAGTGATTTTATCATGCAGATACTGACCAAAGTCCTCAGCATGGCCCTGCAAGAAGCTAAGAAATGTTACTTGTGGATTGTAACGAAGTGAGCTCTCCTATACTTAAAGGGGAAAAGAGAAGTTTCTAGACCTAAATTTTGTGACTTTTAAAAATTAAAATGGCTACTAAACCACCTAAGACTGGTGGCAGAAGGGGATCTGAAGTAGCTTTGGAAGATTTGATTAAAGAGCAAGGGAAAGTGTTTGAAGAGAAGTTTAAGGAGATGATGGACAATAATGAGAAAATAAGAGAAGAAATAAAAGAGAATAATAAAAAAATAAGAGAAGATATTTTGATGGCTTTTCAAGGTTTGGCAAAAAGACTGGAGGTGGTAGAGGAGGCGATGCAAGAAATTGCTCAGTCAAATCAGCAATTAGAAAATAGAATGGGGGGAATGCAAATCAAATTGGACAAAAATGAAGATCAAGTGGTGGTGATGCAGTATAGAATGATGGAAGGAGCTCTGAGAATTAGGGGCCTGCAGGAAGAGAAAAGGGAAGATCTAAAAAAAATTTTATCAGAAGCTCTGGCTGAACTTATAGAACTTGATCCACAAGAGGTTGCTTATCAAATTGACAAAATTTATAGAGTTAATTCCTGGATTGCTAGGCAGAAGAAACTTCCTAGAGACATTGTGATTTATTTTTTGAAAAGGACAGTGAGAAATCAGATTTTGCAAGTTGCATTTCAGAAAAATTTGAAAATAGGAGAACAGGAGCTGAAGGTTTTGAAAGAGATTCCTCCCAAGATGTTAAGGGATAGAAAGGACTTTACATTTTTTACACAAGAACTTAAGAAGTACCAGATTCAATTTAGATGGGAGATTACAGTTGGTTTGACAGTGTATTATCAAGGAAGAAGATATCGTATTGATACAGTGCTTAAGGCCAAAGATTTTCTTTCTACTGTGCTAAAACTTGAAATAGAAATAATAGAAAAAAGAACTCAAGAGACTCAAATGGGTGTGGAAGCTGAGGTGATCCCAGTGATCTTACCATCTGAGGAACAACCACAAGAACGAAGAGTGACGAGGGGAGCTCTCAAGCGTAAAGAAAAAGAGCAACAAACTCAAAGTAAAGCTCAGGATTCTGCTACAGAAGTGGTGGGAGCAGCAAGGCCGAAGATACTGGAGGACGATCTTCAGCTGATCGCTCAAAAGCTTCAGCAGGCCAGTAATGGCAAATAAAATTTTGACTTGGAATGTCAATGTTTTAATTCAGCTCAAAAGAGAAGAAAAATATTTCATTATTTGAAACAATTTAGAAATGTTCTGATTTGCTTACAAGAAACACAAGAAACACATATTAAATTATCAGATCAAAAGTACTTAATAAACTCAAAGTTAGGTAAACATTTTGTTGCCTCAGCTTTGGACAAAAAACATGGCATAGAGGTATATTTGAGAAAAGATATACCAGCCAAGTTAATAGAGGCAGATACTCACGGAAGATATATTGCCATTGAACTTACAACAGAAACAAAAAAGCCCCTTTTGTTTGGTATATATGCACCTAATCAGCAACAAGAAAATTTTTATAGAATGTTATATGACAAGTTGATTCTATGGGATTATAAATCATGTATTATATTAGGAGATTGGAATGGAGTAATAGATACACAAAAGGACAAGAGAATTTCTTCTAAGAAGATACCTGCACATGCAAAGCGGCCTAAATCCTTTTTTGAGAAGATAGAAGATTTTGAGTTGAGAGATGTTTGGAGACTGCAGAATTTGGAGGAAAGAGACTATACTTTTTTTTCTGATACACATCAATCTTTCTCACATATTGATTTTATTTTAATTTCTAAAGATTTGCTTTCTAGGGTGAAGAAAACTATGATATTTCAAGATGTTTGTCTAATCATAGTCCTGTTTGGATGGAATTGCAATATAGAAAAGAAGGTAGAAGAACATGGAGATTAAATGAAAATTTGTTCATATATCAGGATAATGTAAATCAATGTAAAAAGCAGATTAAAGAATTTTTTATTATAATTTAAATAAGGAAACATTGATAGAAATGGTTTGGGACGCCAGTAAAGTTTTTATGAGAGGTGTATTAATATATATTAATAATAGACAGAGAAATAAGCAACAAAGACAGTGTAGGTATCTAGAAGAGGAAAATTATAAGAAACAACAATTATTAATACATAACCCGCATGATCAAAAACTTAAAGATGCAATAAAGTTATTACAGAGTCAATTTAATATGATAATGGGTGATCAGGTGGCAACAAATATACAATATGCCAAACATAATACTTTTTGTAATGCAAATAGACCTGGTAAGTGGTTAGCATATACCTTAAGGAAAAAACAAAAACAACGTACTATAGAAAAAATCGAATATAAAGGTAAAAAATAGAATATAAAGGACAAAATTAAAAAAGCTTTTTTAGAATATTACACAAATTTATACCTTAAAGATAATATATTGAACAGGGATATTGATAATTATTTGAAGGAATATAAGGTTAAAAATTTAACTTTAGAACAAAAGGATGAACTGAACCAGCCTATAACTTCTGAAGAAATTATTTTGGTAATTAAACAATTAAAAATGGGGAAAACTCCTGGTACGGATGGGCTTACAGTAAGTTATAGGAATTTACAGGATGAGATGTTAGGTCCACTTAAGGAATTATTTAATCAGATACAATTAGGAGAGGGAATTCCTCCTTCATGGAGAACTTCTTTTATTTCATTGATACCAAAAGAGGAACAGGATTGTTATAAACCTGGGAATTACAGGCCAATTTCACTTTTAAATAATGATTATAAGATTTTTGTTAAAATAATAGTGTCAGCCTCCACTCCAAACTTCGTATCTCTTTGTGCTCCTTATATTCAGTTGTTAGATAGAAGGGGATTGTATTTCAGTTGTTAGATAGAATGGGATTGTATTTCTAATGTAAATAGCTATTGGATTCAAGTTAAGAAGAGAGGGGCCTTTAAGAGTGTCGGTCTGACGTAATTAAGGTGGGAGGAGAGATTAATGTTTTGAATTCACAGGAATGTTTGGGCGCGAACGCTAACGGACATTGCATTCCTGATTTGATTGACAACCAGAGACCTGCAGAAGAAGATTACCACGGGACCCCGGGAAGGAGCTGGCATTGGACCAGACCTGATGACCTTTTGGGACAGAGGAGGGAGGAATAGGGTGATACAGATTGTCAGCCATATTCTGTCTCAGATTCAACTTTAACCCTGCTGCAATCCAGATGTAATTAGTAAAAGTACTTTTCTTTATTTGCAAATGAAGTCAAGGTGTATTCTTTCCTAGTTATAATCAGAGGCAGCCTGACATTAAGTTGAATCTCTCAGCATGTCGACCAACCAGGATTCTAACCAAAATACCGAGGGGGTCGACAGAAAAAATTTGATGGAAGGCCAGCTGCCTGCTGAGCCGAGGGAGGCGTCCGGAGGAATTTCTGCTGACACTTTTAACCCTGAGCTGGAAGATTGCAGAGCTTGGTGGATAGAGCAATTAAAACTGGAAGAGAAAAGGTGGAAACCAAACACCGAAGAGCTTCCGTCTGGGGTGACAAAAAAGAAAAAAAAGGGGAAGGAGAGACTTTCAGATTGGAAAGAGGAAGAAGAGATAAGGGACAAGCTCCAGCTGGAAGAGGCATTTCGTCTTTTCCGTGAAGTGAAAGCAAGGCAAGCAGCTCGCCAAAGTTATGAATCCCCTATTCAGTCCTCCAGGTGAGAGGGAGAAGAGGAGGAAGATAATACAAAGGGGCCAGCTGGAGGAGATTCCCAGGGCGGAGAGATTTCTGAAGGACCAGAGCCGGAACCCCTCTTCCCAGAGGCAGCTGAATTGGATGGGGGTCGCACGCCACCTGCTGACCAGGCAAGGCTGCGCAGGGGAAGGAAAAAGCCAAAAATCCCCCCCATATCAGAGAAATTTGATGGGAATGCCAAGGAGTTAGAATTCTTCCTGGCGATAGTGAATGACCACATGATAGACTGGGAGGAAGATTATTGGTCACAGGCAGCACAAATTAGAGCTGTGACCCACAACTTGACCAAAAGAGCAGCTGCATGGTTTGTGTCACTATATACCAACCACTCCCCCTTACTGCAAAACTACGAGCATTTTATTACTGCACTGAGGAGGTGGTTCGAGGACCCCCTAGCAGAGCAGAAGGCCAGAGGCCGGATGAAAACCATCAGGCAAGGGAGAAGGCCGGTGGCTGATTACAACCAGGAGTTCAGTGATCTAGTTCCCTTGATGAGAGGATGGTCAGAGGTGACCCTGGTCGACATTTACAAAGATGGTCTGAATGGAGATCTCTATGAACTGTGCCGGGCACGAGCCTCTCCAACCACGTTGTACAGCTGGTACACCCTGGCAGCGGAGATGGAAATCGAACTGGTGAAAGACCGTGGCAGAAGACAGCGCACTGGAAGACCGTACCCTGCCCATTCTACTGAAGGCCCTTCTAGGGACGCTCCTAGACCGGAGGGAGGGAGACAACGTTCGACTGCGTGCTACAGATGTGGGAAAGAAGGCCGCCGAGCAGCCGACTGTCGGGTGAAGCTGGTGCCAAAGATGACCTCTGGTGGTGAAAAAACCAGTGAAACCAACTGCTAAGGCGCGAAAGCCAGCAAAAGTGGGAGAGGGCGTCGCCAAGAAGGGCACGCCCATCAGGGAAGATTGCGAAGCATCGACCGAAACTGATGATAGCAAAACCACATCAGAGTCCGATGAAGACCTTCTGGTGAGTTGGACACGGGGTCCCTTGGACATTCCAGTCAACCTGCATGTACCCTCTTCGGGTAATTACTACTCTACCACTACTAGATTCTGGATGTACTAGATGCATGATAAGTCCCGAAGTAGTAGAGAAAATGGAACTAAAACTGAGAACCCTAAGTAGGCCCATAGCGTTTGCCCAGTTGGATGGCTCTGTGGCAGGGGGAGGACCTGCCCATTTCGTAACAGAACCCATAGAAATGATAATAGGAGACCATCGCGAGATCCTAAACTTCATAGTAGCCCCAGGGATGGACCAACCCCTGTTCCTAGGGTTGTCATGGCTTCGAAAGTGGAACCCCCATATTAACTGGAGGACAGGAATCTTACGTTTCCGCTCTAGAACACTAAAGGGAAAAAAAGGAGAAACCAAGGAGGGATCTACCGTGGTCATGTTCCAAGATACGATGGGGGCAATGATCGAACGGATAGACGGGGAGGAGAGGATACCTAAGGAATACTGGGATTTGCGAGAAGTCTTTAGTGAGAAAGCATCAGACGTTCTACCTCCCCATAGGCCTATTGACTGTGCCATAGACATCCTTCCGGGGATAAAGCTTCCAAAACCAAAAGCTTACCCCATGACCCAAAAGGAATTGGGGGAGCTACGCAAATTCATAGACAAAAACTTAGAGCGGGGGTTTATCCAACCGGCTAGGCCTTGTGTGGCTGCGCCAGTGATGTTCCGAGAAAAGAAAGATGGCTCTTTTTGTCTGATAGTTGACTATAGAAACCTTAACGCGGTGTGCGCCGAAAACGTATACCCCATGCCGCTCATGAAAGATATGTTAGCGCATCTAGCAAAAGGAAAGTTTTTCACCAAATTGGACCTACGAGAGGCTTACTAAAGAGTTCGTATAAAGGAGGGGGATGAATGGAAAACCGCTTTCAACTGTCTACTAGGGTGTTTCCAGTTTCGAGTTTTGCCGTTTGGACTGCAGGGGGCGCCCGCAGTTTTCATGCAACTAATAAATGAAATACTCCATCAACATTTGTTTAGAGGAGTTCTTGTCTACCTTGATGATATACTTATCTATACAGAAACAATGGAGGAACATATTAAACTAGTAAGAGAAGTTCTTAAAAAGTTATTATCTGCAGAACTTTACTGCAAATTGTCCAAATGTGATTTCCATCAAACTAAAATAGACTACTTAGGATACCGCATATCGGCGGATGGACTAGAAATGGACCCAGAGAAAGTGAAAGCTGTCTTAGAATGGGCCCCCCCACGCACACGCAAACAATTGCAAAGTTTCTTCGGATTTGCGAACTTTTATCGTCAATTCATCCCTTTCTTTGCTCAAATTGCTTTGCCAATCACCAACCTTTTAAAAACTAAAGGAGATACAAAACCCAAGCCATCATTACCTCTTGAATGGACAATGGATTGTCAAGCAGGTTTGAGAAATTAAAACGACTGTTTGCCGCTGAACCTATTTTAAAACACCCCGACATGGATGTCCCTTTTGTGGTACAGGCTGATGCTAGTGACGTAGCAGTCGGAGCCGTTTTACTCCAAAACAATTCCGATGGTAAACTACAGCCATGTGCTTTCACTTCTCGGAAATTAACTGAAACTGAAAGACGATGGGCTATTTGGGAAAAGGAAGCATTTGCAGTCCACTGGGCTCTTCGCACATGGAGACAATTCTTAGAGGGTTCTAATCATCCTTTTGAAGTTTGGACTGATCACAAAAATTTAGAAGCGCTAAAAACTCCTAGAAAACTTTCGCCTAAACAAGCCCGATAGGCTCAATATTTTAACCGCTTTAATTTCTCCTTACATTACATTCCTGGAGGGAAAAACTTTTTGGCAGATGCTCTTTCACGCTTGCCCCAATACAATGGTACTCGCTCCGAGGTGGTTCGCCCAATACTTCCATTCAACAGTTAGCAGCTCCAGCTATAACTCGAAGCCATACCAAAACCGAGTCATCACTACCAGATGAACTAACTAAGTTGTTTAAGGAAGCTTTGAACACTGATGACTGGTTTTTGGCGCATTCGAATGAATGCACACTCCGTGATGGACTAGCTTGGATTGGAGCGAAGCTATATGTTCCTTTATCACTCAGAGAAACCATCCTACAACGATGCCATGATGCCAAAATGGCAGGACATTTTGGATTTGTAAAAACCTTGCATCTTCTTAAAAGACAATTTTGGTGGCCAAGTCTTAAAAAAGACATTCAATCATATATCTCAAGTTGCCCTGTTTGCGCATCGTCTAAAAGGCCTCCAGGAAAACGTCCTGGACTACTCCAAACAGTAGCCCGACCAGGAGCTCCATGGAAAGAAATATCCATGGATTTCATAGTGGAGCTACCCGAAAGTGCAGGCAATACTGTAATCTGGGTAGTGACAGACCTTTTCTCCAAACAAGTCCATTTTATTCCATGTTCGAAAATACCCTCCTCAAAGATTCTGGCGAAGCTGTTTGTACAACACATTTATAGACTACACGGCGTCCCTGAACGCATCATCTCAGATCACGGAGTCCAATTCACTTCTCAATTTTGGAAAGAATTTCTGCGACTGATTGGCTCCACCCAAGGATTAAGCTTCTCCCATCATCCCCAGACTAATGGAGTTGCGAACGCTCAAACTCGGTACTGGAACAATATTTACTTTGTTACATTAACTATCAACAAGACAATTGGGCAGACCTACTTCCTTTTGCTGAAGTCGCCTACAATAACTCAATTCATAGTAGCACAGGATTTACTCCTTTTAAAATAGCTTCAGGCCAAGATTTTGTCCCCATTTCGGAACTTCCAAAGGAGAAAACCACGGTTTCCTCCTTATCAGAATGGATAGATCAAATACAAAGCACATGGAAAATGACTCGCAAGGCGATCGATGACGCTCACCATGCACATAAAAAACAAGCAGATAAAAAAAGATCCCCTGAGAACAAATACCAAGTTGGTGACAATGTTTATCTCTCCACCAAATATTTACAAACTACTCAAAAGTCTAAAAAACTGGGACCTAAATATGTGGGACCTTTCCCCATAGTGAAAATCATCAACCCCGTGACTGTACAACTACAATTACCAAAAACACTTAGAAGAATTCATCCTGTTTTCCATGTCAGCTTGCTGAAACCGGAACACACTTCCACTTTCCGTGCTGACCATATACCCCCTCCTATACCAATTCTCATAGAGGGCGAACAACATTTTGAAATAAAAGAAATCTTGGATTCAAGAAAACATAGAAATAAAATTCAATATCTCATTGCTTGGAAGCACTTCCCTTTGTCCCAAGCTGAATGGGTGAACAAGGAAGATGTTCGTGCTTCAGAAAAGATAGCTCAATTCTATAAAAAATATCCTGACAAACCCTAATTTTTTTTCTTTCTTTCTAGGACTGACGTCCTTGTTGCAGGAGGGCCGAATGTCAGCCTCCACTCCAAACTTCGTATCTCTTTGTGCTCCTTATATTCAGTTGTTAGATAGAAGGGGATTGTATTTCTAATGTAAATAGCTATTGGATTCAAGTTAAGAAGAGAGGGGCCTTTAAGAGTGTTGGTCTGACATAATTAAGGTGGGAGGAGAGATTAATGTTTTGAATTCACAGGAATGTTTGGGCGCGAACGCTAACGGACATTGCATTCCTGATTTGATTGACAACCAGAGACTTGCGGAAGAAGATTACCATGGGACCCCAAGAAGGAGCTGGCATTGGACCAGACCTGATGACCTTTTGGGACAGAGGAGGGAGGAATAGGGTGATACAGATTGTCAGCAATATTCTGTCTCAGATTCAACTTTAACCCTGCTGCAATCCAGATGTAATTAGTAAAAGTACTTTTCTTTATTTGCAAATGAAGTCAAGGTGTATTCTTTCCTAGTTATAATCAGAGGCAGCCTGACAAATAGCTAATAGATTAATGTTAATTTTGCAGCAAAGACTTCATAATGATCAATCTGGATTTATAAAAGGGAGACAGATGAGGAATAATGTTAGGCAGATTGTTAATTTATTGGAGTATTTAGAAAAGAAAAATTTTATTCCAGCAGCATTTATTTTTCTCGATGCAGAGAAAGCTTTTTGAGAAAGCATTGGGATTTTTTATTTAAATTAATAGAAAAGATGCAATTTGGAGATGGTTTTATAAGAATAATTAGGGCAATTTATGGAGAGCAAACAGCACAGATTATAATTAATGGTAGCTTAACAGAACCTTTTAAGATTGCGAAAGGAACAAGACAGGGATGTCCTTTATCATCATTATCGTTTATTTTAACTCTAGAACCATTATTGGTTAAAATACGAGAAGTAAAAGAGATAGAGGGAATTAAAGTTAGACAATATGAATATAAACTGAGAGCTTTTGCAGATGACCTGGTGATTACTTTAACAAACCCTATAAATTCTAGTTTATCTTTGTTGGAAATAATTGATCGAAATGGGAAGGTTTCAGGGTTTAAGGTAAATCAGAAAAACACAAAAGTGATAATAAAAAATATGGCCAGACAACAGAAAGAAAAATTAGAGGAAATAACAGGATTTGAAATTGTAAAGAAGGTTAAATATTTAGGGGTTTATATTACATCGTCAAATGTGAAATTGTATAAGAATAATTATGAGGTTTTATGGCAAAAAGTTCAGAAGGAGTTGATTGTTTGGAATAGAATAGAATAGAATAGAATAGAATAGAATAGAATAGAATTTTATTGGCCAAGTGTGATTCGACACACAAGGAATTTGTCTTGGTGCATATGCTCTCAGTGTACATAAAAGAAAAGATACGTTCATCAAGGTACAACATTTACAACACAATTGATGATCAATATATCAATATAAATCATAAGGATTGCCAGCAACAAGTTATAGTCATACAGTCATAAGTGGAAAGAGATTGGTGGTGGGAACTATGAAACGATTAATAGTAGTGCAGATTCAGTAAATAGTCTGACAGTGTTGAGGGAATTATTTGTTTAGCAGAGTGATGGCCTTCGGGAAAAAACTGTTCTTGTGTCTAGTTGTTCTGGTGTGCAGTGCTCTATAGCGTCGTTTTGAGGGTAGGAGTTGAAACAGTTTATGTCCAGGATGCGAGGGATCTGCAAATATTTTCACGGCCCTCTTCTTGATTCGTGCAGTATACAAGTCCTCAATGGAAGGCAGGTTGGTAGCAATTATTTTTCTGCAGTTCTAATTATCCTCTGAAGTCTGTGTTTTCTTGTTGGGTTGCAGAACCAGACAGACAGTTATAAAGGTGCAAATGACAGACTCAATAATTCCTCTGTAGAATTGGATCAGCAGCTCCTTGGGCAGTTTGAGCTTACTGAGTTGGCGCAGAAAGAACATTCTTTGTTGTCCTTTTTTAATGATGTTTTTGATGTTAGCTGTCCATTTGAGATCTTGCGATATGATAGAACCCAGAAATTTGAAGGTTTCTACTGTTGATACTGTGTTGTCAAGTATTGTGAGAGGTGGAAGTATGGAAGGGTTTTTCCTAAAGTCTACCACCATTTCTACGGTTTTGAGTGTGTTCAGTTCCAGATTGCTTTGGTTGCACCACAAGGCTAGTCGTTCGACCTCTCGTCTATATGCGGATTCGTCATTGTCTCGAATGAGACCAATCACTGTTGTGTCATCTGCGAACTTCAGTAGCTTAACAGATGGATCATTGGAGATGCAGTCATTGGTATACAGAGAGAAGAGAAGTGGGGAGAGCACACAGCCTTGGGGGGGCCCTGTGCTAATTGTACAGGTATTTGATGTGATCTTGCTTAGCTTCACCTGCTGCTTCCTGTTTGTTAGGACAAAATTGCAATTATCGTTGTTGGGGAGAATAGCTGCTATTAAAATGAATGTTTTACCTAGATTTTTATTCCTCTTTCAGATGATACCAATAATTAAGAAAGATAAGAATCTGGAGGAATGGCAGACGGAAATTAATAAATTTATATGGGAAGGTAAAAAAGCTAGGGTTAAAATGAAAATAATTCAAGATTCTCGGGAAAGGGGAGGTTTAAAAATGCCCAATTTTAAATTATACTATGAAGCAGCTGCTCTCTCTGCAATAAGTGATTGGTTTAACTTAATGGAGGAAAGAATTCTGAATATAGAAGGTTATGAATTGCTATATAGATGGCATGCATATTTAATTTATGACAAGTGGATAAGGCCTTTAAAAATCATATGTTAAGAACTGCTCTTCTGCGTGTTTGGAAAAAATATTCTTATAAACTAAATTATAAGGTTCCTTTGTGGGCAAGTCCTAGACATACAATAGAGAATATAAATTTAGAACAGAATCAGGAAATGATTACATATAAAGATCTTTTATATAGAGAAAGAGGTAGTTTGCAATTAAAATCCTTGCACGTATTAAAAGAAGAAGAGAAAAATTATACTTGGTTTCAATATGGGCAACTACATGCTAGATGGAAGGAAGATCAGAAAATTGGTATAGTTCATAATGAGGAAAATTTGGTAAAGCAAATTAGAAATCAATTTCAGGAGCATATAAAGGGTTTGTATAATGTGTTACTTGAAATAGACTCTGAAAGGGATTTGGTAAAGGACTGTTTGATAAAGTGGGCACAAAATTTTCAGGAAACAATATTGTTGGAAACCTGGGAAAAAATTTGGGTTAGAAATGTTAAATTTACACAGGCACAGAATTTAAGGGAAAATGTTTACAAAATGTTTTACAGATGGCATTTAGATCCTAAGAAACTATCGTGTATGTATCCAGATATGCAAGCAAAATGTTGGAGATGCAATTGTGATGATGCTACGTATTTTCATATTTGGATAAGAATTTGGTGGATTATACAAAATGTTCTGAAAAAGAAGATAAAGTTCCTGCCGCAATTTTTTTTTTTGTTGGGAATTATTACAGACTGTACAGTAATTGAGACTAAACTGATTTTAAACTTAATAACAGCGGCAAGATTACTGATAGGACAGTATTGGAAGAAAAAAGAACTACCTATAGTAGAAGAATGGATATTGAAAGTTGCCAATTTGGCTGAGATGGCAAAAATCTCAGTCTTTTTTTTTTTTCATAAAAAAGTTTTATTTTTACAATCATGTCAAACAACTCATTCAATGTACAGTTATATACAATTAGTCGGGCTTGCCCAGTCACCACCCCCCTTTTTAACACTCTTCCCTCTTCTACCTTCTTTTACTTTCCAAACCTTCCTCTCCTTCTCTTATCTACATCCTCTCCTCCCTCCACCCTACACCTTCCTTCTCCATCTTCTACCCCTCTTCCTTCCTCTTCTCCTCTTTTCTACCTCCTACTCTCTCTTTTCTCCCTCCCCACCGTTCTAAAATGGTAACTGGGCAGACCCGACCCTACATTAATTATATTTATACATCTTCAATAATCCCTGTACATTAACCATCACTCCATCTCTACCCTCAACCCCCAATTCCCTCCCCTTACCCCCACCCCACCCCGACTTCCCAGAACAAAATGCAGGGTATCAAAACTAACAATCATAATCTAAAATAATTCCTAAATTATAATCTCTAGTCTCTCCACACTTAATCACACTCTCAATTCCCCTCTCCTTCAGAAATATATCTAATACAAAATATTTCCTAAATTTACTCATATGCTATTCGATATTTTTTTATCTGATACTTATTTTGAATATAATCAATCCACATTTTCCATTCTAAAATATATTTTTCTTGTGCATAGTCTTTCAAGTAAGCAGAGATTTTTGCCATTTCTGCCAGATTTGATACTTTGAGTGTCCATTCTTCAATTGTAGGTAATTCTTCTTTCTTCCAATATTGAGCAATCAAAAGTCTTGCGGCTGTTATTAAGTTCAAAATCAATTCAGTCTCTATAGCTGTACAATCCATAATTATTCCTAGTAGAAAGAACTGCGGAGTAAACTTAATCTTCTTTTTCAAAATATTCTACATGATCCACCATACTTTAATCCAAAATGCTTTAACTTTTTTACAAGTCCACCATATATGGTAATAAGTGGCATCTTCACAATCGCATCTCCAACATTTAGCCTGTACATTAGGATACATACATGACAACTTTTTGGGGTCTAAATGCCATCTATAAAACATCTTATAAAAATTTTCTCTCATATTTTGCACTTGTGTAAATTTAACATTCCTCACCCAAATTCTTTCCCAAGTTTCCAACATTATTGGTTGCTGAAAATTTTGTGCCCACTTAATCATACAATCCTTAACCAATTCAGTCTCTGAGTCTATTTCTACTAATACATTATACAACCTCTTAATATGCTGTTGGCCTTGATCTCTCATTTGTTTTAACAAATTATCCTCAATTTGCTTAACACCTATTTTTTGATCTAATTTCCATCTAGCTTGTAATTGTCCATATTGGAACCATGTATAATTTTTCCCTTCTTCCCCCATCTTTTCTCTGGATTTTAATTGTAATTCCCCCTTTTCCATACAAAGAAGTTATTTATAGGTAACTACCTCCATCTTTTGATATATAGTTATATTTTCTATCATGTGTCTCGGGATTGCCCATATTGGAATCTTTCCATCTAATTTATATTGATATTTCCTCCAAACCCTCAATAATGCATTTCTAATTATATTATTTTTAAATATTTTATCTACTTTCTTATCATATAATAAATATGCATGCCACCCATATAACAAACCATAACCTTCTCTATATTCAAAACTCTTTCCTCAGTTAAATTAATCCAATCAGTAATTAATAAGACAACTGTTTCATAATACAATTTTAAGTTAGGCATTTTAAGACCCCCCCCCCTTTCCCTTGTATCCTGCATTATTTTTAATTTTATTCTTGGTTTTTTGCCCATCCATACAAATTTATTAATCCCCTTTTGCCATTCCTGTAATTTAATATCATTCTTAAGCACCGGTATCATTTGAAACAAAAATAAAAACCTGGGCAAAACATTCATTTTTATAGCCGCTATTCTTCCCAACAAAGATAGTTGTAACTTCTTCCAACTCTCCATTTCTTTCCATACCTTCTACCACAATACCTCATTATTATTTTTGTATAATTTAACATTTGAAGCTATAATATATATTCCTAAATATTTAACCTTTTTAACAATTTCAAAACCTGTAGTTCTTTCTAACTCTTCTTTTTGTTGTATATTCATATTTTTAGTTATCATCTTTGTCTTTTGCTGATTCACCTTAAATCCAGATACTTTGCCATACTGACCAATTATATCTTTTAAACCAGTAGCTGAGTATATTAGTTGAGATACAGTAACAACCAAGTCATCTGCAAAAGCTCTTAATCTGTAATCTTGATGTTTAACTCTAATTCCCTTTATTCGATCGGAACCACGTATTTTATTCAGAAGAATTTCTAAAGTTAAAATAAAAAGTAATGGGGACAAGGGACATCCCTGTCTCGTCCCTTTTCCAATTTTAAAAGTTTCTGTTAACCCACCATTTACTATTATTTGTGCTGTTTGCTTCTGATATATTGCTTTGATTGCATGGATAAAATAATCCCCAAATTGCATTTTTTCTATTACTTTAAACAAAAACTGCCAATCCAATCTATCAAAAGCATTTTCAGCATCCAAAAAGGAATGCGCTGAGACTTGGTTGTTTCGTTCCAAATATTCAAGTAAATTTACGATTTGCCTCACATTATATCTCATCTGCCTACCCTTAATAAATCCTGACTGATCATTATGAATTATTTGATTCATCACTGGCATTAATCTATTAGCAAGTATCTTGGTAAATATCTTGTAATCAGTATTTAAAAGTGATATAGGCCTATAATTCTCTGCTTTAATACCATCTCGATCTTCCTTCGGTATTAACAAAATAAAGGCTGTCCTCCATGAAGGGGGAACATCTCCTCCCATTTGAATTTTATTAAATAACTCTTTAAGTGGTTCAACCATCTCATTTTGTAAATTTTTGTAATAAACAGCTGTTAAACCATCTGTACCTGGTGCTTTACCGATTTTAAGTTGCTTAATTGCTAACAAAATTTCCTCTGAAGTAATTAATTGATTCAGTTCTTCTCTTTGATTTTCTGTAAGCTCACAAATATTTTGTTGTTGTAAATATCTTTCTATCTCTGTATCATCAATCATATCCCTAGTATATAATTTACTATAATACTCTAAAAATGCTTTTTTAATCAAGTTCTTGTGATAAACTTCCTTACCCCTATATTCTATTTTATCAATCGTTCGTGATTTCTGTTTTTTCCTTATTAAATAGGCAAGCCATCTTCCTGGCTTATTGGCATTATTAAACGTGTTATGTTTTACATATTGTAAATTAATTGCTACTTGATCTGCCATCAACATATTAAACTGATCTCTTAATATATTTATTGATTCTTTTATTTTACTATTTCCTGGGCTATTTATCAATAATTGTTCTTTCTTTTTAATTTCCTCTTCCAGTTCCTTTTTCTTTTTCTGCAATTTATTTTTGTATTTAATATTCATTTGTATAAGATTTCCTCTCATATAAGCCTTGCTGGCGTCCCAAATCATCTCTATAGATGTCTCTTTTTTCATATTCATAATAAAAAATTCTTTCATTTGCTTTTTACATTCATTTACATTTTGTTCATATTTAAACAAATTCAATCCAAACCGGACTATGATCAGATAAGAGTTCTTGAACAAATCTTAGTCTTCTTCACTCTAGAATACAAATCATTAGTAATCAAAATAAAATCAATCCTCGAAAATGATTGGTGCCTGTCAGAAAAGAAGGTAAAATCCCTCTCTTCTGTATTACGTTCTCTCCAAATATCTCTTAATTCCAAGTCCTCCATCATTTCAAAAAAAGCCTTTGGTAATTTCGCCCGGCTTGATATCTTCCTTAAACTTTTTTTGTCTTTTTGAGTATCCAACACACCATTCCAATCACCCATTAATATATATGATTTATAATCCCAAAATACTATTCTTTTATGTAAAAACTTGAAAAAAATTTCTTGTTGTTGATTCGGAGCATAAACTCCAACAAAAGTTCAATAGCAATGTATCTTCCTTGCTTATCCACCTCAATTAATTTTGCTGATATATCCTTCTTTATATATATAACTAAACCATTTTTTTTCCCCAAAGAGGAGGCAACAAAATGTACTCCCAGTTTTGAATTTATCAAATATTTCTGGTCTAAAGATCTAATATGTGTTTCTTGTAAACAGGTAATGTCATTTTTAAATTGTTTCAAATAGTGAAATACTTTCCTTCTCTTCTGCGGTGAATTCAAACCATTAACATTCCAAGATAATAGTTTAATTGCCATTATCGGCCAAAAGAAACTTTTGGAACACTAGCCGCAGATCACATTTTGCTTTAGGCCTTGCTCCTCCCACTGTTTCCGTTGTAGTAGTTGCCAGTTGTTGTTGTACCTTCATCTCTTGTTCCTTGCGTTTAGCAGCAGCTCTTGTCAGCCTTTGTTCTTTTGAGTCTGAACCCGTCGTAGGTATTTCCAACACTTGTAATAAATCTTCTTCCATCACAATCTGTTCTTGTACCTGCTTCACTTCTCTTTCCTTCACTTCAGTCTCCCTTCTTCTAGCTTCCAATGGAGGAAGACTTCCAACTTTTAATGCCTCAACATAAAATTCTCTTGCTTTTCCAACTGTATTGAGACGATATACTTTCCCTGCATAATATACTATTATACCAGTTGGAATATCCCATCTATATTCAATCTGACGTTTTTTAAGTTCATTCACCAGGAAGGCAAATTCCTTCCTAGCCCTTAACATTTTTGGTGGAATTTCCTTTAATATTAAAATATCTTGACCAGCAACCTGAATCTTCTCCCCCTTATATGAGGCTTGCAAAATCTGATTTCTCACTGTTCTATTTGTAAAATAAATAACAACATCCCTTGGCAACTTTTTTTGCCTTGCTATCCAAGAATTCACATGATATATTTTATCAATTTGATAAGCCACATCTGCTGGACGAGCTGCTAATATCTCAGCAAATACTTCAGAAAAAATTTCCCTTAAATTCTCTTCTTTATTCTCTTTCAAACCACGGATTCTTAGAGCAAATTCCATATTTCTATATTGTATCAAAACTATTTCATCATCTGTTTTTTCCATTTTACTTTGAAATTCAGCCATTTTATTTTCTAATTTTGAATTATGTTGCTTAATTTCTTCAACTTCCTCTTCTAATAAAATCACATTTGTTGCCAAACTTTGTACTGCAATTACAAATCCTTCCTTAACTTCTTTATTTCCCACTTGAATTTCTAATATCTGCTCTTTCATTTCAGACATCTCATCAGTTATTACTTTAAATTTTTCTTGCATAAAGTCTTTTAAATTCTCTTGTACCGCCTCTAAGTTCAATGTTCTAGTCTCTGCTGTATGAGCTGGAGAAGCACCAGCTGATGAAATTCCAGAGCCCTTTGTTACAGTAGACTTTAATTGTTTGGCTGCCATCTTCTATAAAATTATTTATTTATTTCCAACTTAATATTCACTTTAAATCTTCTTAACCTCTGAGAAACACAGTCTTTTAAAGCAATATTTAAAAATCTCCCCTAGATTCTATCAGCAGGCAGCAAAGAATTAAAGAGTTAAAGTAGCAAATAACATGCAATTTACCAGCAGCAGACGGCAAACGCTAAAAGTATCACTTTCGCTTTCCACTCGTTAACTTGTTAACAATTCGCCTCCATTTTCTTGCTGTTTTCAAGCTTGTTACAAAGTAACGGGGGATTGGCTTGGCTACTTGCATAAAGTTCTCCCACTTTCGTTCTGTCCGGTATAATCCTTTATTGTCCAAAATAAATCTCGGTGTTTGGTCGTGGTGATTGGTTCCGCCAAAGCAGAAAAATCCTCGGATCTGGAGCACTTCGGGTTGCTGGAGGGAACTTAACCCTTCAACCCCCTTTTTTCTCAGGGGCTTTAGGGAAATTCTACCTCTGCCCTCAGCTCACCATCTCTTCTTCTCCCGAAGAGAGGGTTTTTTGAACCGCTAGACAGCAGATTTAAGCTATCCTAGCAATTCCACATAATCCAGAGGTTGGTGATCATAAAGATCACCGCCATCACCTACGGTGCCAAACAGGAAGTCAAAAATCTCAGCCTTTTTGAAAGACAATACACAAGAAAGATACTTAAAGGAATGGAAAAAATGGATTGACTATATTCAAAACAGATATCAGATGAAGAGATATCAGACTGCCTTTGAATGATTAGGATGTATTACTTCTGATTGTTTTGGGGGAGGTTAGGAACTGATGAGAATTGTAGGAGTATAATAGAGTTGGGAGGGAAAATTTTTAGCATATGTTTGTTTTATTTTTAACTATACCTTGTGTTTGTTCCAGGAAGTCGGGGGGGAGGGGGGAGAGGGATTTGTGAAGGAGGGGAGGGTGGGGGTGGGGGGAAAGGGGGAAAATTTTGTAAAACTTTTTGAATAAAAAAAATTAAAACAAGGTATGTTAAAATTTTTCTTATTGAAATTCATGTTCTACTCAGTTTCACCTAGATCAGGGGTATCAAACTCACGGCCCGTCAGCCAGATGTGTCACATGCTGGCTATGCTCACCAGATTTAGTGAAGGGGGAAAAAAGTTTCAATATATCACGTGATGATGTGTCGTCGAGAGTTTGGCACCCCTGACCTAGATCATAAATTTTCATCTGACACCAGTGTTTCTTGATACATTCCAATTTTTAATTTAGGAGAAGGAACAGAATTTTTATATTTAAATTACTTTATACATTCATTAAATTCATTTATGTAGATACTGCATGTATTTAATGAACCAGTTGCAATTTAAAATATTTTGCTACAGTGTTCCAATTCAGTTTTAATAATTTAATAATTTTGTTGTTGTTGCTGTTAGTTGCGAAGTCATGTCCAACCCATCACAACCCTATGGACAACGTTCCTCCAGGCCTTCCTGTCCTCTACCATTCCTCTGGAGTCCATTTAAGCTCACACCTACTGCTTCAGTGACTCCATCCAACCACCTCATTCTTTGTCATCCCATTCTTCTTTTGCCCTCAATCTTTCCCAGCATTAGGCTCTTTTCCAGTGAGTTTTTAATTATTAAATTAATTATTAAATTTAATTTAAGAATTTAAGAATACACAAATATAACAATAGTAGCTGAGACAAATCAACTTTTTCTAAGTTGTCATTTTCTTTAACTACAAATGTATGATTATAAAAACAAGCAAGCCAAGCAGTCACTTGCCCTATGTGTATAAATCATCTGAAAATTCCCAGATTTATTTTATTTCTTTATTTTATTAAATTATTAAATTTATTAGTTTTTATGCCACCCACCTCCCCTATAAGGTGATTCTAAGCAGCTTACAAGCTATAAAAGAAGTGGGGGGAAATTAAAATATTAAAACATTAAAACTACACAGATTAAAATTTTAAAAAAGATAACCCATAATAGAGAGATGGATGAACAGTCAGCAATCCCAGCAGTGAGGGTCCCGCTCGGGTCTTCAGGTTAACCAACAAAGTCAAGTTTTAATACCTTTCTGGAAGGCCAAAAGCAGTTCTCACTTCTGATAGAAGAGTATTCCACTGGAATGGGGCCATGATGGAAAAGGTTCTTTTCCTTGAACCTTTTTGCTGGAATTCCTTAATAGGCATCTTCTTCTGGTGCAAGTGGGCAAGCTAGTCCCATTGGGAAAGATGGCTCCTCAGATACCCAGGACACATGCCACATAGGGCTTTATGCCATGTAACAACAACCAGCACCATGAATTGGGTCTGGAAGCAAATTGGTTACTAACGCAGTTCGTGCAGTAATAGCGTTATATAAGCAGCCCTAGGGACTCTCAGCACTGTGATGTGCCACTGCATTAGCTTCAGCTTCTAAATACTCTAAAGCAGGAATGTCAAACACGCGGCCTGCAGGCCAGATGCATCACATGCTGGCCCCGCCCGGTTTAGCAAAGGGGAAAAAAGTCCCGATATATCATGTGCTGCCATGACAACACAAGTTTGACAACCCCTGATCTAAAAGGTAGTGCCTATAGAGCATGTTACAATAATTAAGACATGAATGACAATGCATATGGCCTCAAGATCCAGGTAAGAGTGCAAATGGTTCACCACATAGCCACGACTGCCACTACTCTTTGAGATTTCAACCCCTTTATTTCCGCCATAGTGATGATTTAATGCTTTGTCTGACTCACTTATTTCTTTACCTCTCCTGGACTGGTACAACTGTCTACCTTCACATACATACCTTTTAATACCAATGTTTCTGTTACATGGACTAAAAGGGGAAAGTGGGAAATCCTTGTCAATTTCAACTGGTTTAAGAAAAAGAAAGGTCTATTATAGGTCTTTAGTAAATTTAACTTTTTAAAATTCCAGCTTTTTATTTTTCTATCATTTTAGAAAAATGGCACTGGAGGTCTGTGACCAAAGCAGAGTGGTCATTCCCACCACACGTTGCAGTAGTCAGAGTGGATAGTTTTAGTTACAAGGAATTGAAGCACAACATACAAAGTAGACAGTGCAGACTGAGCTAGCACACATTGGAGAACATTTTTGACACAGCTGCAACATGGACCGAATGTTGCAGTAGTCAGAGTAGATAGTTTTAGTTACAAGGAATTGAAGCACAATATACAAAGTAGACAGTGCAGACTGAGCTAGCACAAATTGGAAAACATTTTTGACACAGCTGCAACATGGACCCAATTACTTAATGGTTGGGAGGAGTAAAAAACAATCTTATGTGTTCTTTCATGAAATTCATACTGATGTAAATTAGAAATATGGATCTTCTTTGTAATATTTTAAAGCTACTATATGCAAAAATAATATAACAATAATCTATAATATTATTTCACTGTATCCATGGATACTTAGCAGAAATTATTTGTACTCAAATGTTTCCATAAATTTGCAAGCTCAAACAGCTGGCCACTAATTTAGTCTGATTAGTTCATAAATGCAAATTAATAAGCTTACTAGCCAGGCCCAGCAACATTAATGGCTAAATTAAATCAGATAAAAGAAAGAAGAAAAAACCAAAGCAGAGTTATTGAATATTTTGCTGCCTATTATATAATACCGTCTTACAAATTAAATTAAATACCATCTTAAAAGTCAAGTTTACTATGCCCTCAGGTGTACTTTAAGTTACCATAAACCTCCTTACAGTTATGTAAGTCTATGGATAAAAACAGCAATAAACAGTACTAATAACCAATCACTGTAATTTTAGCTAAAATTATTGCACTCATTTCTAAACTAGAAGAGATGTTGAAAACTACAACCAAAGCACACAATTAACAGAAAGTTGACTTAATTTTAGTGCTATTTAGTTAAAAATCTATTATCTATGCTCCTTTCTTTAAAAAAGCTATAACCCTTTTTAGTTCTATCACTTTCTGTGAACCTTAAGAATCTATGATATTAACAACCCAATCACTGCATAAATCTCAATGCATTTAAATCAGTAAATGCATTCAATTTTAATTATAGTTTCAATCTATTACAACCATTGGATATATCTGTAAAGACTGTTTTGGAAAGATATAAATTCCATAAAGAAATAAAGAATTTGTAAGATTATATATTAAATACATAGCATTATTTCACTCTAGTCACCCTGTTATGGAATTATATTAGAGCTAGAAATACCTTCTTTGCAAGACACATCTAAGATCTATAAAGAAAATGCTGTTTGCAGTTCTATAAGACATATTTCAGCAGAATCCAAGTGGCAATTGCATCAAAATCATTCTCCAAATACAGACATTTCTACCTTTCCCTGCACTAGGCACTGCAATAAAGGAGACTGGTAGAGAGCAAAGAGGTGGACAGTTGTCCATGCTCACCCTCAGCATAATGCAAGAAAGATGCAGCAAAATGGAAGCTATCCGGTAACTTCTCTGATTTCTTAGCTCCAACCTCAGTTCCAGCACATTCCCTCTTTTCTTCAGCAAAGTGGTCCAAAGCTGAAGATAAAAGCTGGTCCAACAATTCCTTAAAATCTCCCTCTGTGTCCCCTGCCCACAAGTCTAAGCAGTGATGGACCATCCTGAGCTGCTTGTCATTTTCAGCCAACTAAACTCATATGAGGGGAAGAAGGGGAGAACCTCTCTAACCTTTGGAGTTGTCTGCACCAGTCCAGTACTTCCAATATCCGACACCAAGAGCAGGAGGAGAACCCAAATTAAATTATCTCCAGTATAAAGCAAGCGTCTCAAAAGGTCAGATAAAAGAGCCGGTTGCGCCTTCCTTTACATTAGCATGGCAGCTGTCATAGAAGGGGACAGTTTTGAATTTTTTCTGGCTTTGATCGGAATCTTCTTTAGTAGCAAGCGCCTATCACCACTGAATTAAAGGAAACGTGATAGCCACAAGGCGACCATATGCCTCCGTCTTGAGACTGTCTCTTTCACCCCCTTCCGCACTCCTTGCAGACTTAGCTCCTGCTATTGCTGACACCTAGCCGGGGTACCAGGCGACCAATCAGAAAATAGCGGCAGTTCCAAAGGGAGGGGAGGGTGCTGGAGAACCAGGAATAAGCCAAAGCGAACGCGCATGCTACCTTTCAGGCTTTGCCCAAGCAAGCCGCGAGGCTCTTGCTATTTTCTCCAAAAACATAGGGATGGAAGAAAGAACACGCACGCGCCAAACAACGCCTACGTGCACTAGAAATAACAAGGATAACCGCTCCCTCCCCCACGGCGCGCACGTTGTAGCTGCTGCTAAATGATTGGTGAGAAAGAAGAGCTTCGGGGGAAGATTCGACTGTTAACCGGAGCTGACAGGATTTGGAGGAGGGGAAAGGATTGCTGGGTGCGTATTGTATCCTTAAGCAGCAGAAGGAATGGGCGTGGTTTTAGATTAAAAGAACCCTGCCTCGAAGTGAAACCTCAGTTTAAATTTGAATGCTCTGGTCTGGAATGTGGGGAGTTCTTAAGGCAGGGAGAAAAATGAGCCAAATGCCATGTTGGAAAGAAAATCTATCTGGTTCAGTTCCAGGCTGAGAGAAAAACGCTGTAAGCAACATGGAGGCTGATTGGAAAAATGGTTTATTGAACAGAACCTCAAAGATAATTCTGGGTCAGCTGAACAAAATGGGGTTGAGAGCAGGGGTGAAATCTACTTACCTTCCTTACCAGTTCGGAAGTGCACGCGGCGCGTGTCACAGGTGCGCGCAGACCTGTGCATGCGCAGAAAGTAAAAAACATTACTTCCTGGTTAAAACCATTGTTATCAGATTGCCGAACTACCAGCCATGGTCGCTACCAGATCACATGATCCAGTCTGATCTGGGAGCATTTCACCCCAATTGAGAGTGGGTGGGTTTTATAATTTCTTTGGGCTTTGTATTTGAGTTTCCTGGTCCTTTTCAAGAACATGTCCTTTAATATTCTATTAGCTGTTGTCAGATTCCTATGGGGTCATGTAGGTATCATAGCTGGCTCTATAGGCAAAAGAGGAAATGCGAATCCTATGTGTTTGAGCTAATCTGGGCAACCTTTGGTTTATTGTTTATCTGAGCTCCTAGGTTTGTGACTTTGAAGTTTGGACTGCTCTGAGGGTTCAATGAAGGGGCTTGTGTTCTGAAAGGGTATTGGGCAATTCCTATTGTGGCTTATTGGCTTTCCTCCTGCACTGGATCTTGGGTGAGGGGCTGCTTTCTAATCCTACCATTCTTCCTATGAATTTCAAAATATCCTGTCTTGAGTGGATTTCTGCCTGCAGTATTTGCCTTGCTTATGAATAGAGCTATCTAGATACTTGTCTTCCTCTTTCAATAAGCTCTTTATCTCTTACGTGTTGACATCTGTTGTGGGCTATTAAGAAAGACTTGGGGGCATCTTTCTGCTTTTAAGAGCATGTTTCTCCATTTCTCCTTTAGGAAATATATTCTGCCTTTTTAATATTTCCCGATGAAGGGAGCATATATACTGAAATACTAGAATTAGGCTTAGTAGAAAACTTGCTAATGATATTTGATGTCTTGTATACCTGCATGGTCTCTTGTTTGTATAACACTGACATATGTATTGTGCCCTTTTGTGGTTAGAACATAAATATGCCATCATGGATGGTTATTGCGGTCACACTGACTAAATTCCTGAAATGCTATTGAAACCTCATCCCAATGACAGTCTCTGGCAATTGTCAGAGTCCATCATTTGATCTCTCCCCACCCCACTCTGGCTGAGAACGTGTATGTCATCCTCCAGGAAATCAAGTGGTAATTAAGAAGACAAAAGGGGGAAAAGACAACACTGCAGAAGTATGTAAATCTAGAGTTAGATTACATTCACTGACTTTTATTATGGGAGACACACAAACCAGATTCCAGAATACGCAGATGCCAGAGTTGAGGATTTATGACTTTTTGGGTATAAGAGGACATTGCTTTCTCTCATGACTTCGTATTCCTTCCTAGCATGTATCTATGTGTTTGGAATGACTAACCATTTGAATCTGATCAGAATTAAATGCTATTTTACTCAAGCCTCTGTTTAAGTCTCTTGATTGGCATTTATGAGCTTAGACATATTAATAACTGAACCTTACATTTTTGGCGCCCAGCCGTGGGACTCGAAGGCAATGCTTTTCTTCGAAATGGCTACATTCAGCCCCCCACAATTCTGAACTCCATTGAAGTTCAGCAGGCCTTCAAAACAGTGGGCAGGAAAAACTGGCATGGGCCATAGACAATGTCAAAGAGCGCTCCCAGTACGTTTGAACTGGTGATGTTGGACTGGCCGGATGCCAGCAGATCCTGATTCCAGCCAGACCTGAACGCCCCATTGAGGCTTGAACCGGGAAGATTGTACTCTCCTAGGTGAGTAGAAATTTTTTTGGGGGGGAGGTAAGAGGGGAGTGTTGCTTTGTGTGTGTGTGAATGAGAGGAGGGAAATTCCTACTAGAGATTTGCCCTCCAAGTGAGTGCGGAGATCCAATTTGCGGTTCTGATTATTCGCGAGAATATCAGCCAGAGCAGATCGCTTTGAATGGCGGGTGACTGTTGGAATAAAAGTCTGCAGTGAAAGGGTCGTTCTGGTCAAAACTCCGAGCTTGAAAGGGGAACCCAAGAAATCCTTTTGAAAAAAGGAGAGTTTGTCAGTTCTGAGCCTAGGAAGTGCCCAAGAAAGCCCCTCATTGGACAAAAGCCCTTACAAAAAGAAGGGGAGGGTTTTATTTATTTATTTATTTATTTATCAAACTTATATACCGCACCATCTCCCGTAGGACTCAGGGCGGTTCACAGGCATATTAAAACAATATAAAACAATGTAATAAATAAACATTTAAAACCCAGATTAAAACTAAATATTATCGAAGCCTGATCACTAAAACAGTAAGAACCAATAAAACCCCCATTAAAATTTGGTTAAAACATTGTTCTTAGGCTAGTCCCGCACGCTGAAATAATAGAGTCTTCAGTTCACGTCTGAAGGTCCGGAGGTCAGGGAGTTGTCGTAATCCTGGAGGAAGCTCATTCCACAGGGCTGGTGCCGCCACAGAGAAGGCCCTCCCCCTGGGGGTCGCCAACCTACATTGTTTGGTCAACGGCACCCTGAGGAGGGCCACTCTGTGGGAGCGCACCGGTCGTTGGGAGGCAATCGGTGGCAGAAGGCGGTCTCGAAGGTATCCCGGTCCTAAGCCATGGAGCGCTTTAAAGATGGTAACCAAAACCTTGAATTGCACCCGGAAGACTACCGGTAGCCAGTGCAGGCCGCGCAGGATAGGTGTTATATGGGAGCAACGCGGTGCTCCCTCTATCACCCGCGGCCGCATTCTGGACTAACTGGAGCCTCCGGGTGCTCTTCAAGGGGAGCCCCATGTAGAGAGCATTGCAATAGTCCAGGCGGGAAGTGACGAGGGCGTGAGTGACCGTGCATAAGGCGTCCCGGTCAAGGAAGGGGTTCAACTGGCGAATCAGGTGGACCTGATAAAAAGCTCCCCTGGCGACGGCTGTCAAATGATCCTCTAAGGACAGCCAGTCGTCCAGGAGAACGCCTAAGTTGCGCACTCCCTGTGGGGGTCAGTACTTCCTCCCCCACAGTCAGCGATGGTGTAAGCTGACTGTACCGGGACGCCGGCACCCACAGCCACTCTGTCTTGGAAGGGTTGAGTCGAAGCCTGTTCCTCCCCATCCAGACCCGTACGGCCTCAAGACACCGGCCCATCACCTCAATGGCTTCATTGGGGTGGTTCGGGGTGGAAATGTACAGCTGGGTGTCATCAGCATACAGATGATAGTCCACCCTGAAACCACGGATAACCTCACCCAGCGGCTTCATATAGATGTTGAACAGGAGAGGCGAGAGGACAGACCCCTGAGGCATCCCACAAGTGAGGCGCCTTGGGGTCGACCTCTGCCCCCCTGCCAACACCGCTCATGAACGGTCAGAGAGATAGGAGGAGAACCACCGATACACGGTGCCTCCCACTCCCAATCCCCCCAAACGTCGCAGCAGGATACCATGGTCGATGGTATCAAAAGCCGCCGAGAGATCTAATAGAACCAGGACAGAGGAACAACCCCTGTCCCAGGCTCTCCAGAGGTCATCCACCAACGCGACCAAAGCCGTCTCGGTGCTGTAACCGGGTCTGAAGCCGGACTGGAACGGGTCCAGATAGACAGTTTCCTCCAGGTGTTGAGGAAGCTGATTTGCCACCACACTCTCAACAACCTTCGCTAAAAAGCGAAGGTTGGAGACTGGACGATAGTTCGCTAAAACAGCCGGGTCCAGGGAGGGCTTCTTGAGGAGGGCCTCACCACCGCCTCTTTCAAAGCAGCGGGGAAGACACCCTCCAACAAAGAAGCGTTGGTAACTTCCTGGAGTCAGCCTCGTGTAACCTCCCGGGTGGCCAGCACCATCCAGGAGGGACACGGGTCCAATAAACATGTGGTGGAGTTCAACCTGCCCAACAACCTGTCCATGTCCTCAGGAGTCACAGGATCGAACTCAGCCCAGATAACATTCTCAAGACCTGTCCCTGTCATCCCACCTGAATCTATCCAATCAGTGTCCAAGCCGTCCCGAATCTGAGTGATTTTATCCGACAGATATTGAACAAAATCCTCAGCGCAACCCTGTAAGGGGTCCTCCCGAGCCCCCTGTGTGAGCAGGGAGCGGGTCACCCCCTAAACAGGGTGGCTGGGCGATTATCTGCCGATGCGATGAGTGTGGAGAAATAGTTATGTTTCGCCACCCTGATCGCCACTAGATAGGTCTGAATATATGACCTTGCTAGTGTTCGGTCAGGTTCGGAGCGGCTGGACCTCCAGGCGCTCTCTAGGCTTCTTTTCCGGCGCTTCATCTCTCTCAGCTCCTCGTTGTACCAAGGAGCTGGTCAAGTTCGTCGCCGGGTCAGAAGCCGCAAAGGCACGACGCGGTCTAAGGCGCCAGCGGCCGCCTCATCCCAGGCGGCCGCCAGTTCCTCAGCCGAGCCGTGGGCTAACTCCCTCGGAAATGGCCCAAGCTCCGTCAGAAACCTCTCGGGGTCCATCAGGCGCCTGGGACGGAACCATCGAACCAGTTCTGTCTCCCTGCGGTGAGGTGTAGCGGTCCGAAAGTCAAGCTGAAGGAGTAAATGATCTGACCATGACAAGGGTTGAGATATTAATTCCCCTAACTCCAGATCATTTAGCCACTGTCCCGAGACGAAAATCAGGTCCAGTGTGTTACCCCCGACGTGGGTGGGGACCGCAACTACCTGGGTCAGGTCCAAGGCCGTCATGGAAGCCATGAACTCCCGAGCTACCATTGACGAATCGCCCGCTGACGGCAGGTTGAAATCCCCCATGACCATAAGTCTGGGGGTCTCAACCGCCGTCCCGGCTATCATCTCCAGCAGCTCGGGCAGGGCTGCCGTCACGTAGCAAGGAGCCAGTACGTGATCAGCAAGCCCACCTGCACCCCCCGGCCCCACCTCACGAAGAGGGTTTCACAACTGGCTATCTGCGGGACAGCAACCTCCCTCGGATCGAGACTCTCGTTAATGACAACTGCTACCCCCCCACCCCTACCCTGGGCCCTCGGCTGATGAAACGCACGGAAACCCGGTGGGCACATCTCAGTGAGGGGAACCCCCCCCTCCGTGCCCAGCCAGGTCTCCGTAATGCCCATTAGGTCCGCTCCCCCCTCTTGAATAAGATCGAATATGAGGGGGGCCTTATTCATGACAGACCTAGCATTACATAACATCAGCCGAAGGTCCAGGTTTCGAGGGATATAGCCACTTGGGACCTGAGTGAAGCCAAGGGGCCCGGAGTGCGGTATCGCTTTCAGACAGCGAGAACGCACTCCCTGGACATGATACGAGCCCCTGCTTCCGCCATACCTGCCCCTCCCACTTACCGTGCAGATGGAAATGCCCACATGTGGTTGAGCCTTAGCCTCCTCTAAGACCTCCATTTTATGAACCTCCAGACCGTGAACTTTAGAAGGGACTAGCCTAACCCCCTGTGGGTGTGCCCCCTCACCCACCCCACCCCATAACCCATTTATTGATTTAGGTAAAAATTTACAAAAAGCTGAATTTAAAAACCTCCTTAACCCTCTCTTAGAAGCATGCCACCTCTCGGGATTCCAAAATCCGTCATCAAGGTAGGCCCTCGATAGAGAGGAGGGCCACACCCGCGAGAGGGGGGCATCTCGTAGTGCAAGAAGCTGGTTATGTGAAAAAGTCATCAGAGTCTGAAGAAATGGTGGTATCCTGGTCAGTCGAGATCTTAAACGACAGTCATTGGGTAAAGCCCTTAGCAGGGAAACGAAGAGATCTAAAAAAGTGCATGGTATAGACAGCATAGTCCTAGGTGGAACTGAGATGGTCCATCACCCAGGTTCTCCCGAAGATTCCAAAATAGAAAGAAAAGCAGCGACCGTCGCCGCCGCGGGACGTCTTCCGCGATAGCCCCTCGCCATCGCCGTCGTCACCGCCCCGGCATCCAGCAGCCGCTCACGGAGCCCTCTAGGACCCCCCCAGCGGAGCCCCCAAGAGGCCACAGAGCCCCCCTGAAGGGGAAGGAGGGGAAAGGGCGAGTCAGTCACTGTCGCCAACACCGTCAGAATCCCACTGGCGGTGTCACAGATGGTAAAGGCAACCCCCGTCACCCCAACACAACACCTCCCCAACAGCAGGGGCCCCAAGGCCCAAGGGCCCCGTCAGGTACCCAGAAGGGCTCCACCAGTCTTCCAGGATGGTTAAGATGTTTTAAGGGCCAGGGCCCAAGTGCGTCCAAAACAAAGCTGTGGGCACCACTGGCTCCCCAGGGAATAAATCGCCGACAGAAGGAAACATCGGCGGCTGTCTCCCCCGACAAGTCAGCAGGGCCACAGCCACCCTCAAGGCCCGATCCGCCGGTCTTCGCCATCACGACGTGCCGCAGCTCACCCCCCGGCACGTACTCGGCCTTTCTGCCACCTCCGTTCTCCCAGACCGCCTCGTCGCCGTCACCCCCGTTCGTCCTCGCTGCTCCTGACCGTCTCAACATGAAACCGCCAGCCACAAGCCGAGAGACACCTGGGAGCGCCGGGAGAGTGCCGGGGAGGCCGGGGGCGGCTAGCCACCGCCCCGCTCAGGCCCGCCGCACCTGGAAGCCACGCCCAGGAATCGCCGTCTTCAAGCTGCCTACTCCAACGCCTCCGTTTCCGTCGCCCCGACCATTCTCGAGGGTAAGAAAACCCTCATCGGGACGACGAGATGGTCTGCTGCCAGGTGCAGGGGCCATGCTGAGAAAAAGCCCCCTCCTTAGCCCAGCATTACCATAAAACCACCAGCCTCCACTCCGCTCCGTTCCACTATACTGCCATCTTGCGCATGCGTCATTCATACACTACTCAAAACCCCTGACCGAAGAAGCCCGAGAAAGTCTTAAGGGAAAAGATGGGTCTATGGCCAAGAACTTCGAGCTGTCCCCGGCCCGAGAGTGAGGCTAGACCCCGAGCTGAGTCAGGTAAAATCCCTTGATAAAAAATAAAAAAAATAATAAAAAATATAAATAAAAAATATAAAAATAAAAAATAAAATGGGCAACCATACTGGTAGCCTTTTTGGAAGGAGTAACTTCTTTGGAAAAGTAGAACTGTGTTTCCCTCTAACTGTGTATTTAGTGATTGGGACACTTTTCAGATGATTTTAGACCTATTGTAGCAATCAAAGTTGCTTTTAAATCCATCTGGCCAACCTACTAGTGTGGGAGCTTGGCCTCCAGAAGACAGCTTTGATTGAGATTTTATCAACAAATTTGCTGATTTTTTGGCTACCATCAGATGAACTGAAGTGGAATCCTTTGTTGGTTTCTTTTTCAACCTCCTCTGTCAGCCAGAGATTTAGAGAGCGTGTGAGCTCACTCCAACATCCTCTCCTAAAATTTGCCCCTTGTCACTTTCAGGAAAAGAAACAAACTAGCCAAAGTGACTGAGGAGGAAGGAGAGTTTTCCCCACAACATATTACGATGCAAATTATATTGTATATTGGCTTAAGTGCCTACACTTAAGTGCCTACAGCAGCATTTCATCTTGCTTTGCAGGAACGAGTGCTTTCCACAGCACCTCAGCCCAATTTGCAGCCTGATTCACAGGATTCAGCACTCCAATTCCTTTAGAATTTGTTCAATGTGTAGTGGACACTCATGAACCTAATATGCCTGATGAGATCAACCCCGGGTGCCCTCATCCTCCAGAGAACTAGGGATTTTGTCCTATAAGGATTAAACCTGGGTGTCCCAAAAGAAAAAACAGTAAACTTCCACTGCGTTCATCAGATCCTTCAAAATCCCCCCACCCCTTTTTCTGAATCGCTTGAAAGATAGGTTCTGCAAAGTTTATTGACCTCAATCCGGATGTTTTGCTGAAAATAGCTTTCGTGGGTCAAAGCACCCCTGACATAAGAAAGAAATTGCAAAACTGCAAAAAAAAAAAAAAAAAACCCTGCTAAGGCTTAGAAACCCCAACACAAAGAAACGTAAGAAAGGAGAATGCAAAAGCAAGCCGCTCTTTTAGCAGCTGCTTCCTGGAGTCCCCAAAGAAGAGGGAGGGGAACTTCAGTTAAACCCTGGAGTACCTCCATCCATAGAAATCAATGTTGTCTTCAATTTGCCCATTGGAGGAGATATTGCCCCTTAAACAACAATGTCCCAGTTCAGTCACTGGGCGGGAAGGCTTCAGGCCAGAAACCCCAAAACCCTAGCTCCTTCACCCCTCACATCAGCCCAGACCCCTGAATTTAATCCTGAATTTTATTGATGGGGTTCTGGAGGGCAAATTGCTTCCCTCAGACTCTCTGACGGAGATAAAAGTAAGGAACAGATCTCACTCTTTGAGTAACACAAGCTACTTTCAGGAACCATTACTCAAGCATTCCTTTCTAAATATTGCCACAATGTTTTGGGAAAACATTGGGAATGTTTTGGGAAAGGATTCCCTAGCAAAGCTGGGAGCAATTGTAAAATGCACTCAGTAGGGAGTCCCCCTTAAAATTCTCCCAGGAGTTTTATCTGTTTCCTGGAAAAGTGAATGATCCTTAATAGCCCTGACTCTAACAAGATAAACGCCCACAACACCCCAGGGCAGAGACACGTAGTTAACATTCTACTGCTTAAAGAGATGGATGCTGTTATGTGTGGTAAGAAGACCCAGGATCAATTTGGTGTGAGTTCTGTTAAAATTCTTGGATATGCATGTAGAATTGAATGGGATTGAATTGATTGTGATTTGTATGGCCAAGCTTGCAAATTTAAGGAGAGGAAGAACGAAGAAAGTAGGAAAAGATGGAGAAAGGAAGTAGGAAAGTGAGGAGGAGAAAGGATTAAGAAAGTAGAAGAAGGATGAGAAGGGTAGAAAGGACTAAGGAAGGGAGTGGTGACCGAGCAGCCCCGATTGAGCATAATTTGAGTATAGGATCGATTGTTGGATAAGTGACTGTACTGTACACTGGTTACATTTCTGGCCTGATTGTACAGCATTTTATCACCTTTCCTGTAGGCTTCCTCTTTGGAATGACGTAGCTGCTTAAATTTAGGTGTGAACCCAAGGTTTGTTGCTTCTGTATATTCGCAAGTTCTTTGTCGGTACACATAGGTCTTCACAGAAGCTGACGTATGATATTACAGTATCTGTGAGTTCATCTAGGACTGCAGTGGTATCTTCAACATGTTCCAATCAGTAACTTTGTTTAGATCTCCCAAAATAATGGCCAGTAAATCAGGGAATTTGACTTCAGCCTCCATGATTTGGTCAGCTAGAAACTGCTCTCTGAGTTTTCCCACTTGAGGGGAGAAGTCGGATACTGGTGCTATGATGGATTTAATTTGTTAAGTCAAGCTTTGAATTTGAAGCTTGAGGCACTAATTAAGCTGAAATAAAGGTTTAATGTTAGGAGTTAGGAGTTAGAAAAGTATGAGCAAGTAAGACAAATGGTGATTTTGAGATCACCATATGAGATTATGATGTGATTTGTTTTTGGAAGTTTTTGATACTGTGGATTTCTTAGTGAACAACTTCCACACATGAATAAAAAAGGGAGGGAGTTGGTTTTTTGTTGTTTGTCTTTCTACACAAGAATAAAAAGGGTGGGAGTTGGGTTTTTGTTGATTGTCTTTTTCTCTGTCTTCCACATAGTATGTTTGTTAAAAAACTGAGACTTGTGTGTAAACCACCTCCCCAAGTTGTGTCATTTCTTCTTTGTCCCTACTTTTGTGTGAGTCCCCAAGTTGTATCATTTCTTCTTTGTCCCTACTTTTGTATGAGTATGAATTTTAAAAGTGCTGGAAAGAAGGAAAATGACTTTTCGTCCAGGATGGACCAGCTACCTAGACAGGGTGAAGAACAGAGTTCAACTTTCTTTCTTCTCTGTACTCTTGTTTAAATGATTTTACCTGTTCATCTCCTTCCTGAAGCATGTGAATCCAGCTACCTTTTCTCATATGAGAATATATTGTACCAGTTTATCTGTTTAATTCTGATGTGTTGTTGTTTCTTTTCAAGTTCTATCTGCAAGCTATTTATTTTCCTTTGGCCCCCTCCCTAATCCTCCAACAATGCCTTTTCTCACCCAGAAAGGGAGGAGGAGGGGACCCTTTCTCATGTCTTTTAGCCCTGCAGATGACTCAAATCTGTGGAAGCCGAATACATGGGTCAAGATGCTTTCCCCAAAAGAGACATTCCATCCATTTGAGCCAGCCTCCACTGGAAGTCACCACAACACCCAAGTGGAGCAGAACTTCCCAATAAAGAAATGGACATGTAATGATTGGACATGTAATGATCAAAAGACTTTTTTTTCCCAATCCCGATGAGGGAAGGGTGGAAATTCATTGTAAGGTTTTCTTTCATGTTTTATGTAAGGATTATATTTGAGTAACTGTCACAGCAAGTCCTGAACACCTTAGATTTCTGCAAGCAGCAAGTCCTGAACACCTTAGATTTCTGTCAGGTGGAAGAGAAACTTGCCCTATGAAAGAACTCCACAAGTGCCAAGTGATTCCTGGAGACCAACTGAGAATGAACATTTTCAAAAATGTGGTCATGTTAATATGCATATGTTTTGTTTGGGATTTTTCTCTTTGCAGGAGAAGCAAGTTTTGTCTTTCTGACCTGATTGGTGGACTCTTTTACTCCATCTGAAGATCCAAAAGCAGCTGTGCAATCTTGCACTCTACAGATTGTGTTACTGAATGCTGTTGTTATTATTGTTGTACTTGTGAACTGCAACACTGTGATGGTTGAAATGTGCAAGGGATTGCTCCTATAGAAACCTGATTATTAGACCTAGGAGATATTGATATCATACTCCCTGAAAATTTTGAAGATATAAGAATGCAATGGTTCAACATTTGAAATTTTCTAGGATAAATTTTTTAGGATAAATGGGAGGAGCAGATGATGGTGAAAAATCATACATTACCAGCAATTATGAACCGACACAACCTAGTAACCTATTTGAAAATAACTAGATTAGATATATATATACTGCCCACTCTGTGTTTATGAGGAAGGAGACCAGAGAAAGATTGCTGGCCTCCAGAGTTCAGGTATAAGGCTGACCACCTGGGCAGAAGCTGGAATGTATGCTCATAGGAATGCTCCCATTTATATGCTGAATAGAATAAGGTTATTTACCATGATGGCAAGCATATCATCATATTTAATAAAAAAGGGACGAATGAAGGGAGCATATATACTGAAATACTAGAATTGGGCTTAGTAGAAAACTTGCTAATGATATTTGATGTCTTGTATACCTGCATGGTCTCTTGTTTGTATAACACTGACATATATATTGTGCCCTTTTGTGGTTAGAACATAAATATGCCATCATGGATGGTTATTGAGGTCACACTGACTAAATTCCTGAATTGTTATTGAAACCTCATCCCAATGACAGTCTCTGGCAATTGTCAGTCCATCATTTGATCTCTCCCCACCCCACTTTGGCTGAGAACGTGTATGTCATCCTCCAGGAAATCAAGTGGTAATTAAGAAGACAAAAAGGGAAAAAGACAACACTGCAGAAGTATGTAAATCTAGAGTTAGATTACATTCACTGACTTTTACTATGGGAGGCACACAAACCAGATTCCAGAATACGCAGATGCCAGAGTTGAGGATTTATGACTTTTTGGGTATAAGAGGACATTGCTTTCTCTCATGACTTCGTATTCCTTCCTAGCATGTATCTATGTGTTTGGAATGACTAACCATTTGAATCTGATCAGAATTAAATGCTATTTTACTCAAGCCTCTGTTTAAGTCTCTTGATTGGCATTTATGAGCTTAGACATATTAATAACTGAACCTTACACCGAGATATTTCATTCTTCTAGGAGTGGGGCTTCCCACAGCCATTCCAAATCTCACAGAGCTACAACTACAACTAAGATTTTTTAAAAAGGTTTACTTTACAAAGATTTGCACATAGCACTGAGCTCCTGCGTTTGTTTTCAAAAACAGAAGACAATAAACTGTAAAAATAGTAATAAACTGTATTTTCTATATGGAAAAAGAAATGTCTTTGCAGAGCCACAATTTATTCATTTGGAGGTCAGCCTATCAGGAAGAGGAAAAAGGCTGCTGTTCTTATTCTGTTAAAGACTTAGCATTTTTTTTCTTTGTGCTGCAATATTTTCAGATAAAGACTTATCACTTATCACTTTTTGTGAAATAAGTTAAATTTATAAATTCATTGAGAAATTTTTAAGCATTAATAATACATCAGCTTTATAAAAAAGGCTAAGAATATCAAGATACACTCATGACAATACATTTAATCAGGCAATCTTAGAAATGTTGTCAGGTTCCGGTGTATAAAGAAAACACCACACATATAAATGATGGTTTGAATCCTTTACTGGCACAAAATAACATCCATAAAGCAATACAGGAAGATTTTGTTGGAGCTAATGCTTTGTACTCTCCACCACCTTATAAAGCTTTCTCACCCAAGTGACCCTTAACCTGGCTCCTCCCCATTCATTAATCATTGTTCCATTAGATACCGCAATTAGGCATTACTCCCGCAAGCTCCCTGCTCGCTGGCCACTCCTCCAGATTGGTCAGCATTCCAGCCATTTCCAAGTCTCTCCAGATTAGTCATCATTACAGCCATTTCCAAACTTCTCAGTGACTCTCAGTAAGTCAATAAGTAAGTTTATTGCAGCCATAGGCCAGAACAAATAAAAAAACACTCAGTAAATATACTATTAAAAATTCAAGAATAAAATAATACATATCAAATAAAATCTGATAAAAATCAGTTATCTGTTATGTAACTTAAAATTAAAATACTACTGACATCAATCGTGTCTAGTACCGTTCCTAAGATTAAAATACATGGTCTCAACCAATAAGGTCCCTTCCTAATTTACATGCATGTTGAACCGTAAATGTATTTTTCCCATAACTGTTATATATATCTCCAAAAAGTTGGCGTCAGTTGACATATATAATTCGGTAACCAATTTTTTTCTTGTGGACATTGCAGTGACATAAAATTTTGCCACTGCACGTGTAGTAGCCGGATTTGAGTCTTGGAGGAGAAAGCCTATATAAAAGTCATCTGTCCTCCCTGGCAATCCCTCCAGTAAGGAGAGAATATATATTGACCTACATACTCTGTATAACTCACAGTACAATAAGACATGTGAGATACCATCGACTTCTCCTTTACCACATATACATACCCATTCTCTTCGATTGCTGGGACAGTAGTCAGATTGGGGAGTGACTCCTGTCTGATGACAACTGAGTCTGCCGGTTGAGAAGCTCCTCCTCTTCCTCTTGCCTCCCACTTTCAGACTCAGTTCTGATCAGACAAGACGCATTTTTGTTGAGCTGCCCAGCAATTATTCTAGATTTTTAAAAAAAAGGAAAAAAAAGAGGAAAGAAAGAGACTAGAAGAGTAAGGAGTTTTTCCTTACTATCCTCAGAGGCTCCCCTATTTAATTGCTTTGGGGGCCTCTTTCCAGCGAGAAAGGCTCACGCCCAAGCCCACTGGTGGCAGGCTTCTCTCTGATAGAGCTTGGACGTCTTTTTTTGCAAGGCTGCAGCCTTTTCGCGCCTTGGAATCAAGCTCAGAAGCCGGCTTTCGCCCTTGGCCTTTCAAAGCCTCGTGGGCAAGCCAGGAAGCTCTGCAGAGCTGAATGCCTGTTTCCTGGCTGCAGCGAAGAGAGGCACCAGCAGGGGCCGCTCCTGGGACCAGTTTTCGCCCCCTCCCCCTCCCCCCTCCCCCGGCTTTCCAAAGCCTTGAGGAAACTGCTCACAGCCTTCTTTTCAAGTTTCGTGCCAGAGCTGGGAGGGAGGCTCCTGCTGCAGCTGCTCCTGGGACCGGCTTCCGCCCTCGGCTTTCCGAAGCCTCGTGGGCAACAGGCCTCTTCTCCTTGGATTGAAGGGGGCCTGGAAAGGTTGGAAGGACCTCTGGAGACTATTCTGACGGTGAGAAGCTTCTCTCTTGATTTTCCTTGGAGGGCACAGAGCTTAGGGGGTTTCTTCCTCATTCCCCCTTATAGCTCATTATTGTTATTTGTTTGGATTCTGTTTAGGGCCGCTTTAATCAGACAATTAGCTCCCTCCATTTTGGATTTGCCTCGTGGCTCTTTGAGGCCTAGTTCATATTTAGAATGGCTGACTCTGCTTCTCATCAATCACGCAAGAGAGGCCTTTCTTCAAAGGAATCTCCTGAGTCATCTCATTCCTCTAAGAGGTCCAAGTCCTCTAGACATCAAACCTCTAAATCAAGGCAATCTTTTCCAGCCCAGGATAAGGATGCCCTCAAACGCCATAAGGCCATTGAGAAGGCCATTGAAAAGGCTGTGTGATTTTCTGCCATTCAGGAGGCCTCCCCTCAGCAGACTATTTCTGTTGCCACAGCCCAGCCATCCACTTCTGCCATTCAAAGTCCTGGGGTCTCCATCACTAAGCAGGATGCCCCTTTATCTCTTTCTCCTGATAGAGGCTCTCCCTCTTTGCCTAAAGCAGGAGGGATTAATGAGAGACTTTTTGGCCTGGCTCCACAGGAGGTTTCCTCTGATATTCCATCTCAGCTACCCCTTCCTCAGCAAGGTATTTCTTTAGGGGGGGAGGAAAGAGCAGATCCCATGGGTTCTAAAAAAGAACCAATTATTGCCCTTGAGATTGCCAACATGATTGAAGCAGCAATTCAAAAGAGTTTAGCTACAGAATGGCAGCGTAGAACAGAGTCCTGGGTGTCACAGTGTAATAGTGCATCAGAATGCCAGTCTCAATTGACTTTGGACCAAGCCCGTTCAGGGGCTCAAGTTCTCACTGGGGCTCCTCCTAGACAGGCCTCTTCTGGAGTAGAGGATGTAAGGGATTTAGATTTATCTGAGGATGAAGACCTTTCTCCAGACCAACCTTCGTTCGTAGGTCTCTTTAAGCCTCAGCTTTTTAAGTCTCTCTTGCATAAGGCCAGGGTTACCACTGGCCTTGCTGCACCAGTTACCTCTGATTCTGTTTCCAAGCCTAGTCAGTCTTCTATTCCTCTATTTGAGGAACCAGCTCTGGAACCTGAGGAGATTCCAGGCCCCAGGCTTTTCCAGGATGTTCTTATACGCCAATGGAATGTTCCTGCCTCGGGGCCCAACCCTTCAGCACTAGATAGAAGATTATTCAATTTGGCCCCCAAGGTTTCTAAATTGCTTCAGGTCCCTGTGGTAGATTCCCTGTAGCAGCATTAGTTTCCCCTTCAGTCACGGCTGGACCTCTGGAAGAGAACCTTAAGCCAGAGGATAAACGTTCCGAATATTCCTTATTTAAAACTCACCAAGCGGCTGCTTGGTCTGTCAAGTCATCTTTAGCAGCCTCCTTTTTCAATAGGGCTGCCCTTCTTTGGATCAAACAATTACAGGAGCGTTTACCATCTTCTGATGTCCGCTCTCATCAGGACATCAATAAAATTGTGGCTTCTTTAGAGTACTCAGCTGACTCTACTATGCATGCCTCCCGTTTTGCAGCCAAGGCCATAGGGGCCACGGTGTCTTCACACCGCCTATTATGGCTCCGTCATTGGCAGGCAGATGCTAAGAATAAATGGCGTTTAGCCTCTGCTCCTTTTCAAGGGGATAAGCTTTTTGGAAACTCTCTGGAACCTTTATTCATTGAGACAAAGGATAAGCGTAGGGTTCTTCCCTCTCTCTCTCGCAGATCTGAGTTCCGTCCTTTGGCTAGCTCTTCCTATCGTTCCTTTCGAAGTTCAGGTCAGGGACCTTCAGGTAACAGAACCCAGCGTTATTTCCCCTCCTGTCAGGGTAGGTCACAGGATAGGTCAGGTAACCCTAGTCAGAGGGGTCCTTCCAGGCGTCCCTTTCAAGGGGGAAGGGGTCGCCCATTCCATAGATACTGCTGACAAATCCATGGATCTTCCCATTGGGGGCCGCCTGACTTTCTTTGCCAGCCAGTGGGAGATCTCAACCACAGACTCCTGGGTGAGGGAGATGGTCCGGCTGGGCCTCTCTCTGGAATTTCTTTCCACCCCTCTGTCTCGATTTCTCTGATGCCCCTCCCACGGGATCAGGCAAAGCGGCTCCTGCTGGAATCGGCTATCGATCACCTCTTGGAAATTCGAGCAATTCAGCCGGTTCCTCAGGACCAGCAGGGGAAGGGGTTTTACTCTCACCTTTTCTTGGTACAGAAATCTTCGGGGTGTGTGTGTGGAGAGTGATTCTGGATTTAAAATCCCTGAACCATTGTGTAGTTTATCGGCGGTTCAAGATGCATTCTCTCCAGTCTATCCTGGAGGGCCTGTGCCAAGGGGATTTCCTTACCTCAATAGATTTGACGGAAGCATATCTCCATATCCCCATTCATCCAGCCTATCAGAAATACCTAAGGTTTTGTCATGCGAGTCGGCACTACCAGTATCGGGGTCTCCCATTCGGCCTTGCCTCGGCTCCTCGAGTATTCACCAAAATAATGGCTGCTCTGGCAGGTCATCTTCGGACTTTGCCAATCAGAATTCAGTGCTATCTAGACGATCTCCTTATTCAATCCAGGTCAGTACATCTAGCCCTACTGGATCTGTCTATGACCCTTCGGGCCTTAAGGAGCCACGGGTTTTCCATCAATACAGAAAAGAGCCATTTGGTACCGACGACTCGCATCCAACACCTGGGGGCAGTCATAGACACATCCATCACCACAGTATTTCTGTCTCAGGAACGCCTGACCAGTTTGCGGTCACTGGTCAAGTCAGTCACGTCGGGGGACCCTGTTCCTCTGAGGTCTTTATCCCAGCTTCTGGAGAAGATGGTATCTTGCATAGGGATAGTCCCTTGGGCATGCCTTCACTGCAGGCCGCTGCAGTGGTTTCTTCTCCCGTTCCAAAGGAAGCTACAGCGAGCCTCCCTTCGCAGAGTAGTTCTCCCCACCAAGGTTCGGAGGTCTCTTCGTTGGTGGATTTCTCCAGCAGTGAACAAGGGCACGGTCTTCAGAGAACCAGATCGTCTGGTCTTGACCACAGACGCAAGCCTTTATGGCTGGGGGGGCTCATCTAGGGTCAGAAATAGCTCAGGGCAAATGGACCCCTCACGATCTATCTCACAATATCAATTGGTTGGAACTGAGAGCCATTCACCTGGCATTACGGGTCTTTCAGGACAGAGTTCATGGTCACGACATTCTCATAAGAACAGACAATATGGCTGCAAAGGCCCATGTCAATCGCTTCGGAGGGACCCACTCTCAGCTCTTGATGAGGGAGGTGGAGAGCTTGGGCCTTTGGGCGGAACGGCACCTCAGATCGATAAAGGCAACTCACATCTCAGGGGTGGCGAATGTCCAGGCAGACAAGCTAAGTTGAACCACACTGGACCAGGGGGAATGGAGCATTCACCCGGATTTGTTCAAGGAATTGTTGAACCAATTCGGCTCTCCAGAAGTCGAACTTTTCCCCACACGGGCCAATGCCCAGACAGCGAGGTTCTTCAGCAGGTTTCCTTCTCCAGGGGCTGAAGGTGTGGACGCTCTATGCAGCAGTTGGCCCCCCGGCCTTCTATACGCTTCCCCCCTCTCCTTAATCGCCAAAGTAGTCAGGAAACTATTGGAGGAGCAAGTGGAGATCATCTTGATAGCACCTCATTGGCCTCGTCGGCTCTGGTTTGCGGATCTTCAAGCCCTATCAGTCCAACCTCCCTGGAGGATTCTGCCTCACAAGGTGGTTCTGACTCAGGGGTCCCTGATACATCCATCAACAGGCTGGCTTCAGCTAACCGCTTGGTGGTTGTCAGGCGCCTCCTGAGGGAAGTAGACGTCTCTCCTCGCGTCATCAGGACATTACAGTCAGCTAGACGAGCTTCCACGAACAGAATATACGATACCACTTGGGCTAGGTTCGCTTCTCACTTCTCACAGTTTGGCTCCCACTGAGGCTTCCACCTCTCAAATTTTGGACTTTCTCCAGGATGGTTTAGATGCGGGTCTCTCCCCTAACACCTTACGTAGGCAGGTAGCCGCCCTGGCCTCCATCAGGGTTTGCAGGGCTCGAGGTTCCCTTTCCCAGGTCCCTCTCATTCGGGATTTTTTTTTTTTTCATAAAAAAGTTTTATTTTTACAATCATATCAAACAGCTCATCCAATGTACAGTTATATACAATTAGTCGGGCTTGCCCAGTCACCACCCCCCTTTTTAACACTCTTCCCTCTTCTACCTTCTTTTACTTTCCAGACCTTCCTCTCCTTCTCTTATCTACATCCTCTCCTCCCTCCACCCTCCACCTTCCTTCTCCCTCTTCTACCTCCCTTCCTTCCTCTTCTCCTCTTTCCTACCTCCTACTCTCTCCTCTTATCTCCCTCCTCATCGTTCTAAAATGGTAACTGGGCAGACCCGACCCTACATTAATTATATTTATACATCTTCAATAATCCCTGTACATTAACCATCACTCCATCTCTACCCTCAACCCCCCAATTCCCCTCCCCCTTACCCCCCACCCCCACCCAGACTTCCCAGAACAAAATGCAGGGTATCAAAACTAACAATCATAATCTAAAATAATTCCTAAATTATAATCTCTAGTCACTCCACACATAATCACACTCTCAATTCCCCTCTCCTTCAGAAATATATCTAATACAAAATATTTCCTAAATTTACTCATATGCTATTCGATATTTTTTTATCTGATACTTATTTTGAATATAATCAATCCACATTTTCCATTCTAAAATATATTTTTCTTGTGTATAGTCTTTCAAGTAAGCAGAAATTTTTGCCATTTCTGCCAGATTTGATACTTTGAGTGTCCATTCTTCAATTGTAGGTAATTCTTCTTTCTTCCAATATTGAGCAATCAAAAGTCTTGCGGCTGTTATTAAGTTCAAAATCAATTTAGTCTCTATAGGTGTACAATCCATAATTATTCCTAGTAGAAAGAACTGCGGAGTAAACTTAATCTTCTTTTTCAAAATATTCTGCATGATCCACCATACTTTAATCCAAAATGCTTTAACTTTTTTACAAGTCCACCATATATGGTAATAAGTGGCATCTTCACAATCGCATCTCCAACATTTAGCCTGTACATTAGGATACATACATGACAACTTTTTGGGGTCTAAATGCCATCTTATAAAAAATTTCTCTCATATTTTGCACTTGTGTAAATTTAACATTTAAATTTTAACATTCCTCACCCAAATTCTTTCCCAAGTTTCCAACATTATTGGTTGCTGAAAATTTTGTGCCCACTTAATCATACAATCCTTAACCAATTCAGTCTCTGAGTATTTCTACTAATACATTATACAACCTCTTAATATGCTGTTGGCCTTGATCTCTCATTTGTTTTAACAAATTATCCTCAGTTTGCTTAACACCTATTTTTTGATCTAATTTCCATCTAGCTTGTAATTGTCCATATTGGAACCATGTATAATTTTTCCCTTCTTCCCCCATCTTTTCTCTGGATTTTAATTGTAATTCCCCCTTTTCCATACAAAGAAGTTCTTTATAGGTAACTACCTCCATCTTTTGATATATATTTATATTTTCTATCATGTGTCTCGGGATTGCCCATATTGGAATCTTTCCATCTAATTTATATTGATATTTCCTCCACACCCTCAATAATGCATTTCTAATTATATTATTTTTAAATATCTTATCAGCTTTCTTATCATATAATAAATAGGCATGCCACCCATATAACAAACCATAACCTTCTATATTCAAAACTCTTTCCTCAGTTAAATTAATCCAATCAGTAATTAATGATAAGACAACTGCTTCATAATACAATTTTAAATTAGGCATTTTAAGACCCCCCCTTTCCCTTGTATCCTGCATTATTTTTAATTTTATTCTTGGTTTTTTGCCCATCCATACAAAGTTATTAACCCCCTTACGGGAGGTGGGTCTGAAATTCCTAACGTATAAGGTAGTCTTTTTGGTAGCGATTACGTCCGCCCATCGGATTTCAGAGCTAGCAGCCCTTTCTTCTAGACCAGACCTTTGTGCTTTCCACACAGAGTAGTCCTTAGATTAGATCCTACATTTGTCCCCAAGATCAACACTCCCTTTCATAGGGCTCAGGAGTTGGTCCTTCCCAATTTCTGTCCCAACCCGTCTCATGCCCTAGAACGTTCCTGGCATACCCTTGATGTTCGCAGGGCACTCCAGATATACCTTAAGCGAACTTCTCCCATTTGGAGATCGGAGGCTCTTTTTGTTTCCTTTCAACCAATCTCTTTAGGTCAGAAGGTTTCCTCACCCACTTTAGGGAGATGGCTTAGGGCATCTATTGCCACAGCCTATACCTCTCAAGCCCTTCCCATTCCTCACCACATCACAGCCCATTCAACCCGTAGCGCCTCTACCTCTGCTGCCTGGGCTATGCAGGCATCCTTAGAGGAGGTCTGCAGGGCTGCCACATGGTCTGCTCCTTCACCGATCATTAAACACTATAAGGTGGTTGTGAGGTGATAGTGATACACATTTAAATTGCAAGGATGTATTTACTAATGTCGCAATACCCCCTTTAACTCTCCCCCCCACCTTACTTGGGACAGCTGGGATAGAGTTAACCCAGTACCCATCTAACTGTATCTCTATGGCAGCCCAGGTTTCCTGTATGAAGAGAATGTCAAATTGTGCTATATAGTCAAAAAAAAGTTGGTCTTTTGATGGAACAGTTCAACCCGCTATATTCCAGGTTTTGATGGAGAGGGGATCCTCTTTGGCAGCTCATCAGGAAATTTGATTTATACAATGGGAAGATGTATGAATGTTGCACTGGCTTAAAGTATCATCTTGCACGAAATCGGCCTTCTCTAAAAGAAGGATTACCCCTTCTAAATTCTGTGTCGACTCCTGGTAGAATTGTTCGGGGTTAGAAGATTTATCACCTGCTAACAAGGCTTGCCAATTCATTGCCTCTTCTCTAGGTGTAGAGCAAGGGGTTATTCTGTCGTGTTCCATTTGTCTTTGAGCTGATGACACTGATGCGGGTCCTGCCTCAATTTCTTGATATGTTGCTAAAGGTATCATAGGATAATCACATATACTGTATACTGTATACTGCACGAATCAAGAAGAGGGCCGTGAAAATATTTGCAGATCCCTCGCATCCTGGACATAAACTGTTTCAACTCCTACCCTCAAAATGACGCTATAGAGCATTGCACACCAGAACAACTAGACACAAGAACAGTTTTTTCCCGAAGGCCATCACTCTGCTAAACAAATAATTCCAGCAACACTGTCAGACTATTTACTGAATCTGCACTACTATTAATCGTCTCATAGTTCCCATCATCAATCTCTTCCCACTTATGACTGTATGAATATAACTTGTTGCTGGCAATCCTTATGATTTATATTGATATATTGACCATCAATTGTGTTGTAAATGTTGTACCTTGATGAATGTATCTTTTCTTTTATGTACACTGAGAGCATATGCACCAAGAAAAATTCCTTGTATGTCCAATCACACTTGGCCAATAAAATTCTATTCTATTCTATTCTATTAGGATGCAAACAACTCCTTCTCTACTGGGCCTCCAATGGCCCCTGTGGGTTTTGGGTTCTGTTTTCCAAGATCTCATAATCATGCAAATCCTTGCCCCTTGAGGGAGAAGTAAGAGGCTCAACTATAAGGGAGACCAAATCAATTAGCAGTTTAGCTGTGCCTATTATATCCAACAGAGATTTCTTCAAATTTTCTAATTTGAATAGGATGTTATCTTGTTCTTTCCCTGGGAGAGCGCCAAAAGCATTAATGAGACCGGTTTCTGTGTTGTTTACATCTTTACTGGACAAGGTTGGCTTACTCCCACTTTCTTCCTCTCTCTTTTCCAAGGTTGAGAATGTGGAAGAACCAGCAACTTTGGGAGCTCGCATGTTAACAATTAAGCATTTAACCCTTTCCTCACAGAAAACTCTGATAGGAAAAATTTGAAAGGAGGCTAGATGTGCCTTCATCTTTTTTTTTTTATTCAAAAAGTTTTACAAAATTTTTTCCCCCTTTCCCCCCCTCCTCTCCCCTCCCTTCACAACCCCCCCCCCGACTTCCCGGAACGGGCACAAGGTATAGTTAAAAATAAAACAAACATATGCTAAAAAATTTTCATCCCAACTTAATTATACCCCTACAATCATCAATTCCTAACTTCCCCCAAAAACAATCAAGAATAATACATCATAATCATTCAAAAACAGTCTGATAACTCTTAATCTGCGTTGAATATAGTCAGTCCATTTTTCCATTCCTTTAAGTATCTTTCTTGTATTGTCTTTCAAAAGGCTGATATCTTCGCCATCTCAGCCAAATTGGCAACCTTCAATATCCATTCTTCTATTGTAGGTACTTCTTTTTTCTTCCAGTATTGTCCTATTAGTAATCTTGCTGCTGTTATTAGGTTTAAAATCAATTTAGTCTCAATTACTGTACAATCCGTAATAATTCCCAACAAGAAAAATTGCGGCAGGAACTTTATCTTCTTTTTCAAAACATTTTGTAAAATCCACCAAATTTTTATCCAAAAGGCCTTTATGTCCTTACAAGTCCACCAAATATGAAAATATGTAGCGTCATCACAATTACATCTCCAACATTTTGCTTGCATATCTGGATACATACACGATAATTTTTTAGGATCTAGATGCCATCTATAAAACATTTTATAAAAATTTTCCCTCAGATTCTGTGCCTGCGTGAATTTAACATTTCTAACCCAATTTTTTTCCCAAGTTTCCAATAATATTGGCTCCTGAAAATTTTGTGCCCACTTTATCATACAATCCTTTACCAAGTCCCTTTCAGAATCTATTTCAAGTAACACATTATACAATCTCTTTATATGCTCCTGAGATTGATTTCTAATTTGCTTTACCAAATTTCCCTCGTTCTGCTCTATACCAATTTTCTGATCTCCCTTCCATCTAGCACGTAGTTGCTCATATTGAAACCAAGTATAATTTTTCCCTTCCTCTCTTAATACTTGCAGAGATTTTAACTGCAAATTACCTCTTTCAGTATACAAAAGATCTTTATATGTAATCATTTCCTGATTCTGTTCTATGTTTATATTTTCTATTGTATGTCTAGGACTTGCCCATATAGGAACCTTATAATTTAGTTTATAAGAGTATTTTTTCCAAACACGCAGAAGGGCATTTCTTAGCACATGATTTTTAAAGGCCTTATCCACTTTTTTGTCATAAATTAAATATGCACGCCATCCATATAGCAAATCATAACCTTCTATATTCAAAATTCTGTCCTCTGTTAAGTTAAACCAATCACTTATTGCAGAGAGAGCAGCTGCTTCATAATATAATTATGTAATTTAAATAATATAATTTAAAATTAGGCATTTTTAAACCTCCCCTTTCCCGAGAATCTTGAATTATTTTCATTTTAACCCTAGCTTTTTTACCTTCCCATATGAATTTGTTAATTCCCTTCTGCCATTCCTCAAGATTCTTATCTTTCTTAATTATTGGTATCATCTGAAAGAGGAATAAAAATCTAGGTAAAACATTCATTTTAATAGCAGCAATTCTCCCCAGCAAAGATAATTGCAATTTTTTCCAAACAATCAACTCCTTCTGAACTTTTTGCCATAAAACCTCATAGTTATTCTTATACAATTTCACATTTGACGATGTAATATAAACCCCTAAGTACTTAACCTTCTTTACAATTTCAAATCCTGTTATTTCTTCTAGTTTTTCTTTCTGTTGTCTGGCCATATTTTTTATTATCACTTTTGTATTTTTCTGATTTACCTTAAACCCTGAAACATTCCCATATTGATCAATTATTTCCAACAAAGATTTACTAGAATTTATAGGGTTTGTTAAAGTAATCACCAGGTCATCTGCAAAAGCTCTTAGTTTATATTCATATTGTCTAACTCTAATTCCCTCTATCTCCTTTACTTCTCGTATTTTATCCAATAATGGTTCTAGAGTTAAAATAAACAATAATGGTGATAAAGGACATCCCTGTCTTGTTCCTTTCGCAATCTTAAAAGGTTCTGTTAAGCTACCATTGATTATAATCTGTGCTGTTTGCTCTCCATAAATTGCCCTAATTATTCTTAAAAAACCATCTCCAAATTGCATCTTTTCTATTAATTTAAATAAAAAATCCCAATGCAATCGATCAAAAGCTTTCTCTGCATCGAGAAAAATAAATGCTGCTGGAATAAAATTTTTCTTTTTATTTATTTATTTTTTATTTATTTTTCAAATTTATATACCGCCCTATCTCCCTAAGGACTCAGGGCGGTTCACAGGCAGTTAAAATACATATAAATACAGATTAAAAAACAATTAAAAAACTTATTCTATTGCCCGAAATTTAAAATAGTATAAATAATAAAAACCCCTTAAAACCCATAACTTTAAAATCTAATCCAGTCCCGCGCAGATAAATAAGTGTGTTTTAAGCTCGCGACGAAAGGTTCGGAGGTCCGGAAGTTGGCGAAGTCCTGGAGGGAGTTCGTTCCAGAGGGTGGGAGCCCCCACAGAGAAGGCCCTTCCCCTGGGTGTCGCCAGACGGCACTGCCTAGCTGACGGCACCCTGGGGAGGCCCTCTCTGTGAGAGCGCACGGGTCGGTGAGAGGTATTTGGTAGCAGTAGGCGGTCCCGTAAATAGCCCGGCCCTATGCCATGGAGCGCTTTAAAGATTGTCACCAGCACCTTGAAGCGCACCCGGAAGGCCACAGGTAGCCAGTGCAGTCTGCGCAGGATAGGTGTAACACGGGAGCCACGAGGGGCTCCCTCTATCACCCACGCAGCTGCATTCTGAACTAACTGGAGCCTCCGGATGCCCCTCAAGGGGAGCCCCATGTAGAGAGCATTGCAATAATCCAGGCAAGACGTCACGAGGGCGTGAGTGACCGTGCATAAGGCATCCCGGTCTAGAAAGGGGCGCAACTGGCGCACCAGGCGAACCTGGTGGAAAGCTCTCCTGGAGACGGCCGTCAAATGATCTTCAAAAGACAGCCGTTCATCCAGGAGAACGCCCAGATTGTGCACCTTCTCCATCGGGGCCAGTGACTCGCCCCCGACAGTACTCCAATAAATTAACAATCTGCCTAACATTATTCCTCATCTGTCTCCCTTTTATAAATCCAGATTGATCATTATGAATTCTTCGCTGCAGAATCAACATTAATCTATTAGCTATTATTTTAACAAAAATCTTATAATCATTATTTAAAAGTGAGATTGGCCTATAGTTCCCAGGTTTAGAACAATCCTGTTCCTCTTTTGGTATCAATGAAATAAAAGAGGTTCTCCATGAGGGGGGAATTCCCCCTCCTAGTTGTATCTGATTAAATAATTCCTTAAGTGGACCTAACATCTCATCCTGTAAATTCCTATAATAACTAACTGTGAGCCCATCCGTACCAGGAGATTTCCCCATTTTTAATTGTTTAATTACCAAAATAATTTCTTCAGAGGTTATAGGCCGATTCAGTTCATCCGTTTGTTCTAAAGTTAAATTTTTAACCTTATATTCCTTCAAATAATTATCAATATCCCTATTCAATATATTATCTTTAAGATATAAATTTGTATAATATTCTAAAAAAGCTTTTTTAATTTTATCCTGTTGATATCTCTCTTTGCCTTTGTATTCTATTTTTTCTATAGTACGTTGTTTTTGTCTTTTCCTTAAGGTGTATGCTAACCACCTACAAGGTCTATTTGCGTTACAAAAAGTATTATGTTTGGCATATTGTATATTTGTTGCCACCTGATCACCCATTATCATATTAAATTGACTCTGTAATAACTTTATTGCATCTTTAAGTTTTTGATCATGCGGGTTATGTATTAATAATTGTTGTTTCTTATAATTTTCCTCTTCTAGATACCTACACTGTCTTTGTTGCTTATTTCTCTGTCTATTATTAATATATATTAATACACCTCTCATAAAAACTTTACTGGCGTCCCAAACCATTTCTATCAATGTTTCCTTATTTAAATTATAATAAAAAATTCTTTAATCTGCTTTTTACATTGATTTACATTATCCTGATATATGAACAAATTTTCATTTAATCTCCATGTTCTTCTACCTTCTTTTCTATATTGCAATTCCATCCAAACAGGACTATGATCAGACAAACATCTTGAAATATCATAGTTTTTTTCACCCTAGAAAGCAAATCTTTAGAAATTAAAATAAAATCAATATGTGAGAAAGATTGATGTGTATCAGAAAAAAAAGTATAGTCTCTTTCCTCCAAATTCCGCAGTCTCCAAACATCTCTCAACTCAAAATCTTCTATCTTCTCAAAAAAGGATTTAGGCCGCTTTGCATGTGCAGGTATCTTCTTAGAAGAAATTCTCTTGTCCTTTTGTGTATCTATTACTCCATTCCAATCTCCTAATATAATACATGATTTATAATCCCATAGAATCAACTTGTCATATAACATTCTATAAAAATTTTCTTGTTGCTGATTAGGTGCATATATACCAAACAAAAGGGGCTTTTTTGTTTCTGTTGTAAGTTCAATGGCAATATATCTTCCGTGAGTATCTGCCTCTATTAACTTGGCTGGTATATCTTTTCTCAAATATACCTCTATGCCATGTTTTTTGTCCAAAGCTGAGGCTTCCGGTGGCGCCACCTTCATCTTGAATAACGTTAGTGGAATGGGTGGCTTTTTGAAAAATAGAAGTATCCGCTTCCAGTTTGGGGCCTCAGGAAGCCACTCCACAGCATGGAGCTCAATCTGCTCCTGGTGACAATGTAGAAGCTGGCTTAGGGAATTTAGTATAGCACTCTTGGTAATCCAGCGTCCATGATTAATTCTATTCATATAAATTCTAAGCGCAGCCTGATGTGTTTGTAGTAAGTGGTCTGATTGTTGTAATTGTAGGGGAGATGCTTTACTGTCTTCCAGTGAAACTCCTCCGTTAATACCTCCTCCTCTTGGTGACTTCACTGAAAACTATATTTCAGTGTGGGCTGCCTCTTTTTGGCAGGCTCTCCAGCTGTTTCCCTGGGTCTTTGCTCTCCTTCCTCCTCTCTGTCCTGAGTATGTGGTCCACCCAAGTCTGTTGTATGGCCTTTAGTGTGGGTGCCTGTAGCCCGCTGTTGTGCTTGTAGAAAAACAGCTATATCTTTTTTCAATGTCTCTAAGTCATGTTGGATGGTTATTAGTTGCTCAAATATTGAAATCACAGTTTGTGCTGTAAGAAGGCATTGCTTTGCCATAAACTCTATTGTATTCTCCCACGATAAGCTCTCCACACCCTGGATTAGTTTGTTGTTAAACTTTTTAGACTTTATCTCGGTTTCCATACAAGCTGGAGCTGGACTCGTTGATTGTGAAAACAGCTGGGTATTATTTTGCTCCCCTCCCCCAAGATTAGGAAAGTCTAGTATCTGCTGTTTTGTCAAATCTCTTTGCCGGTCCCATTCTAACCTCTCCAGCTTGTTGGGAATGGAGAGGGGGATATTTTTAGTTAGAAGACTCTTGTCAGCAAAATGCTCATCAATTTTTGGTTGTTTTGCATTCTTCATTGGTGGGAGAGATCCCGGGCTGGTGCCTTGTCGCTTCTTTCTTTTCCCCATGCCTTCTTATTTCTCCTCAGCCAAGAACTTGTCTGTGTTGTGGTCTATGATGATATTGCCTCCAAAACAATATTATTTAGATAAAACGGCTCCAGTGGGTATAATAAAAATTAAATAAAATCAAGGGGATCTGCTGTAAAAACGCTCCAGCAACAGCAGCAGCAACCCCGCCCTCCTTCTTTTCAAGTAGTAAAATTGAAACGTTTAAAGATTAAAAGTTAAAAAATGATTTAAAAGTTGATTTAAGAGTTAAAAGAGTATTTTAGATAAAAATACAATAAAAATATAGAGTAAAAAAGAACAATTAAAAAGTTAAAAATTGATTTAAAAGTAGAAAGAATGTTTTTTAAAAAGGATAAAATTACAGAGTAAAAAGCAGAGCAAAGCTCAAAGCTGCTGCTCACTCCAGCCACCTTGGCTCCACCCCCGTGAGTCTCAGTTTATCAGCCACCCTCAACAGCTGCTCAGTCAGCAGCTCCCAGTTGCACTCGCTGCCCAGTCCATTCAGAAATGCTTGCTGCAAGTCCAAGTGCCTTAAATGTCTGGAGGAGGCTGCCATGGCAATGAATATGTCATCAAGCGGCATCTGTAGCTGATGAGCAGTGAGGGCACAAGCCGGGAGAAGGATCTTCACATTGCTTGGCGGCCAGGAGGTAACTGAGGAACCAGGGTGCCATGGGAGCCTCCATATTGCCAGAATCTCTGTACTAACCAGAATGGCAGGTCCAACACGGCCGCACATCGGGGCTGACATGCATCCCCCCTACCAGGAAGTTGGGACCTGGAACAGAAACAGCAGAGTGAGCTCAAGCCCAGGCTATTCTCCCCCCTGGTTTCTCTGGATTTCGGCAATGGAATGCTATGTTTAGTCTGGGGGCGTTCATGTCTTCACTGGGTACCCAGGTGGCCCCTGAGAGTGGATACCCTTTCCATACTATTGGAGTCTTCCTCTATGCCATCTCATATCTAAGATATTTCTGCAGACCTGGATGAACTCAGAGATACTGCAACATCATATGTCAGCTTCTGTGAAGACCTATGTGTACCTACAAGGAACTTGCGAATATACAGTAACAACAAACCTTGGTTCACACCTAAACTTAAGCAGCTACGACATTCCAAAGAGGAAGCCTACAGAAAAAGTGATAAAATGCTGTACAATCAGGCCAGAAATGCATTAACAAGGGAGATCAGAGCAGCAAAAAGAAGCTACTCTGAAAAGCTAAAGAATCAGTTTTCAGCAAATGAACCAGCAAACATGTGTAAAACTCTTAAAAATATCACCGGCTATGGCAAACCTCCTTCCCAGGCTGAAGGTAATCAACAACTGGCAGATGACCTGAATGAGTTTTAGTGCAGGTTTGAAAGGAAATTACAGCCACCTATCTCCACAACCCCCATCTCAGACACACCAACAACAGCCAAGCCTCCTACAACTGACCCCATTTCATTGGGTTCACAACCCCTAGTGATCTCAGAAAAGAAAGTGCAGGACCTATTTCACAGACAAAAGCCAGGAAAAGCTCCAGGCCCAGACAAGATAACTCCTTGCTTAAAAGTCTGTGCTGACCAATTGGCCCCCATCTTCACCCATATTTTCAATAAATCACTAGAGATGTGCTATGTTCCTTCTTGCTTCAAACGTTCTACCATCATCCCAGTGCCGAAGAAGCTCACCATCAAGGAACTGAATGACTACAGACCAGTTGCTTTAACATCTGTAGTCATGAAAACCTTTGAAAGGCTAGTGCTTTCCTACTTGAAAACCATCACGGATCCGCTGTTAGACCCCTTGCAATTTGCATACCGAGCAAATAAATCAATAGATGATGCTGTTAATATGGCTCTGCACTACATCCTACAACATCTTGAGTCTCCAAAGACCTATGCAAGGGTCCTCTTTGTAGACTTTAGTTCAGCATTCAATACCATCATTCCAGACACTCTTCTAACTAAGCTAAACCAGCTACAGGTACTGGAACAGACTTGTAAGTGGATCACAAGCTTCCTAACAAACAGGAAGCAGCAGGTGAAGCTAAGCAAGATCACATTAAATACCTGTACAATTAGCACAGGGGCCCCCCAGGGCTGTGTGCTCTCCCCATTTCTCTTCTCTCTGTGTACCAATGACTGCATCTCCAACGATCCAGCTGTCAAGCTACTGAAGTTCGCAGATGACACAACAGTGATTGGTCTCATTCGAGACAATGACGAATCCGCATATAGACAAGAGGTTGAACGACTAGCCTTGTGGTGCAACCAAAACAATCTGGAACTGAACACGCTCAAAACCGTAAAAATGGTGGTAGACTTTAGGAGGAACCTTTCCATATTTTACCTCTCACAATACTAGACAACACAGTATCAACAGTAGAAACCTCTAAATTTCTAGGTTCTATCATATCTCAAGATCTAAAATGGACAGCTAACATCAAAAACATCATCAAAAAAGTACAACAAAGAATGTTCTTTCTGTGCCAATTGAGTAAGCTCAAACTGCCCAAGGAGCTGCTGATTCAGTTCTACAGAGGAATTATTGAGTCTGTCATTTGCACCTCTATAACTGTCTGGTTCGGTTCTGCAACCCAACAAGAAAGACACAGACTTCAGAGGATAATTAGAACTGCAGAAAAAATAATTGCTACCAACCTGCCTTCCATTGAGGACCTGTATACTGCACGAATCAAGAAGAGGGCTGTGAAAATATTTACAGATCCCTCACATCAGGACATAAACTGTTTCAACTCCTACCCTCAAAACGACGCTATAGAGCACTGCACAACAGAACAACTAGACACAAGAACAGTTTTTTCTCGAAGGCCATCACTCTGCTAAACAAATAATTCCCTCAACACTGTCAAACTATTTACTAAATCTGCACTACTATTAATCTTCTCATAGTTCCCATCACTAATCTCTTTCCACTTATGACTGTATGACTGTAACTTTGTTGCTGGCAATCTTTATGATTTATATTGATATATTGACCATCATTTGTGTTGTAAATGTTATACCTTGATGAATGTATCTTTTCTTTTATGTACACTGAGAGCATATGCAGCAAGACAAATTCCTTGTGTGTCCAATCACACTTGGCCAATAAAAAATTCTATTCTATTCTATTCTATTCTATTCTATTCGATTCGATTCGATTCTATTTTATCTTCCACATCAAATTGCAATCCCATCCCCCCACCATAATAGACCGTGGCGGTGGTACATCAGGTCCCCTTAATGCTGAGATGTGGACTGGCTTGAGTAGCCTGCTGTGGAACACCAGATAGGTCTTCCCCAGCAGCAGGCAAAACTGTACTGTCGCTTATCACCCGGACAACGGGAAAGGACCCTATGTATTTAGGTCCGAGTTTTTAGCAGGGAGGTTTTGCCTCAGGTACTTGGTGGACAGGTACACTATTTCACCTACTTTGAACATAGGTTGTGGCCTTCGTTTTTTGTTTACCTGCTGTTTGTAACTTGCCATCACATGATTTAATGCCTCTTTAACTACTTGCCACATGCCCTTCGTTCAGTCTGTCCATTCCTTCACTCTGCCATCCATTGGGGTGGTTTTAGGGCATTCTGGTATTGGGATGAATTCTCATCCTGTTGCAGCCTGGAATGAGGTGTATCCTGTACTGCTATGGATAACATTATTGTATATTACCTCAGCAAATGGGAGTAAATCCGCCCAATCGGTTTGTCGATATTTGACATAACACTGTAGATACTGTGCCACTATGGCATTAGTTCTCTCTGCAGCCCCATTGGCCACTGGATGAAATGCCAAAGCAGTCTTTCATTTATCCCCTTCCTTTATGCGCACTCTGTAGTAGGCTTATCTCAAGTCAAGTTTAATAAACACTTTGCCTTTTGAAATATAGTTCAGTAGGTGTTTCATGATGGGGAGGGGGGTAGGGGTTTTTCACACATACAGCATTTATTCCACGAAATCCACACAGAGCCTCTTCCCCCCATCTTTCTTTTCCTTAAACAGTACCGGGATGGCTACTCTGGATTTTGCAGGTTGGATGAACCCTCGGGCTAGATTTGTATCGATGTACTTCCTTAGCTAAGCCATCAATTTTGGGGTCATTGAGTACATCTTTGGTTTAGGGAGTTTAGCCCTGGGCTCGATATCGATCACATAGTCAGTGTGGCGATGGAGGGGAAGAATGTTGCATTTCTCCTTATTGAATGCTTGAGCCAGGTCCCTGTATTCCTTGGGGACCTGGGGAGTCCCAAGTAGGACTTTGATGGCTGTCGTGGCCACCTCTTATTAGTGGAGGCCCTGTGGGAATTGGAAGCAGATACTCCTGTCTTTCAAACAGCCCAGCATTCTGCTGATGCTATTTAAGATGAAGGCACAGTTAGCCTCCTTTCAAATCTTTCCCATCAGAGTTTTCTGTGAGGAAATGGTTAAGGTCTTAATTGTTAACCTGTGAGCTCCCAAGGTTGCTGTCTCTTCCTCATTTTCAACCTTGGCCACTTATAGATCTGGTCTCTCCAATAATGAGCCTCTTACTTCTCCCCCAGAGGGCAAGGGATTGCAGGAATATGAGATCATAGAAAACAGAAGCCAAGATCCACAGGGGCCATTAGAGGTCCCAATAGAAATAGAGATGCTATCATCCTTATCCTATGATACCTTCAGCACCAAACCAAGAGATCGAGAGAGGACCCACATTAGTGCCATCATCTCAAAGTTGAATGAATAACTTCTAATAACACCTAATAACTCTTTGCCCTACACCTAGAGAAGAAGCACTGGAATAGCAAGCTCTATTAGCTGGTGCTAAAACCTCTTACTCTGAACAAGTTCCTCAGGAGTCTACACAGGACATAGATGGGACTCCCCTTCCCCACTTTTAGCAAAGGCCAATTTTGTGTGTGATGACACAATCCATTGCAACAACCCTACAACTTCCCTTTGTATAAATCAAATTTCATAATGATCTGCAAAAGGCGACTTTCTTTCCCTCATAACTTGGAATATAGAAGGTTGGACTGTTCCATCAAAAGACCAACTCTTTTTTGACTACATATACCACAATTTGACATTCTCTTCTTACAGGAAACCTGGGCCTCTGCAGAGATACAGTTAGATGGTTATTGGGCTAATTCTATCCCAGTAAGGTGGGTGGGAGAGCTAAAGGGGGTATTGTGACATTGGTTGCATTCTTGAAATTTAAATGTGTATCACTGCCACCTTTTCAGCCATGGGTAGTGATTACCTTACTCTTAATTTAACAAGTGGAGATTTTACTTTTTAATATCTATATTCCTCCACTTAATAAGAATAATTTCATCAACAAGATTTGGGATGGCATAGAAGATTTTATCTGTCATCTTCCATTTATTAATTTAAGTGTTTATTTACTTAGTAGAGTGTTTTACTGTTTTATCACTTTGTTAAATGTTTTATTGCTATTTGTTGTTATGTGTGATTAATGGGGTGATGGCCCCTTTAACCACTCCAGCTGCCATATGACAGGAGGAGGGAAGAAGGATTCAAACAAACAGACACATGCAGGTTTAATGAGCACTGCACGCCAGGCATACCAACCAGATGACAGACAGAGGAATAACGTCGGAAGTAAAGTACCATGTGGGCAAAGAGAAGTAGGAGAATGGACTACAACTCTTTGACCTTTGGAGGGAGGAGGGCTGAATAAGGGGAAATGTATCTGTAAGCCATATCTATTTCCAGTTTTAGCTTTGCTTCTATTGCTATCTGACATGCTCAGTAAAAGTTACTGTTCTCTATAATCAAATGGAGTCAGGGTCATGCTCCTCATGAGGGGGTGGTCAGAAGTGGCTCTGTTGGACATATATAAAGATGGCCTGAATGGGGACCTATATGCGCTATGCGGGGCGCGAGCTTCCCCTACGACCCTGTATGGCTGGTTCACCTTGGCAGCGGAGATGGAGATCGAATTGGCCAAGGATCAAAACCAGAGTGAGCGCACATGGAAGCAAACCCCAACCCAATTCCAAAAGGGCTCCCCAAGGGGTCCTGCCGTAGCAGAAGGCAGGAGGCAGAGATCCACTGCATGCTTTAGATGTGAAAAGGAAGGCCACAGAGCTGCTGACTGCTGAGCCAATTTGGCCCCAAAGATGACCCTTGGTGGCAGAAAGGAAGTGGTCAAGCCCAAGATGCGAGAGGCCACCAAGAAGGGAGCAGACGTCATCAAGAGTGCTCCTCCCACACAGGAAGAGTTGAGGACTCTGACCACTTCCGATGACAGCGAGTCTACTTCCGAATCCGATGAAGATCTTCTGGTGAGTTGGAAAGGGAGCCCCCTAACGATCCCAATTAAATTGCATGTCCCGACCTCGGGAGCACAGGGGGAAATGTTAGTCCTCTTAGACTCAGGATGTACCAGGTGTGTCATCAGCCTGGAGGTGGTGGAGAAGATGGAATTGAAATTAAAAACCTTGAGTAGGCCCATCGCCTTTTGCCAATTAGACTGGTCGGTGGCGGGGGTGGCCCCGCTCATTTTATAATGGAATCAATAAAGATGATCATAGGAGACCATCGAGAAACCCTGAGCTTTATCGTGACACCGGGGATGGACCAACCGGTTTTGCTGGGATTGTCTTGGCTCCGGAAGTGGAACCCGCGAATAAACTGGAAGATGCAGGTCCTGCGGTTCCGCTCCAAGTCGCAGAAGGCGGGGAAGAGAGTTGCCAAAGTAGGAAAACCTGCATCCGCCGAATTGCTGGGCTCCGTGACAGAGTGACTAGAGGGGGAGGAAAAGATTCCAAAAGAGTACTGGGACCTGCGGGGGGGGGATGTTTAGCGAGAAGGCCTCAGATGTGCTGCCCCCCCCCCCATAGGCCAACGGACTGTGCCATAGAAATCCTTCCAGGAGTAAAGCTCCCAAAACCTGAATCTACCCCATGACACAAAAGGAGCTAGGAGAATTGCGGAATTTTATAGACAAGAATTTGGAGCGGGGATTCATTCAACCAGCCCGACCTCGAGTAGCCGCCCCAGTGATGTTCCAGGAAAAGAAAAATGGCACCTTTCGTCTTATTGTTGATTATAGGAACTTGAACGCAGTGTGCGTGGAAAATGCTGATCCCATGCCACTAATAAAGGACGTTGACCCATTTGGCAAAGGGAAGATTTTTCACTAAATTGGATTTACGAAAAGCTTAGTACAGGGTGCGGATTAAGGAAGGAAATGAGTGGAAAACTGCTTTCAACTGTCCCCTTGGCTGCTTCCAATTTTGAGTGCTCCCTTTTGGACTACAAGGGGCCCCTGCGGTGTTCATGCAATTGATAAATGATAAATGAGTATGACCTGGATTTGTTTTTGGACTATGACTTTGCCTTTTCTCTAAAAGTAAAGGAATATCAAACCCCAGTTTGTCTGCAAGTGACTGTTATTGTATACAACCAGTCTCAGTCGTTTTCATGTGTAGAGTACTCTGCTCAACAGTCCACAACCTTAGTTGTGAACCCAGATTACCCTTAACAGGTTATATAAAAGGGAGTACAGAAAAAGTAAAAAAATGCCCCTTCTGAGAATTACATTCACTACTTAAAGCAGTTGAAGGCACAATTTAAGACCCTCCGAAAAGAAAAGAAAAGTGTGGCTCTAAAGGAGTCTTAGCATAGATTAAGTCAAGACAAAAAATACATCCCTTTTTTGGTACATCACCAGAGGATTGGGGAAATCCCCCCTACCCTGAACTATTCAGGTACCGATTCATGCCTGGGAAGAATTTTTTAGAGAGCTATATACAGACCCCAACTATGTGACTAAGGAGAGCCAGATTAGTTTGGAGCAAACTCCTTACTGGCCCCGTTACACCAGAAGAGATATTTTTATTATTATTATTTATTTATTAAATTTTTATACCGCCCTTCTCCCAAAGGACTCAGGGCGGTATAAAAATAAAAACAGCCAAAATAAAACACAGGATATATACAATTAAAACCAACATTTAAAACATAGCAGATTATAAAAGGCTAATAATTAAAAATTTAGATTTAAAATTTTAAAAATATTAACAAAACCCCAAATTAAAATTCAACACTATTATGCCAGTCCCGCTTGAATGAATAAGTGTGTTTTTAGCTCACGACGGAAGGTCCGAAGATCAGGCACTTGACGTAGGCCAGGGGGAGGTTCGTTCCAGAGTGTCGCTGCCCCCACAGAGAAGGCCCTACTCCTGGGGGCCGCCACCTGACACTGTTTGGCGGACTGCACCCTGTGGAGACCCTCTCTGTGAGAGCGTACGGGTCGGTGGGAGGCAAAAGGTAACAGCAGGCGGTCTCGTAAGTACCCGGGTCCTAAGCCATGGAGCGCTTTAAAGGTGGTAATCAAAATCTTGAAGCGCACCCGAAAAACCACAGGAAGCCAGTGCAGACTATGGAGCAGTGATGTTACGTGGGAGCCACGAGCGGCTCCCGTTACTACTTGCGCACTGGACTAACTGTAGCCTCCGGGTGCACCTCAAGGGCAGCCCCATGTAGAGAGCATTGCAGTAATCCAAACTAGACGTAACCAGAGCGTGAGTGACCGTGCATAAGGCATCCCGGTCAAGGAAGGGACGCAACTGGCGGACCAAGCGAACTTGGTAAAAGGCCCTCCTGGAGACAGCCGCCAGATGTTCATCAAAGGACAGCCGACCATCCAGGAGGACACCCAAGTTGCGAACCACCTCCTTTGGGGCCATTAACTCACCCCCAACAGTCAGCTGCAGATGCAGCTGACTGTACCGGGGTGTCGGCATCCACAGCCACTCCGTCTTGGAGGGATTGAGCTTGAGTCTGTTTCTCCCCATCCAGACCCGTACAGCTTCCAGGCACCGGGACAGCACTTCGACCGCTTCGTTGGGGTGGTCCGGGGTGGAAAAGTACAGCTGAGTATCATCAGCGTACAGATGATAACTCACCCCGAAACCACTGATGACCTCGCCCAGCGGCTTCATATAGATGTTGAACAGGGTATCTTGGTTGAACAGAGCCCTCAATGCTAATAAGGCACCTGGTGCTGATAATGTCCAGCCAGAAATAATAAAAAAGAACCCCAGTTGGTGGGGAATGCCACTTTTAGCATCTCTGTTTACATTTATAGATAAAATGGTCTGTATGCCAGGAGTTTGGGAATTAGCAATTATACCAATTTATAAAAAGGATAATAGAAATGACCCAGGCAATTATAGACCCATTAGTCCTCTGAGTGTTATTAGTAAATTGTATGCCAAACCCCTAAACTATAAACTTCAGGATTGGCTAATTTCAGGGGGGATAATCAAAGACGAAAAAGCTGATTTTAGAGAAGGAAGATCAATGGTGGATCATATCTTGGTACTTGTCAGCCTCTACTCCAATCCTCACATATTTTTTGTACAATTTATATTCAGAAGTTAGAATGTAATGGGTTCTTTCTGTAATGTAAAATAGTTTAAGGATGTAAGATGTATCACTGCCCTATACAGGGTAAGGGAAGAGGGCCCTTTAAGAGTGTCGGCTGACATAACAGAAGGGGAGGGGTGATTAACGGTTGAAATCAGCAATAATGTTAGAGCGCGGGATTTTTCAACAGAGACTGCATTCCTGAGATGATTAACAGCTAGAGACCGGCGGAAGAAGATTACCACGGGGGCCGAGAAGGAGCTGGCATTGGACCAGACCAGCCTGACCTCCTGAGGAGAGGAGGGACAAATGGGGGGATATGGAATGTTAGCCATATTTTGTCTCAGATCCAACTTTATACTGCTGCAGTCCGGATGTATCTAGTAAAAGTACTTTTCTTTATTTATAAATGAAGTCAAGGTGTATTCTTTCCTAAATATAATCAGAGGCAGCCTGACATTAAGTTGGATGTCACAGCATGTCGACCAACCAGGATTTTAACCAAAATACCGAGGGGGCCGACAGAAAAACTTTGATGGGAAACCAGCCAGCTGCTGAACTTGGGGAGGCGACCGGAGATTTTTCTTCTGTCAGCTTTAACCCTGAACTGGAGGATTGCAAAGTCCGGTGGATGGAGCAATTACAGCTGGAAGAAAAAAGGTGGCAACCAGATCCTGAAGTGCTTCCTTCTGGAGTGACTAAAAGAAAAATGGGGAGAGCTAGACTTTCAGATTGGAAGGAAGAGCAGGAAATCAGAGACAAGCTTCAGTTGGACGAGGCATTGCGTCTTTACTGTGAGGTGAAAGTAAGGCAAGCAGCGTGCCAAAGGTATGAATCCCCTATTCGGTCCTCCAGGGGGGAGGGAGAAGAGGATGAAGAAATTACCAGGGGAGCAATTGGGGGAGTTTCCCAGGCGTGAAATTTTGGAACAACCAGAACCAGAAATCCCTTCCCAGAGGCAGATGAGTTGGATAGAGGCGTATGCCACCTGCTGGCCAAGTGAGATTGCACAGAGGAAGGAAAAGCTAAATCCCCATATCTGGGAAATTTGATGGGAAACCAGCCAGCTGCTGAACTTGGGGAGGCGACCGGAGATTTTTCTTCTGTCAGCTTTAACCCTGAACTGGAGGATTGCAAAGTCCGGTGGATGGAGCAATTACAGCTGGAAGAAAAAAGGTGGCAACCAGATCCTGAAGTGCTTCCTTCTGGAGTGACTAAAAGAAAAATGGGGAGAGCTAGACTTTCAGATTGGAAGGAAGAGCAGGAAATCAGAGACAAGCTTCAGTTGGACGAGGCATTGCGTCTTTACTGTGAGGTGAAAGTAAGGCAAGCAGCGTGCCAAAGGTATGAATCCCCTATTCGGTCCTCCAGGGGGGAGGGAGAAGAGGATGAAGAAATTACCAGGGGAGCAATTGGGGGAGTTTCCCAAGGCGTAGAAATTTTGGAACAACCAGAACCAGAAATCCCCTTCCCAGAGGCAGATGAGTTGGATAGAGGGCGTATGCCACCTGCTGGCCAAGTGAGATTGCACAGAGGAAGGGAAAAGCTTAAAATCCCCCCCATATCTGGGAAATTTGATGGAAATGCCAAGGAGCTAGGACTGTTCCTGGCATTAGTGAATAACCATATGATGGACTGGGGGGAAGATTATTGGTCACAGGCAGCACAAGTTAGAGCTGTGACCCAAAACCTAACAGGAAGAGCAGCTGCGTGGTTTGTGTCATTATATAGCGGCCACTCCCCCTTACTGCAAAACTACGAGCATTTTATGACTGCACTGAGGAGGAGGTTCGAGGAACCCCCTGGCAGAGCAGAAGGCCAAAGGCCGGATAAAAACCATCAGGCAAGGTAGGAGACCAGTGACTGACTACAGCCAGGAGTTCAGTGATCTGGTTCCCCTGATGAGAGGATGGTCGGAGGTGACCCTTGTGGACATTTACAAAGATGGCCTGAATGGAGATCTGTATGAACTGTGCCGGGTACGGGCCTCTCCAACCAAGTTGTACGGCTGGTACACCCTGGCAGTGGAGATGGAAATCGAGCTAGCGAAGGATTGTGGCCGAAGAGAGCGCACTGGAAGGCCAAACCCTACCCATTTTCCAAAGGATGCCCTTACGTCAGAGAGTGGGAGGCAACGCTTCACTGCGTGCTACAGATGTGGAAAAGAAGGCCACCGAGCAGCTGACTGTCGAGTGAACCTGGTGCCTAAGACGACCCCTAGTGGTGAAAAGGAACTGGTGAAACCAGCTGCTAAGGCGCAAAAGCCGGCAAAAATGGGAGAAGGCGTCACCAAGAAGGCCACTCCCATCAGGGAGGAGCGTGGAACGCCGACCGAATCCGATGACAGCAAAATCACGTCAGAATCCGATGAAGATCTTCTGGTGAGTTGGACACAGGGTCCTTTGAACATCCCGGTCAAACTGCATGTCCCTTCTTCGGGTAATAAGGGGGAAATGCTAGCGCTCCTAGACTCTGGGTGTCCTAGGTGCATCATCAGTCCTGAGGTAGTAGAGAAAGCTGAGAACCCTATGTAGGCCCATAGCCTTTTCCCAGTTGGATGGCTCTGTGGCAGGGGGAGGCAGGGGGAGGGCCCGCCCATTTTGTAACAGAACCCATAGAAATGATGATGGGAGAACATCGTGAGGTCCTGAACTTCATAGTAGCCCCGGGGATGGACCAACCTCTGTTGCTAGGCTTGTCATGGCTGCGGAAGTGGAACCCCCACTTCCGCAGACGGGAATCGAGAGTCTTACGTTTTTGCTCTAAGATGCTAAGAGGGGAGAAAAGAGTCACCAAGGAGGAATCTACCGTGGCAGTGCCCCATGACGTGATGGGGGCAATGACGGAACGGATAGAAGGGGAGGAGAGGATACCTAAGGAATACTGGGACTTGCGAGAAGTCTTTAGCGAGAAAGCATCAGATGTTCTACCTCCCCATAGGCCTACTGACTGCACAATAGACATTCTTCCAGGGGTAAAGCTTCCAAAACCAAAAGCTTATCCCATGACCCAAAAAGAATTGGGAGAGCTACTTAAATTTATAGACAAAAACTTAGAGCAGGGGTTTATCCAACCGGCTAGGCCTCGTGTGGCCGCACCAGTGATGTTCCGAGAAAAGAAAGATGGCTCCTTTCGTCTTATAGTTGACTATAGAAATCTAAATGCAATATGCGCCGAAAATGTATACCCCATGCTGCTCATGAAAGACATGTTAGCGCATCTAGTGAAAGTTTTTCACCAAATTAGATGTGCGAGAGGCTTACTACAGAGTTTGCATAAAAGAGGGGGATAAATGGAAAACCGCTTTCAACTGCCCTCTAGGATGCTTTCAGTTTCGAGTACTGCCGTTTGGACTGCAGGGGGCGCCCGCAGTTTTCATGCAACTAATAAATGAAATACTCCATCAGCATTTGTTTAAAGGAGTTCTTGTTTACCTAGACGATATACTTATCTATACAGAAACAATGGAAGAACATATTAAACTAGTAAGAGCAGTTCTCAAAAAGTTACTATCCGCAGAACTTTATCGCAAACTATCCAAATGTGATTTCCATCAAACAAAAATATACTACTTAGGGTACCGCATATCAGCAGATGGATTGGAAATGGACCCAGAGAAAGTGAAAGCTGTCTTGGAATGGACCCCCCCACACACACACGCACACGCAAACAGCTACAAAGTTTCTTGGGATTTGCGAACTTATATCATCAATTCATTCCCTCTTTTGCTCAAATTGCTTTGCCAATCACCAACCTCTTAAAAACTAAAGGAGATACAAAGCCTAAACCATCATTACCTCTCGAATGGTCAATGGAATGTCAAGCAGCGTTTGAAAAGTTGAAACAACTGTTTGCTGCTGAACCTATTTTGAAACACCCCAACATGGATGTTCCTTTTATTGTACAAGCAGATGTTAGTGACGTAGCGGTTGGAGCCGTTTTGCTCCAGAACAGTGCCGATGGTAAACTACAACCTTGTGCTTTCACTTCTCAAAAATTGACTGAAACTGAAAGAAGGTGGGCTATTTGGGAGAAAGAAGCATTTGCTGTTCATTGGGCTCTTCACACTTGGAGACAATTCTTAGAAGGTTCCAACCATCCTTTTGAAGTTTGGACTGATCACAAAAATCTGGAAGTGCTAAATACTCCTAGAAAACTTTCGCCTAAACAAGCCCGCTGGGCTCAATATTTTAACCATTTTAATTTCACTTTACATTACATTCCCGGAGGAAAGAACTTTTTGACAGATGCTCTTTCACGTCTGCCTCAATACAATGGTACACACTCCAAGGTGGTATGCCCAATACTTCCCATTCAACAATTAGCAGCTCCAGCTATAACCCGAAGCCATACCAAAACCGAGATGTCACTACCGGATGAATTAACTAAGTAATTTAAGGAAGCTTTGAACTCAGATGATTGGTTCTTGACTCATTCACACGAATGCACACTCCGTGATGGACTAGCTTGGATTGGAGCAAAACTATATGTTCCTCTATCACTCAGAGAAACCATCCTACAACGATGCCATGATGCTAAAATGGCAGGACATTTTGGGTTTGTGAAAACACTGCATCTTCTTAAAAGACAATTTTGGTGGCCAAGTCTTAAAAAGGACATTCAATCGTATATAGCAAGTTGCCCTGTTTGCGCATCATCTAAAAGGCATCCAGGAAAACCCCCTGGATTACTGCAAACAGTAGCCCGGCCAGGAGCTCCATGGAAAGATATCCATGGATTTCATAGTAGAGTTACCCAAAAGTGCAGGCAACACTGTAATCTGGGTAGTCACAGACCTGAATAAAAAGTCCATTTTATTCCATGTTCCAAAATACCTTCTTCAAAGACTCTGGCAAAGTTGTTTGTGCAACACATTTATAGACTCCACGGGGTTCCTGAACGCATCATCTCAGATCGAGGAGTTCAGTTCACTTCTCAGTTTTGGAAAGTGTTTTTGCGACTGATTGGCTCCACCCAAGGATTAAGCTCCTCCCATCATCCCCAGACTAATGGAAGTTGTGAACGCTCGAACTCGGTACTAGAACAATATTTACGTTGTTACATTAACTTTCAACAAGACAATTGAGTGGACCTACTACCTTTTGCAGAAGTAGCCTACAATAACTCAATTCATAGTAGCACAGGATTTACTCCTTTTAAAGTATCTTCAGGCCAATACTTTGTTCCCATCTCAGAACTCCCAAAGGGAAAAACCACGGTTTCATCGTTGTCTGAATGGATAGATCAAATACAAAGCACATGGAAAATGACTCAGAAGGCGACTGATGATGCCCACCGTGCACATAAAAAACAAGCAGATAAAAAAAGATCCCCTGAAAACAAGTACCAAGTTGGAGACAGAGTTTATCTCTCCACCAAATATTTATAAACCACTCAAAAATCTAGAAAACTGGAACCTAAGTATGTGGGACCTTTCCCCATAGTGAAAATCATCAACCCCGTGACTGTACAGCTTGATTTACCAAAAACACTTAGAAGAATTCACCCCGTTTTCCATGTGAGCTTACTGAAACCAGAACACGTCTACTTTCCGTGCGAACCATACACCCCCTCCTATACCAATTCTCATAGAGGGTGAACAACATTTTGAAGTAAAAGAAATCTTAGATTCAAGAAAACAGAGAAATAAAATTCAATATCTTATTGCTTGGAAGCACTTCCCTTTGTCCCAAGCTGAATGGGTGAACAAGGAAGATGTTTGTGCTTCAGAAAAGATAGCACAATTCTATAAAAAATATCCTGACAAATCCTAACTTTTCTCTTTTCTTTTCTAGAACTAACGTCCTTGTTGCAGGAGGGCTGAATGTCAGCCTCCACTTCAATCCTCACATATTTTTTGTACAATTTATATTCAGAAGTTAGAATGTAATGGGTTCTTTCTGTAATGTAAAATAGTTTAAGGATGTAAGATGTAATACTGCCCTATACAGGGTAAGGGAAGAGGGCCCTTTAAGAGTGTCGGCTGACATAACAGAAGGGGAGGGGTGATTAACGGTTGAAATCAGCAAGAATGTTAGAGCGCGGGATTTTTCAACAGAGACTGCATTCCTGAGATGATTAACAGCTAGAGACCGGCGGAAGAAGATTACCACGGGGGCCGAGAAGGAGCTGGCATTGGACCAGACCAGCCTGACCTCCTGAGGAGAGGAGGGACAAATGGGGGGATATGGAATGTTAGCCATATTTTGTCTCAGATCCAACTTTATACTGCTGCAGTCCGGATGTATCTAGTAAAAGTACTTTTCTTTATTTATAAATGAAGTCAAGGTGTATTCTTTCCTAAATACAATCAGAGACAGCCTGACAGTACTTCAACATCTGGTTTAAAAATACACTTATTAAAAAAAATCCTCTTTCCATGGCCTTCCTTGATTTTAAGCAATCCTTTGATTCAGTATCCAGGAACACCCTTTTGGAGAAATTAAAATGCCCTACTATCAATAAATGCCTCCTTTTCCTCATACAAAAATTGTATGCTAATTGAAAGTGAGGTGTAATTCTCAAGGAACTTTAATTGGCCCAGTAAGGATTCAAAAAGATATGGCAGGGTTGCTTCCTGTCCCTCTCCCTTTTTATTTCTTTTTTTTTTCTTCCCCTGATCGATCTCTTACAGAACCCTGATCTATATCCTCCTAAGCTAGCACAATGCAAAATTCCGATTCTCCTATATGCTGACAATGCTGTTATTATTTTGCAAACTCCCATAGGACTGAACAGAGCAATTACGGCAATACTTGGATTTTGTAGACAGAATAAGTTGGTTCTTAACTTTGATAAATCAAAAATTTTAGTTTTTGCTAAAAGACCTAGCCAATACTCCTGGAAAATAGAAGATCGTAGTTTAGAACAGGTTAGGACATTTAGATACCTTGGGGTGGTTTTCCACTCACAAGGGATATGGAAGGCACATATGGATCATACACTGCAAGCAGCCTATAGGTCCTCAAAACACATTTATTTTACACAGGTGGAGGTCAGTTAGTACCTTCTGCCTTAAAACTTTTTGAGGCCAAAACATTGGCACAAATTCTATATGGGATACAAACAGGAATCCTTGCAAAGGAAGACTCACTAGAAACCATACAAACCAAATTCCTGTGAGCCATCTTAGCTGCATCCAAAGGAACTTCAAATGTCCACTTAAGAATTGAGACAGGCATGCCTCAAATTCAGATAAGAGCCTGGAAGATGATGATCATTCATTGGCTAAAAATGTGTTTCTTTCCAGAGGGACTGTCCCTGCTAATGTTGACTGATAACTTCCCCTCCCCCTGGAAACAGGCATTAGACCACAAGCTGGACTCTCATGGGCTCTCACCGGTATTCTTAATGTCTCTAGACTTTGTCCAAGTAAAGCAAGCAGTAATCAATAGAATGAAGGACATGGAGTTCCAAGAAGAACTAAATAGGTTGCCTCTCCACAATAGGGACAGAATCAAACAAGATGTGTGGAAATCAGCACGATATCTAAATGATCTGATCTTCCCAAAACCAGGAATATCTTTCTTCAGAGCCAGATTTAACATTCTCCCTCCAGCAGTCCTCCAGGGCAGGTATAAGAGAACACCAATAGCAGAACGAGTATGTATATGTGGTAAAGGAGAAGTTGAACATATCTCACATGTTTTATTGTACTGTGAGTTATACAGAGTTAATAGGTCAGTGTATATTCTCCCCTTATTAGAGAGAGTGCCAGGGAGGGCGGACAATTTTTATGTAGGATTTTTCCTCGAGGACTCAAACCTGGCTATCATGTTCGCAGTGGCAAAATTCTGTGTTGCTGCAATGTCCACAAGAAAAAAATTGGTTACAGAATTATAGTTGTCAACCTATGCCAATTTTTTGGATATCTCTAACAATTTTTAGAAAATTATATTTACTCATATATGTATCGGCTCTCCACTCACGTAAACTAGGGAGTGACCCTAACTGTTTGAGAACATGTATTTTCTTTACAGGCATGTTATTATCCGCTATTAATGTCAGTACTATATTTTAATATATTGTAAATAGTGATGTCTATTGCTGGTCTATGATTATAATAAAGTTATATTCTATTTATCTCTTCAGTTTCAATAAACTTCCTAGACATGTATGCACATGGTTGTAATTTGCCTTCTTCATTCTATTGGAGTAAAACAGCACTGACTGACACATCACTGGAATCGGCCTGGATTACAAATGGATTCTCTGGATCTGGGTGTTTTAATACAGATTCAGCCAAAAAGATTTTTTTCAGTTTTTCAAATGCCGCTTGGCAGTCCATAGTTCAATTTAGTGGTTGGCTAGGTTTCGGTTTATCTACCCCCTTGGTTTTTTAATAGATTTGTCATCAGCAATATTATTTGGGCAAAAGAAGAGATAAACTGCCTATAAAAGTTAGCAAACCTCAGGAAGCTGTGCAATTATAAGTTTGGGGGGAGGGGTTCCCATTCAAGCACTCTCTGATTTTTGCAGGGTCCATTTCCACCCTCTGGTGAGAGATTCTGTACCCGAGAAAATCTATCTTATCTTGGTGAAAATCACATTTGGAGAGCTAAACAATTTAGCTGCCCTTAATTTCTTCAAAACCTCCCACACCAATTTAACATGTTGAGTCTTAGTTTCAGTATAAATCAGTATATCATCAAGATAAAAACCAAAACTCCCTTATACAACTGCTCATGCTGCACCCATTAATTAGCTGCATGAAAACGATGGGAGTCCCTTGGAGTTTGAATGGCAAAATCTTGAACTGAAAGCATCCTAGCTGACAATTAAACACTCTTTTCTATTCATCCCCTTTTCAGATCCTGATCCAGTAATAAGCCTCCCACAAGTCTAGTTTAGAAAAAATTCTCCCCTTCACCAGGTGGGCCAGTTTTAATGGTGGATTTCAAAAAAATTCGCTACCAGTTCAGTGGGTGTGGTTAGGTGAGGGGCCATGTGACTGAGTAGGCATGGCCAACTTGATGTCACTCATGCCCATGCCCACTGAGTCACATGACCCCCCCAAGCCACGCCCACAGGAAAAGGAAGGAACATTTTTGGAATTTCCACCTATCTATTCCCCACCCTCCACCAGTTGTCCATGTTTCTCCTTTAGCAGCCCCGGCCCTAGATCCGCTTTCTCCCCCACCACCACCTCTTTGATCAGGGTGCTTACCTTCCCTGGTGGCTGGTCCAGAATCCGGAAGGCAAGCTGACCGGAGTTTTCAGTGGCCCCCAGCCAGCCACCACTGCTGGAAAGCAGCTGGCAAAGAAGCTTCTCAGGCTGCTGAAAAGTACTAGAGGTCATGGAAAAAGCTGCTGCCATCACTGCCATGTTAGTCACACATGCGCATCCCATTGGATTTGCAAGGCAGTGGGATGTGCATGCATGAAGAACATGGTGACAAACATGGCGGGCAGGGCAAGCAAGCAGCGGCTGTTGGACCGGTTCAGGGGCATGGCCAGCCGTCATCGCTACCAGTTCGGCAACCTTGGCCAAGTTTCTGCCAACTGGTGCAAACATGTCCTTCATTAAGGTTAGGGAATAAATTTATCCTTGCAAATAGCATTTAAATTTCTATAATCTACACATAAACATAATGAGCCATCCTCCCAGAAGTGGACAGGGGCAGCCACCTTTGGTCTCAGCAGTTTGATGAACGCATGCTCGAGGTTTTTGTCTATGAATTGTTACAATTCATCCAGTTCCCAGGAAGTCATGGTGTAAAGTTTTGGTTCAGGCAGTTTGGCCCTTGGTAAAATCTCAATGGCACAATCTGTAGACCTATGGGGGAAGTTCATCTGAGACCGCTTCATTGAAAATATCCATCAAATCCCGATATTCCCTGGAGATGCCTGGTAGGAGTCCATTCGCCAAAGCCGCAGCTACTGCCTCACTCTGTGATATTTTAGACTGGTGGGTTTCCTCATTCCAAATTAATTCATATTAGAAAATTGGAGGATCCCCACTTTCCAGTCCACCCTTAGGTTCCACTTTAACCAGGTTAGCCCCATAAATAGGGGCCAGTCCATCCTTGATGTCATAACAAAAACAATGGTTTAGGAGTGATTTACCATCATTAGTTCGAGTGGTTCAGTGGCAAATGTGGCTGGGGCACTCCCTGCAATGAACCCATCAAGTTGGCAGAACAAGACTGGGGTTTTTAATGGCCTTAGTTGAATGCCCACTTCCCCGACCAGAGTCTTATTAGGTTTCTTGCGCACCCCAAATCTAGCAATGCCTTAAGTCTCACTTTTCTCCCTACTACCAGAATTAAGAGTTCTATAGGGGTTGTAAAGGGTTCAACAACCCCACTCATGAAAGGGACTTCGTAATTGCTCTCTGACTGACTGGGTTTCTCCACCAGAGTCGTTGGAGTTCCTCGCATTGTAATTGATTCTGGTGGGAACTCAACGACTGCATGGGTTTTCAGGGTGATATCTTTGGAACATTGTTTTCCTCTAACCTGCTTTCAGGTGGACATTCTCACATGGCACTCGTTTGTGCGGTGACCTTCCTTTCTCCAATGGAAGCAGGTGGCTAAGCATGGTGTGGCAGAGTGAGGTTTGGTTTTCTCCTCTTTTCCAGCAGCAATCAGTACTGGTTTCGAGCTTGGTCAATTTCTGCTTCCTCAGCCAAGACACACCAGCTATGCAGGCGGACTGGGGCTCCATGGGCAACACAGGCATTGTACAGGTCATTATTTAAGCCATCTTTGAACCAACTCACGAATATTTCCTCTGGTCATTCTTCGTGGCAAGTCAGATCACGAAACTCTTCAATGTATTCTACTTGGTGACTGGATAGCATCCCTGTTTGGTGTGCCTTATGCCGGGTCCAGCCTTGGGGTTGGCTAGGGGATCCTCAAATCTCTGTCTCAGGGCTTTCATGAAATGGTTGAAGTTGCGGAGCTCCAGTGCCTCTGCATTTTGGAGGCTCACCATCCAATGTGCAGCTGATCCTTTTAGAGCCAGGGTGACAACTTCCAACTTTGGTGCCTTCTGTAGGGAGGTCCCTCCTATCAGTGGTAGGTTTCAAAAAAAATTTGCTACCAGTTTCGTGGGCATGGCTAGGTGGGGGCATGGCCAACTTGACATCGCTCATTCCCACACCCACTCAGTCACATAAACCCCCCCCTTAGTCACGCTTACAGGAAAAGGTAGGAAAAATTTTTGGAATTTCCACCTATCTACCCCTGCCCTCCCTTTGCCAGTCTCCCCCATTTCCCCCCCATGAGTGGCCCTGGCCTTAGCCCACTTCCTCCCCCACTCACCCCTCTTTGTTCAGGCTGCTTACCTTCCATAGCGGCTGGTCCAGAGTCTGGAAGGCAAGCTAACTAGAGTTTTTGGCAGCCCCCAGCCAGCCCCCACAGCCGCAAAGCAGCTCTCAAAGAGGCAGTGGCTGGCCACCAAAATGTACCGGAGGTCATGGAAAAAGCTGCTGCCGTCATTGCCATGTTCTTCGCGCATGCGCAACCCTTTGGACTTGCAAGGCGATGGGATGCACATCCCCGTTACTTTGTAACAAGCTTGAAAATAGCAAAAAAATGGAGGCGAATTGTTAACAAGCTAACGAGTGGAAAGCAAAAGTGATACTTTTAGTCCTTGCCGTCGGCTGCTGGTAAATTGCATGTTATTTGCTACTTTAACTCTTTAATTCTTTGCTGCCTGCTGATAGAATCTAGGGGAGATTTTTAAATATTGCTTTAAAAGACTGTGTTTCTCAGAGGTTAAGAAGATTTAAAGTGAATATTAAGTTGGAAATAAATAAATAAATAAATTTATAGAAGATGGCAGCCAAACAATTAAAGTCTACTGTAACAAAGGGGTCTGGAATTTCATCAGCTGGTGCCTCTCCAGCTCATACTGCAGAGACTAGAACATTGAACTTAGAGGCGGTACAAGAGAACTTAAAAGACTTTATGCAAGAAAAATTTAAAGTAATAACTGATGAGATGTCTGAAATGAAAGAGCAGATATTAGAAATTAAAGTGGGAAATAAAGAAGTTAAAGAAGGATTTGTAATTGCAGTACAAAGTTTGGCAACAAATGTGATTTTATTAGAAGAGGAAGTTGAAGAAATTAAGCAACATAATTCAAAATTAGAAAATAAAATGGATGAATTTCAAAGTAAAATGGAAAAAACAGATGATGAAATAGTTTTGATACAATATAGAAATATGGAATTTGCTCTAAGAATCCGTGGTTTGAAAGAAAATAAAGAAGAGAATTTAAGGGAAATTTTTTCTGAAGTATTTGCTGAGATATTAGCAGCTCGTCCAGCAGATGTGGCTTATCAAATTGATAAAATATATCGTGTGAATTCTTGGATAGCAAGGCAAAAAAAGTTGCCAAGGGATGTTGTTATTTATTTTACAAATAGAACAGTGAGAAATCAGATTTTGCAAGCCTCATATAAGGGGGAGAAGATTCAGGTTGCTGGTCAAGATATTTTAATATTAAAGGAAATTCCACCAAAAATGTTAAGGGCTAGGAAGGAATTTGCCTTCCTGGTGAATGAACTTAAAAAACGTCAGATTGAATATAGATGGGATATTCCAACTGGTATAATAGTATATTATGTAGGGAAAGTATATCGTCTCAATACAGTTGGAAAAGCAAGAGAATTTTATGTTGAGGCATTAAAAGTTGGAAGTCTTCCTCCATTGGAAGCTAGAAGAAGGGAGACTGAAGTGAAGGAAAGAGAAGTGAAGCAGGTACAAGAACAGATTGTGATGGAAGAAGATTTATTACAAGTGTTGGAAATACCTAGGACGGGTCCAGACTCAAAAGAACAAAGGCTGACAAGAGCTGCTGCTAAACGCAAGGAACAAGAGATGAAGGCACAACAACAACTGGCAACTACTACAACGGAAACAGTGGGAGGAGCAAGGCCTAAAGCAAAATGTGATCTGCGGCTAGTGTTCCAAAAGTTTCCTTTGGCCGATAATGGCAATTAAACTATTATCTTGGAATGTTAATGGTTTGAATTCACATGAAGAGAAGGAAAGTATTTCACTATTTGAAACAATTTAAAAATGACATTACCTGTTTACAAGAAACACATATTAGATCTTTAGACCAGAAATATTTGATAAACTCAAAACTGGGAGTACATTTTGTTGCCTCCTCTTTGGAAAAAAAAAATGGTTTAGTTATATATATAAAGAAGGATATATCAGCAAAATTAATTGAGGTGGATAAGCAAGGAAGATACATTGCTATTGAACTTTTGTTGGAGGGAAAGAAGACATTATTAATAGGAGTTTATGTTCCGAATCAACAACAAGAAATTTTTTTCAAGTTTTTACATAAAAGAATAGTATTTTGGGATTATAAATCATATATATTAATGGGTGATTGGAATGGTGTGTTGGATACTCAAAAAGACAAAAAAAGTTTAAGGAAGATATCAAGTCAATGAAATTACCAAAGGCTTTTTTTGAAATGATGGAGGAGTTGGAATTAAGAGATATTTGGAGAGAACATAATACAGAAGAGAGGGGTTTTACCTTCTTTTCTGACAGTCACCAATCATTTTTGAGGATTGATTTTATTTTGATTACTAATGATTTGTATTCTAGAGTGAAGAAGACTAAGATTTGTTCAAGAACTCTATCTGATCATAGTCCGGTTTGGATTGAATTTGATCGGGAAAAGGAGGCTAGGAGATCATGGAGGTTGAATGAGAATTTCTTTAAATATGAACAAAATGTAAATGAATGTAAAAAGCAAATGAAAGAATTTTTTATTATGAATATGAAAAAAGAGACATCTATAGAGATGATTTGGGATGCTAGCAAGGCTTATATGAGAGGAAATCTTATACAAATAAATATTAAATACAAAAATAAATTGCAGAAAAAGAAAAAGGAACTGGAAGAGGAAATTAAAAAGAAAGAACAATTATTGATAAATAGCCCAGGAAATAGTAAAATAAAAGAATCAATAAATATATTAAGAGGTCAGTTTAATATGTTGATGGCAGATCAAGTAGCAATTAATTTACAATATGTAAAACATAATACGTTTAATAATGCCAATAAGCCAGGAAGATGGCTTGCCTATTTAATAAGGAAAAAACAGAAATCACGAATGATTGATAAAATAGAATATAGGGGTAAGGAAGTTTATCACAAGAACTTGATTAAAAAAGCATTTTTAGAGTATTATAGTAAATTATATACTAGGGATATGATTGATGATACAGAGATAGAAAGATATACATAGTTTCAATATGGACAATTACAAGCTAGATGGAAATTAGACCAAAAAATAGGTATTAAGCAAACTGAGGATAATTTGTTAAAACAAATGAGAGATCAAGGCCAGCAGCATATTAAGAGGTTGTATAATGTATTAGTAGAAATAGACTCAGAGACTGAATTGGTTAAGGATTGTATGATTAAGTGGGCACAAAATTTTCAGCAACCAATAATGTTGGAAACTTGGGAAAGAATTTGGGTGAGAAATGTTAAATTTACACAAGCGCAAAATATGAGAGAAAATTTTTATAAGATGTTTTATAGATGGCATTTAGACCTCAAAAAGTTGTCATGTATCCTAATGTACAGGCTAAATGTTGGAGATGCGATTGTGAAGATGCCACTTATTACCATATATGGTGGACTTGTAAAAAAGTTAAAGCATTTTGGATTAAAGTATGATGGATCATTCAGAATATTTTGAAAAAGAAGATTAAGTTTACCCCGCAGTTCTTTCTACTAGGAATAATTATGGATTGTACAGCTATAGAGACTGAATTGATTTTGAACTTAATAACAGCCGCAAGACTTTTTTTTTTTTTTTATTCAAAAAGTTTTACAAATTTTTCCCCTTTCCCCCTCCCCTCCTTCGCAACCCCTCCCCCGACTTCCCGGAATGAGCACAAGGTATAGTTAAAAATAAAACAAACATATGCTAAAAAAATTTCGTCCCAACTTAATTATACCCTACAATCATCAATTCCTAACTTCCCCAAAAGCAATCAAAATAATACATCATAATCATTCAAAACAGTCTGATAACTCTTAGTCTGATATCTACGTTGAATATAGTCAATCCATTTTTCCATTCCTTTAAGTATCTTTCTTGCGTATTGTCTTTCAAAAAGGCTGATATCTTCGCCATCTCAGCCAAATTGGCAACTTTCAATATCCATTCTTCTATTGTTGGTACTTCTTTTTTCTTCCAATATTGTCCTATTAGTAATCTTGCTGCAGTTATTAGATTTAAAATCAATTTAGTCTCAATTACTGTACAATCCGTAATAATTCCCAACAAGGAAAATTGCGGCAGGAACTTTATCTTCTTTTCAGAACATTTTGTAAAACCCACCAAATTTTTATCCAAAAGGCCTTTATGTCCTTACAAGTCCACCAAATGTGAAAATATGTAGCGCCATCACAATTACATCTCCAACATTTTGCTTGCATTTCTGGATACATACACGATAATTTTTTAGGATCTAGATGCCATCTATAAAACATTTTATAAAAGTTTTCCCTCAGATTCTGTGCCTCGTGAATTTAACATTTCTAACCCAAATTTTTCCCACGTTTCCAATAATATTGGCTCCTGAAAGTTTTGTGCCCACTTTATCATACAGTCCTTTACCAAGTCCCTTTCAGAATCTATTTCAAGTAACACATTATACAATCTCTTTATATGCTCCTGAGACTGATTTCTAATTTGCTTTACCAAATTTCCCTCGTTCTGCTCTATACCAATTTTCTGATCTCCCTTCCATCTAGCACGTAGTTGCTCATATTGAAACCAAGTATAATTTTTCCCTTCCTCTCTTAATACCTGCAGAGATTTTAACTGCAAATTACCTCTTTCAGTATACAAAAGATCTTTATATGTAATCATTTCCTGATTCTGTTCTATGTTTATATTTTCTACTGTATGTCTAGGACTTGCCCATATAGGAACCTTATAATTTAGTTTATAAGAGTATTTTTCCAAACACAGAAGGGCATTTCTTAGCACATGATTTTTAAAAGCCTTATCCACTTTTTTGTCATAAATTAAATATGCATGCCATCCATATAGCAAATCATAACCTTCTATATTCAAAATTCTGTCCTCTGTTAAATTAAACCAATCACTTATTGCAGAGAGAACAGCTGCTTCATAATATAATTTAAAATTAGGCATTTTTAAACCTCCCCTTTCCCGAGAATCTTGAATTATTTTCATTTTAACCCTAGCTTTTTTACCTTCCCATATAAATTTGTTAATTCCCTTCTGCCATTCCTCAAGATTCTTATCTTTCTTAATTATTGGTATCATCTGAAAGAGGAATAAAAATCTAGGTAAAACATTCATTTTAATAGCAGCAATTCTCCCCAGCAATGATAATTGCAATTTTTTCCAAACAATCAACTCCTTCTGAACTTTTTGCCATAAAACCTCATAGTTATTCTTATACAATTTCACATTTGACGACGTAATATAAACCCCTAAGTACTTAACCTTCTTTACAATTTCAAATCCTGTTACTTCCTCTAGTTTTTCTTTCTGTTGTCTGGCCATATTTTTTGTTATCACTTTTGTCTTTTTCTGATTTACCTTAAACCCTGAAACATTCCCATATTGATCAATTATTTCCAACAAAGATTTACTAGAATTTATAGGGTTTGTTAAAGTAATCACCAAATCATCTGCAAAAGCTCTTAACTTATATTCATACTGTCTAACTCTAATTCCCTCTATCTCCTTTACTTCTCGTATTTTATCCAATAATGGTTCTAGAGTTAAAATAAACAATAATGGTGATAAAGGACATCCCTGTCTTGTTCCTTTCGCAATCTTAAAAGGTTCTGTTAAGCTACCATTGATTATAATCTGTGCTGTTTGCTCTCCATAAATTGCCCTAATTATTCTTAAAAAACCATCTCCAAATTGCATCTTTTCTATTAATTTAAATAAAAAATCCCAATGCAATCGATCAAAAGCTTTCTCTGCATCGAGAAAAATAAATGCTGCTGAAATAAAATTTTTCTTTTCTAAGTACTCCAGTAAATTAACAATCTGCCTAACATTATTCCTCATCTGTCTCCCTTTTATAAATCCAGATTGATCATTATGAATTCTTCGCTGCAGAATCAACATTAATCTATTAGCTATTATTTTAACAAAATCTTATAATCATTATTTAAAAGTGAGATTGGCCTATAATTCCCAGGTTTAGAACAATCCTGTTCCTCTTTGGTATCAATGAAATAAAAGAGGTTCTCCATGAGGGGAATTCTCCTAGTTGTATCTGATTAAATAATTCCTTAAGTGGACCTAACATCTCGTCCTGTAAATTCCTATAATAACTAACTGTGAGCCCATCTGTACCAGGAGTTTTCCCCATTTTAATTGTTTAATTACCAAAATAATTTCTTCCGAGGTTATAGGCCGATTCAATTCATCCGTTTGTTCTAAAGTTAAATTTTTAACCTTATATTCCTTCAAATAATTATCAATATCCCTATTCAATATATTATCTTTAAGATATAAATTTGTATAATATTCTAAAAAAGCTTTTTTAATTTTATCCTGTTGATATCTCTCTTACCTTTGTATTCTATTTTTCTATAGTACGTTGTTTTGTCTTTTCCTTAAAGTATATGCTAACCACCTACCAGGTCTATTTGCGTTACAAAAAGTATTATGTTTGGCATATTGTATATTTGTTGCCACCTGATCAGCCATTATCATATTAAATTGGTTCTGTAGTAACTTTATTGCATCTTTAAGTTTTTGATCATGTGGATTATGTATTAATAATTGTTGTTTCTTATAAATTTCCTCTTCTAAATACCTACGCTGTCTTTGTTGCTTATTTCTCTGTCTATTATTAAGATATATTAATACACCTCTCATAAAGGCTTTACTGGAGTCCCAAACCATTTCTATCGATGTTTCATTATTCAAATTATAATCAAAAAATTCTTTCATCTGCTTTTTACATTGATTTACATTATCGTGATATCTAAACAAATTTTCATTTAATCTCCAAGTTCTTCTACCCTCTTTTCCATATTGTAATTCCATCCAAACAGGACTATGATCAGACAAACATCTTGAAAATATCTTAGTTTTCTTCACTCTAAAAAGCAAATCATTAGAAATTAAAATAAAATCAATACGTGAGAAGGATTGATGCCTATCAGAGAAAAAAGTATAGTCTCTTTCCTCCAAATTTCGCAGTCTCCATACATCTCTTAATTCAAAATCTTCTATCATATCAAAAAAGGATTTAGGCAGCTTTGCATGTGCAGGTATCTTCTTGGAAGAAATTCTCTTGTCCTTTCGTGTATCTATTACTCCATTCCAATCTCCCAATATAATGCACGATTTATAATCCCATAGATTCAACTTATCATATAACATTCTATAAAATTTTTCTTGTTGCTGATTGGGTGCATATATACCAAGCAAGAGAGTCCTTTTTGTTTCTATTGTAAGTTCAATAGCAATATATCTTCCGTGAATATCTGCCTCTATTAACTTGGCTGGTATATCTTTTCTCAAATAAACCACTATGCCATGTTTTTTCTCCAAAGCTGAAGCAACAAAATGTTTACCTAACTTTGAGTTTATTAGGTACTTTTGATCTGATAATTTAATATGCGTTTCTTGTAAGCAAATCACATCATTTTTAAATTGTTTCAAATAATGAAATATTTTTCTTCTCTTCTGAGCTGAGTTCAAACCATTGACATTCCAAGTCAAGATTTTATTTGCCATTACTGGGCTGCTGAAGCCTTTGAGCAATCAACTGAAGATCGTCCTGCCCTATCTTCGGCCGCTCCTCCCACCGCTTCTGTAGCAGAATCCTGAACTTTACTTTGAGTTTGTTGCTCCTTTTCTTTACGCTTAAGGGCTCCCCTCGTCAGTCTTTGTTCTTGTAGTTGTTCCTCAGATGGTAACATCACTGGAATCACCTCAGCTTCCACACCCATTTGAGTCTCTTGAATTCTTTTTTCTATTATTTCTATTTCAAGTTTCAGCACTGTAGAAAGAAAATCTTTGGCCTTAAGCACTGTGTCAATACGATATCTCCTTCCCTGATAATACACTGTCAAGCCAACTGGAACCTCCCATCTAAATTGAATCTGGTATTTCTTAAGTTCTTGAGTGAAAAATGTAAAGTCCTTTCTATCCCTTAACATCTTGGGAGGAATCTCTTCAAAACCTTCAACTCCTGTTCCCTATTTTCAAGTTTTTCTGAAAAGCAACTTGCAAAATTTGATTCCTCACTGTTCTTTTCAAAAAATAAACCACAATGTCTCTAGGAAGTTTCTTTTGCCTAGCAATCCAAGAATTAACTCTATAAATTTTGTCAATTTGATAAGCAACCTCTTGTGGATCAAGTTCAATAAATTCAGCCAGAGCTTCTGATAAAAAATTTTTTAAATCTTCCCCTTTGTCCTCATTCAAACCTCTAATTCTCAGAGCTCCTTCCATCATTCTATACTGCATCACCACCACTTGATCTTCATTTTTATCCAATTTGATTTGCATTCCCCCCATTCTATTTTCTATTTGTTGATTTGACTGAACAATTTCTTGCACCTCCTCCTCCACCACCTCCAGTCTTTTTGCCAAACCTTGAAAAGCCATTAAGATATCTTCTCTTATTTTTTTATTATTCTCTTTTATTTCTTCTCTTATTTTCTCATTATTATCGATAATCTCCTTAAACCTTTCTTCAGACACTTTCCCTTGCTCTTTAATCAGATCTTCTAAAGCTGGTTCAGAACCCCTTCTGCCCCCAGTCTTAGGTGGTTTAGTAGCCATTTCAGTTTTAAAATTCACAAAATATAAGTCTAGAAACTTCTCTTTTCCCCATTAAGTATAGGAGAGCTCAGTTCACTTCATTAAAATCCACACATAACATTTCTTATCTTCTTAGTTGGACAGACTGTTTAAAATTCCATTCGTCACTTCACTCCCGTTCAGGCGCCATCTTTAAGAGTCAATTAGAACAAAGGGAAAAAAAAATTTCTCTTTTTTAGAAGGTAGAAGTCAGGAAGTCAAAAATACTTGCAATCCAATAATTGTCCACTGGCACTCATTCCGTCTGCTTAAAGAGATCCATAAAGATAAGACAATTAGCAGAGATGGACACTTTCTTCTTTTCCTGCTTTTGCAGGAGCGCACTGAAGTCGGAGAATGGCAGGAATATTTATGGGACCCATCAACCCTTCGAAGCTCTGCTTAATTAAAACAAAGCCTCTGGGGAGGTCTACCAACATTTCCTGCTGCTCTTATCTTTCCTCTTTCATCCAGAGAAAAAGATTAAAGCCGGCTTTTCCTGGCTTTTACGATGTTCAGTGCGGAGCCCCTTTAATTAGGGCTCAGCGAAGAGGTGGAGCCACCCGGAAGTCCAGCCGCAAGACTTTTGATTGCTCAATATTGGAAGAAAGAAGAATTACCTACAATTGAAGAATGGACACTCGAAGTATCAAATCTGGCAGAAATGGCAAAAATCTCTGCTTACTTGAAGGACTATACACAAGAAAAATATATTTTAGAATGGAAAATGTGGATTGATTATATTCAAAATAAGTATCAGATAAAAAAATATCGAATAGCATATGAGTAAATTTAGGAAATATTTTGTATTAGATATATTTCTGAAGGAGAGGGGAATTGAGAGTGTGATTAAGTGTGGAGAGACTAGAGATTATAATTTAGGAATTATTTTAGATTATGATTGTTAGTTTTGATACCCTGCATTTTGTTCTGGGAAGTCGGGGTGGGGGGCAAGGGGGAGGGGAATTGGGGGGTTGAGACTAGAGATGGAGTGATGGTTAATGTACAGGGATTATTGAAGATGTATAAATATAATTAATGTAGGGTCGGGTCTGCCCAGTTACCATTTTAGAACGGTGGGGAGGGAGAAAAGAGAGAGTAGGAGGTAGGAAAGAGGACAAGAGGAAGGAAGAGGGGTAGAAGAGGGAGAAGGAAGGTGTAGGGTGGAGGGAAGAGAGGATGTAGATAAGAGAAGGAGAGGAAGGTCTGGAAAGCAAAAGAAGGTAGAAGAGGGAAGAGTGTTAAAAAGGGGGGGGGTGACTGGGCAAGCCCGACTAATTGTATATAACTGTACATTGAATGAGTTGTTTGACATGATTGTAAAAATAAAACTTTTTTATGAAAAAAAAAGAAAACATAAATTTAGGACTCAGGAAATGACTACATATAAAGATCTTTTGTATACTGAAAGCAGTAGTTTGCAATTAAAATCTTTGCGCATATTAAAAGAAGAAGGAAAAATTACACTTGGTTCCAATACGAGCAATTATGTGCTAGATGGAAGGAAGATCAGAAAATTGGTATAGTCCAGAATGAGGAAAATTTGGTAAAGCAAATTAGAAATCAATCTCAGGAACATATAAAGATTGTATAATGTGTTACTTGAAATAGATTCTGAAAGGGATTTGGGAAAGGACTGTATGATAAAGTGGGCACAAAATTTTCAGGAGCCAATATTATTGGAAACTTGGGAAAAAAATTGGGTTAGAAATGTTAAATTTACACAGGCACAGAATTTAAGGGAAAATTTTTATAAAATGTTTTACAGATGGCATTTAGATCCTAAGAAATTATCGTGTATATATCCAGATATGCAAGCAAAATGTTGGAGATGTAATTGTTATGACACTACATTTGGTGGATTTGTAAAAATATTAAGGCTTTTTGGATAAGAATTTGGTGGATTCTACAGATGTTCTGAAAAAGAAGATAAAGTTCCTGCCGCAAGTTTTTTTGCTGGGAATTATCACGGACTGTACAGTAATTGAGACTAAGTTGATTTTAAATTTAATAACAGCGGCAAGATTACTAATAGGATAGTATTGGAAGAAAAAAGAAGTACCTACAATAGGAGAATGGATATTGAAAGTTGCTAATTTGGCTGAGATGGCAAAAATCTCAGCCTTTTTGAAAGACAATATGCAAGAAAGATATTTAAGTGAATGGAAAAAATGGATTGACTATATTCAAAACAGATATCAGACTAAGAGTTATCAGACTGCCTTTGAATGATTAGGATGTATTATTTTTGATTGTTTTCGGGGAACTTAGGAATTGATGAGAATTGAAGGATTATAATTTAGTTAGGAAGGAAAAATTTTTAGTATATGTTTGCTTTATTTTTACTATAACTTGTGTTTGTTCCGGGAAGTCGGGGGGGGGGGGGGAAGGGGAGGAAATTTGTAAAACTTTTTCAATTAAAAAAAAAGAAATATCAAAGTCATTTGCTTTTCGGGATGTGCCTCATAATATTCCAAGGTATCCAGAATTATCCTCATATTGTCTTTAATCTATCTTTTTGGCAGAAACCCATTTTGATCAGAATGTATAAAATTATTTAAATATCTTTTGAGTCTTTCTGCCAATATTGCAGCAAAGATTTTGTAATTTGAGTTTAACAAAGATATGGGCCTATAGTTCTTAATTTGCTGTGAGTCGGTATCCTCCTTTGGAATAAGTGTAAAATAAGCTTCTAACCATGACTTAGGTAGTTTCATCTTTACCATAACTTCATTCATAACTTTTAATAATGGGAGACTCAATGTCTCCTGTAATGTCTTATAATATTCCACCGGTAATCCATCTGGGCTTAAAAAAAACAAAAACTTCCCATTTTTTTGTTTTTTAAGTGCTTTAGTTAATTGTTATATTTCCTTCTAGCATCATTTCAATGTCTTTAGGAATCTGAGGTAAATTCGCTTTCTTCAAGTACCATTTAACACTTTCCTCCTCTATGTTCTCTTGCTCATACAATTTTCTATAGTAATCTTGTATAATTTTTTTCTTCTCTTCATTCCCATATCTGATCTATCCTTGGTCATCCACTAACTGCATTATTTTTTGTGATTCTCTCTCTTTTTTCAATTTATATGCTAACCATCTATCTGGTTTATTGGCATTTTCAAAGTAATTCTGTTTCGCACTTCTAATTTTTTGCGCTAAATCCTCTTTTTCTCCTTAACCCATTTTATGTTTAATTAGTTCGATTTTTGTTTTAATGTCCTTTTTATGTGGAGATTTCTGTAGTTCTTCCTCAAGTTTCTTATGATTAACCTCCAGTATTTTATAGGCTTGTCTTTTCTTGGTATTTCTTTTCCTTGTATAGTCTATTATCAGACCTCTTGCATCAGCCTTCATTGTATCCCATAAGTTTTGTATTGATGTATCCTCTTTTCTATTTTCTTTAAAGAAGAAAGCCAGTTCCTTCTCCATTTTCTGTGCAAATTCCTTATCTTTTAATATTGTGGTATTTAAGGTCCATCTAGCTCTTCTCCTTTGTCCTTTCCATTTCATCATCATAGGATTATGATCTGCCCAGGTATTGGTTTCTATATCAATTTCTTCTATGTTAGAAGTCAATTCCATTGTCATCGATATCATGTCTATTCTACACCATGATAGATGTCTGTTTGAGTAAAAAGTGTATTGTCTATTTTCTATATTTCTCTCTCTCCATACATCTTTTAGATTTATTTCCTCTATCATTTTAAAAAAGGATTTCGGAAGAATCTTTCTACTTTGCTATGTTGCCTTCTGTGTTCTATAGTCTAGTTTCTCATCCACTATATCATTAAAATCTCCCATCATACAGATATTGACATAGTCCAGGTCAATTGTTTTCATGTGTAATTTTCTATAAAAATATTCTTGGTTGTCATTTGGTATTATTGCTAATACCAAATGACAACCATTTGTTATTAAAAGTATTTTCGTGTTATTATCTATTATTTCCACCATCAAAATTCTGCCATCTTTATCTGTGTATATTTGCTTTGCCGAAATTGTGTCTCTTATATATAAAACTACTCCTCTTTTCTTACATTGTGGCAATGAAGTAAATATTTTCCCCAGCTTTGGCTGTACAAGTAATTGTTCATGTTGCTTTTTAATATGTACTTCTTGTAAACAGATTATATCAAATTTTAATTTCTCTAATTTTTGAAATATTTTTCTTCTTTTGCTAGCTGAATTGTCCATTTAAGTTTATTGTTATCAATTTTTCTCTCTTCCATGTTCATACTTTATAAGAGGAGTTTATTGCTCTAGTCGATCTTGCTTCACGTTGTTCTCTACCTTCCACATTGCCACCCACTGCACCTTCTTCTTTTTCAATCATCGCTAACAGTTCTGCTTTTTGTAGTTCAGTCAGTGTAACTTCTCTGCTTCTCTCTGTTTCTTTCTTTTTGAAGTATTCTGCACAAAATGCTCTAGCTTTATCAATTGAATCTATCCTATATTTTTGTTGTTGCCATGTGAACACCAAACCTTCTGGGTTTCATTTTTAAAGCTTTTCTATCAGCTCTTACATAGCCTCGATCTTTCCACAAGGTGGCCTGGGTATGTGTAGCACAAAAGGCATATCAGCTCTCAGTATATATCACTGGCCTTCAGCTAAATAGCATGCTTCTATGAGAGCCATTAGTTCAGCTGCTTGTGCAGACATGTGTGAAGGGAGCCGTCTCTGAAGCAATGGTCCATCTTCTGTCACTACTGCTAATCCTGTATAACTTTTTCCATCTTTCACAAAGGACAAACCATTTGTCCAAAGTACCAGATTTCCATCCATCAATGGCTCAGTCTTTAGATCACATCTGGAACCTGGGATGCATTCTAACATATTTAAACAACCATGGTGTTGAGTCCTCGCACTTACTACCACGTGGCTCTAGGCAGACTGCAGCTTCTCCTGGATTGGCTAAGAGGCACGTAGCCAAACGAGTGGGAGAAACTGCAGTCTCTCATTGGTTTACTCCATCTGACAGCTCGCTATTTAAGGAGCTGTCAGACGGCAATAGTGCTGATAGGAATTCTTACCGCGCGAAGCTGCCTCATTGACTTGTTGATTGTTAATGAATAAACCGTTGTTATTGAAGTCGAGCCTCTGCCTGGTTCCTCCACGCTATTCGAACAAAGCACATGGGGTGTGAAAACATGGAGAGAAGTTCCAAGAATAATCTGCGATTCTGCAATCAGGACAGGTGTAGCTGCAACTGCTTTTAAGCACGCAGGCCATCCTTTAACAAGATTATCCAGGCCTTTTGACAATAGACCAATGGGACCCATTCTGGACCCACCTTCTGTAGCAAGTCTCCCAGAGCACAGCCTTTTTGTTCTGTGAGGTACAAGTCAAATCCTTGGGACTGATCTGATAGAGTTAAACAAGCTGCTTTCACTAGACTTTTCCTTAAGGTTTCCCAGGCTTGGGTGTGTTCCCCTGTCCATTCCCAAGCCATATCCTTCGGGGTCAGTTGGTACAATGGTTTTTCCATTACAGAATAGAGGGGGATCCAAAGTCTGGCATATCCTGTAATATCCAAGAAGGACCTAAATTGTTTCACATTTGTTGGCATTGGCAGGCCATCAGTGCTTGGAGTCTACTTTCATGTAAGCATCGGGCACAGATTTTTCTTCTTCCACCCCCTTCCAAACAGAACAGACTTCGGATGGCAAAAGTCTGGCGGGTTTAAGATGACATTGTTTCAAGATGCCTTAGTGCCAAATTAAGGAAGAAACCTGCATATAATTCTTCCTCTAATTTTCCTTGAGCATTGAGATAGTCAGTTAAAGTTTTAATCTCTTCTATATTCACTAAACCTTCTTTAGCCATGGCAGAGATTGTGGACCAGGAATGTATGTGGGCCAGATGGTGTTGCAAAAGTTTCGGAGCTTGCTTTTTCTAAAGCTCATCTTAAAAGTTATCTGGGGTTTCAATGCTTTCCAGTTGCTAAAAACACATTCTAAAGGAGTGCACGCTTTTCTTAAGGTGGTCAAACCAAAAATTTCTATACCTTACCTATTTCCCATTGTCCTTAAAGAGCTTACCGGTTCCTTTCCATCAGAATTGAGGATAGCTTCTTCCTCCCCTTATATGTTGGACTGGGACCTGTACCCTTCAGAATATTTAACAAACATGCATCATCTGTCACTTTGGAAGTCAACATCCATTTCTCTCGCGGAATAACGAAAACACAGATCGTTCCTCCGCAGTCATTTTGGAGCAAACCTCTAACAGGAATTCCTCTGTCTGATTCTTCCATTCATGCAACATTCCCCACCTCCCCCATAATAAAATTATATTCACCACCACCACCATCAAGTTGGTCTTCCCTTTTCCCACCTCTTAAACTTTCAGTGCCTCAATTTAGCCAGCGCATTCAGGTCCTCTCACAGCAAAGTCCTCCATCCTTGGTGGTCATGAAGTCACCAGGGGCAAGGGCCCTGGGAGTGCTCTTGATGTTGAGATCATCCAGGACTGGTTTCCTCCAGGAGATAACAAGAACACTCTCCGTCTGCCCAAAAATGACGACGGCTCATGGGGCTCAGTAGGAGTCACCCCAAGGGAACCTTGCCCTCGAGATAAGATGCCCTATGTTGGGTGCCAGGAAAATATGTAAGTTTTTGAAGATAGCTCAGAATCTGATAAGTCCAATGAAACTCTGAACATGAGGCTACTGATAATCAGTTTTTATTTTCTGCAGAAAGCAAAAAGACTGGACAGCTTTTTTGTCTCCCACTTTAATCACCGGCAGGGAGAAAAAACAGACGTGTGCAAGAAAAAACTTTTCCAAACATCTTATAGCTCTCACAGCTTGCACAGAATGTTCTTGTATAGAAACGTAATTTCATATCACACCAATTTCACCATTATTTTGGTGCTCTGAAAACAATAGACTTTAGAAGGGAAAGGAAATACATTTTCTGGTATAAAAGTTAGACCTTTGCTATTGCTGAGAACACACATGTTTAGTTACAAGCAAGGTTACTTGGCAGAATCCACATTTTACTTTTCACAAGAAATTACTTTGCTAGGCTAAGCTTGGCAATTTGCCTAGAAGTTTTATCTAAACAGTTGGCACGTTAGGTTACAATGGTATTCAGCTTGACAGCAATTAACAAAAGCTGAATTAGGTTACACTCTGTGTATGCTTTAAGCCTTTCAGCTCTGATCCTTCAGAGATCCTTTCACCTCATCTAAGTTGTTTATGAAGATATTGAAGAGTATTGGGCCTAAGACAGAACCTTGTGGTACTCCACTGCTTACTTCCCTCAATGTAGACGTAGACCCATTAAGGACTCATAGAGTATGGTTTGTCAGCCAGTTACAAATCCATCTGGTGGTATTACTATCTATTTTCTAGCTTACCAAGAAGTTGCTTGTGGTCTACTTTGTCGAATGCCTTGTTGAAGTCCAAGTATATTATGTCCACAGTATTTCGTTGGTTTACTAATTTAGTCACTATGTTGAAGAATGAAATAAGATTGGTTTGGCATGATCTGCTTTTAACAAAACCATGCTGACTTCTAGTTATTACTTTACGCATTTCTAGATGTTGGCAGATCTGTTTTTTTATTATCTTTTCCAGTATCTTCCCAGGTATTGATGTTAGGCTGATTTTTATGTAGTTTCCTGGGTCCATTTTTTTTCCTTTTTTGAAAATGGGAACCACATCAGCTCTTTTCCAGTCATCTGGTAGTTCTCCTGTGTTCCAGGATTTTTGAAAGATGTGGTTCTGAGATGACATCTACCAGCTCCTTTAGAACTCTGCCATGTAATCCATTGCAAGTCCTGGTAATTTGTATTCATCATGTGGTATATTTGTTAAGATGTGTGCCTTCCCTAATTTGAGTTAACTGAGATTTATGGTGGGAATGACCAGGATGTAAATGTCTCTGATCCCTAGAGACAAGAATTTAAATTGTTAAGGGGGGGGGAAGGTTAATGAATGAAAATGCCTTCACCCTTATTTGTCTGGCCAACAAAACAGGGTGAAGAGAATTGTATTCATTTTTGCCCATTCCCCTTCTGAACCATTAAGAACAGCCCAAGGTTATGAGGGAATGTTTTAAGTTTACAGGGGAAAAAAATCATTCTTCCATTTATTGTATGAATTTAAGTAGTTTTATCTGTCTATTTAACATCTGCAGTATTAACCTTAATGTGTTTTTCAAACTCTCCCTGCAAGTTATCTATTCACTCCCACTCCACCTTTCCATCTCTTATCCTCAACAATGCCTTTCCTGGGAGGATCATCCACAAAGTGGGGGAGGGCCCCCTGTTCTCATCTTTCAGCCATGCAGAGACAACACCACAAAGCAAATCACACTGACCCAGATGCTGCCTCCATGGGAAACCTTCCATTCATATCAGCCAGGGAATTTGGTTTGGATCCATCCATCTACTAGAAATTCATCACAGCAACATCACAGAGTGGAGCAGATCTTCTGAAGCCTGCCTAACTGGCTTTACCACTGGCTAACACCACCCAACAGACATAAAAGAGAGGACCCTAAGATGGACCAGTGAAGACTAAAAGATTCTTCAATTTCCAGAAGACAGCTGGAAAGACTAGGGAAAGGCTGGAAAGGAAACTCATGTTAAGGTTTTCTTTCTTTGCTTCATTCACATTCACATTCACAATTCACATTCACATTGTAACTGATCAGTTAAATGGATTCGTGGAAGGGTAGCATTTGGGAGTGGTTGGCACAGCAAGTTCTGAACACCGTGGACTTCTGGTGGGAGGGAAATTTGTCCAGGATATTTGTGTTGACTGTCTTGTAGAAGTACCTACACAGACACAAACACACACACACCATTCAGAATCAGATTGTGGCCATCTCCTTGACCCACCTCCACACAAAGCTTCTCCTAGGATGATTTTGCTCTGTGGCACTAAGGTCTAAGCAATCATATCTCCCTGCCAATTCTGGGGTGGGGGCTTTCCCCCTCAGGCAATTTCCTCATGAAAGAAGTAGCAGAAAAGAGATCTCCAAACCCCAATGTTGCACTGGTGGTCTCATTAGTAGGAATCCCAGGACTCGTTGTGCACATTTTCAACAATATTAATAGCCTGGATTGCATACTGGGTAACCTCAATTTGGCCTCAAAAAACCCTGGATGCATTAAACTAAGGGCTAAGACAAGTTCAGGAAGCAATTCTTGGAAATGGGCAGCCAGTAGTTATTTACTAAAGCAAAACAATGTCTGTGAGGAATTTTGGGGCTTGTATTTGCTTCAAACCTTAATGAAAGCTCACAGAAAGTTTCAAATCTCTCAAAATAATTGGCATAGAAAATTGGATACTGTAAATTTATTTCCAGAACTTTAGCCCTGGCTGCTAGACCTTCATGGGTTGAAAGCCCTCCTCTTGGGAGCCAAGGGATACTTTTCTGCTCCTCTATCAGTGCCTTCCCCTTTGCATTAAAAAATTTAGAAGCACCCATAATGAGATCAATTCCTAATCTTGGCCCATAAAAGTGTGTCACCAACATTCCTGGTCCTTCACAAGACCAGCGTTCCTGCTCAGTTGTTCAGGCCTCCGTCACAACAGAAGGAGAGCAATCCACCTGGAAGAAAAGAGTTTCCTGCCCAAAACGCTAAAAAGAGCACTGGTACCCCCAGTCCTCCGGTAAAACCCCACTACAGATGGAGTCGCTAAGCCTCTGGCAAGCGCCAATTGTAAGATCTATAAAAACAGTAAATCTCATAAAATGAAAACAGAGACTATGAACAAGTATAAATCAGATTTATTTCAAAAAGATATATCAAAAAACTTTTGCAAAAGGGTTCTTCACAAGGGAGAGAATGTTTGACAGCTCAATACATGGTTTAAATACATTTTCAGACAATCAACAGGGCAATTACAATGCCCCCACTTACAATTGTTTTTCACACATTACATAACATTTTTGGCTTATTCAGTACCATCTTCTTCCTCTGGAAAGTCCCCCAGAGATTATACTTCCTTTATGTAATTTACAGGAACAATTAAGTGGAACATGATTTTGCTTGGGTCAGCCTCTCCTGCTTAAAGGGTACAAACATCATTTTATGGCTTGTTTCCTCAGAACAGGCATTACACAAACTTCCCCTTATTAAATGTCTTACACTGCTAAAATAGCGCAGGTTAACTCAAGTTATAGTAAGAGTACAATATGGAGTTACTTTGGCTATATTCTTTACAGGAATAATTCCATATCTCACACATAGATAAAACAGATATTTGCCTGTTAGCAGAGAAAATGTCAGGTGTGCCTCCATTCAAAACTCAAGAAAGAAAAATCCCAACTCCATGTTTATAGAGAAAGGTACTTTTACTGACTATAAACTGAATGCAATGAAAGAAAAGCAAGGCAATAGGTGCGAAAATTAGATATTGAAAGCAATCCCAAATCCCTCCCCACAAGGACCCAGATTGAGTATCCAATCCACATCTCCCCAAGATGCTCTTCTTCAGGCAGTCCCCATCTATCTGGTATGCTGGAACAGTTGATCTTGACAGCTATCAGCTTTTTCCACAGCTGCTTGAAGCCTGTGAGAAGTTTGCTCCCTTTTCCTTGAGCCGTCTCCACCAGCTCACTTCCCCGACTCCCAAATACCAGCAAAACCTCCCCCCTCCCATTACAAGGGCAGCTGATAGTAAGTAAGCATCATAGGCAAAGGCTGACATTCGGCCCTTCTGCAGAAGAGACGTTTAGCCCTAAAAAAGAAAATAGATTAAAGTAGACAGCGCAGATATCGTCCAGACAATAACACCCCAAGCAATATATAAAGTATACAAATAATTACCAGGCCCTAAGGCTTATCTGGATATTTACTGTGAAACAACTGTAAAAGTTTTGGAGCTCTAACATCCTGTTCATTGACCCATTCAGACTGAGAGGAAGGAAAATGTTTCCACACCACCAAGTACTGCACTCTACCTCTACATCTTTGAGATTCGAGGATTTCTTTGACCTCAAAATGTTGTTCTCCTTCAATGAGGAGGGGAACTAGAGGGTTTTTTTCATCCAGACAAATTGAGGAGGTTTGTACAGGTTTAACAAGCTAACATGGAATACTGGATTAATCCTCCGGTGAGTTTTTGGTAACTCTAACTGTACTGTGTCCGGGTTTACTATTCACACAATGGGAAAGGGGCCTACATATTTGGGTCCAAGTTTTTTCAACTTCTGGGTAGTTTGCAAGTACTTAGTAGAAAGGGAAACCTTATCACCCACTTAGTAATCTTGGGATGGCCAACAATTGGTCTGCTTTTTATGGGCTCTGTGGGCCAGCTTCTTATGGGCTCTGTGGGCCTCATCCAATGCCTTACAGGCTAATGGCCAGGTAACCGGAAGTTATTTTTATTTATTTATTTATTTATTTTGTCACAACAGAATACACAAACAATTGTTATAGATAAAACAACATATTTTGAAGAAAATATACATATATGTATAAAATATGCATCAACTATATCAATTTGATATGATGAAGGGAACAATAGGACAGGAACTGTAGGCACTTTTGTGCTCTTATGCACACCCCTTATAGCCCTCTTAGAAATGGGGTGAGGTCAATAGTAAACAGTTTTTGGTTGAAGATTTTGGGATTTTGAGTAGAGACTATGGAGTCAGGTAATGAGTTCCAAGCATTAACAACTCTGTTACAGAAGTCATATTTTCTGCAGTCAAGTTTGAAGCGGTTGACATTTAGCTTGAATCTATTATTTGCTCTTGTAATATTGCGATTGAAGCTGAAGTAGTCTTTTATAGGAAGGATATTGCAATAGATGATTTTGTGTGTTAAACACAGGTCATGTCAAAGTTGACGGAGTTGTAAGTTTTCTAATCCCAGGATTTCAAGTCTGTTGGTATAAGGTATTTTGTTGTTTTCGGAGGAGTGAAGAACTCTTCTAGTAAAATATTTCTGGACTCTTTCTATTGTATTTATGTCAGAGATGTGGTATGGGTTCCAGACGGATGAGCTGTATTCAAGAATAGGTCTGGCAAATGTTTTGTATGCTCTAGTTAGTAGTGTAGAGTTTTTAGAAAAGAAGCTGCGTAAAATTAGGTTTACAACTCTTAGGGCTTTTTTCGCTATGTAGTTGCAGTGAGCTTTGGCACTAAGGTCATTAGATATGAGAATTCCAAGATCTTTGACAGGGTGGGGGTCATCAGTTAGGTAATGTCCATCAAGTTTGTACTTGATATTAGGGTTCTTTTTTCCAATATGTAAGACTGAGCATTTGCTGGTTGAGATTTGGAGTTGCCAAGTTTTAGACCAATCAGAAATTAAGTCGAGGTCTTCTTGAAGGGTAGAAGTGTTATTGGTGGTATTAAATAGTTTGACATCATCAGCAAAGAAAACACAATAACTTGAGATGAGGTCGCAGAGATCATTTATGTATAGTATGAAGAGTGTTGGTCCAAGAACACTACCTTGGGGAACGCCACATTTGACAGGAACAGGATTAGATATAGCATTGCCAATTTTGACCACTTGTTGTCTATTTGACAGGAAGGCATTTATCCAATTGTGAAGAGGTCCCGAAATGCCGTAGGATTTTAGTTTGAGGAGTAGTTTATCATGTACTACTGAGTCAAAAGCTTTGCAGAAGTCTATGTAGATTGCAACTATTGCTTTTCCTTGATCAAGGTTTGTAGTCCATGTATTTTTGCAGTGGAGAAGTTGTAGATTACAAGACATTTTTTTTCTGAAACCAAATTGTTTATTAGAGAGAAGGTTGTTTGATGCAGTGTAATGGATTGGTTTATGATGGATTCCATTACTTTGCATGAGACACAACATAGAGAGATAGGTCTGTAATTTTCAACAAGGCATGGATCTCCTTTTTTGAAGAGAGGGATGACTGTGGCTAGAGACCAGAGTTTTGGAAGGGAACTAGTTTTGAAGGCTTTATTAAAGATAAATTAGAAATAGAAATAGAAATAGAATTTTTATTGGCCAAGTGTGATTGGACACACAAGGAATTTGTCTTGGTGCATATGCTCTCAGTGTACATAAAAGAAAAGATACGTTCATCAAGGTACAACATTTACAACACAATTGATGATCAATATATCAATATAAATCATAAGGATTGCCAGCAACAAGTTATAGTCATACAGTCATAAGTGGAAAGAGATTGGTGATGGGAACTATGAAATGATTAATAGTAGTGCAGATTCAGTAAATAGTCTGACAGTGTTGAGGGAATTATTTGTTTAGCAGAGTGATGGCCTTCGGGAAAAAACTGTTCTTGTGTCTAGTTGTTCTGGTGTGCAGTGCTCTATAGCGTCATTTTGAGGGTAGGAGTTGAAACAGTTTATGTCCAGGATGCGAGGGATCTGCAAATATTTTCACGGCCCTCTTCTTGATTCGTGCAGTATAAAGGTCCTCAATGGAAGGCAAGTTGGTAGCAATTATTTTTTCTGCAGTTCTAATTATCCTCTGAAGTCTATGTTTTCTTGTTGGGTTGCAGAACCGAACCAGACAGTTATAGAGGTGCAAATGACAGACTCAATAATTCCTCTGTAGAATTGGATCAGCAGCTCCTTGGGCAGTTTGAGCTTACTGAGTTGGCGCAGAAAGAACATTCTTTGTTGTCCTTTTTTAATGATGTTTTTGATGTTAGCTGTCCATTTGAGATCTTGCGATATGATAGAACCCAGAAATTTGAAGGTTTCTACTGTTGATACTGTGTTGTCAAGTATTGTGAGAGGTGGAAGTATGGAAGGGTTTTTCCTAAAGTCTACCACCATTTCTACGGTTTTGAGTGTGTTCAGTTCCAGATTGTTTTGGTTGCACCACAAGGCTAGTCGTTCGACCTCTCGTCTATATGCGGATTCGTCATTGTCTCGAATGAGACCAATCACTGTTGTGTCATCTGAGAACTTCAGTAGCTTAACTGATGGATCATTGGAGATGCAGTCATTGGTATACAGAGAGAAGAGAAGTGGGGAGAGCACACAGTCTTGGGGGGCCCCTATGCTAATTGTACAGGTATTTGATGTGATCTTGCTTAGCTTCACCTGCTGCTTCCTGTTTGTTAGGAAGCTTGTGATCGACTTACAAGCCTGTTCCGGTACTTGTAGCTGGTTTAGCTTAGTTAGGAGAATGTCTGGAATGATGGTATTGAATGCTGAACTAAAGTCTACAAAAAGGACCCTTGCATAGGTCTTTGGAGACTCAAGATGTTGTAGGATGTAGTGCAGAGCCATATTAACAGCATCATCTGTTGATCTATTTGCTCGGTATGCAAATTGCAAGGGGTCTAACAGTGGATCCGTGATGGTTTTCAGGTAGGAAAGCACTAGCCTTTCAAAGGTTTTCATGACTACAGATGTTAATGCAACTGGTCTGTAGTCATTCAGTTCCTTGATGGTGGGCTTCTTCGGCACTGGGATGATGGTAGAGTGTTTGAAGCAAGAAGGAACATAACACATCTCTAGTGATTTATTGAAAATATGGGTGAAGATGGGGGCCAATTGGTCAGCACAGACTTTTAAGCAAGAAGGAGTTATATTGTCTGGGCCTGGAGCTTTTCCTGGCTTTTGTCTGTGAAATAGGTCCTGCACTTCCTTTTCTGTGATCACTAGGGGTTGTGAACCCAATGAAATGGGCTCAGTTGTAGGAGGCTTGGCTGTTGTTGGTGTGTCTGAGATGGGGGTTGTGGAGATAGGTGGCTGTAGTTTCCTTTCAAACCTGCAGTAAAACTCATTCAGGCCATCTGCCAGTTGTTGATTACCTTCAGCCTGGGAAGGAGGTTTGCCATAGCTGGTGATATTTTTAAGAGTTTTCCACATGTTTGCTGGTTCATTTGCTGAAAACTGATTCTTTAGCTTTTCAGAGTAGCTTCTTTTTGCTGCTCTTATCTCCCTTGTTAGTGCATTTCTGGCCTGATTGTACAGCATTTTATCACCTTTTCTGTAGGCTTCCTCTTTGGAATGTCGTAGCTGCTTAAGTTTAGGTGTAAACCAAGGTTTGTTGTTACTGTGTATTCGCAAGTTCCTTGTAGGTACACATAGGTCTTCACAGAAGCTGACATATGATGTTACAGTATCTGTGAGTTCATCCAGGTCTGCAGAGGTATCTTTAAAAATATTCCAATCAGTGCAGTCAAAACATGCCTGTAGCTTTAATTCTGATTCCTCCGTCCAGGTTTTCACTGATTTAATTATTGGTTTTATGGCTTTAAGTCTTTGCCTGTAAGCAGGTACAAGGTGAATCATGCAATGATCAGAGTGTCCTACAGCTGCACGTGGTAAAGACCGATAGGCATTGTGGGAGTGAAATGGTTTTTGCTAAGTACGTGCAGGAATGTATGTAAAGTCATTAGACCTTCTGCCCACATGGCAGAAGAGATAGCTTTGTGCAAAACAAACATCTTGATAAAGCCTGCGGTTTAGGTTAAGACACATAGCAGATAATGAATGTTTCCTTCCTTTATCTGTATCATGAGCTGCCGCCTGGCAGGAAATGTTGCAATGCCATTGTTCCTTGTGCTATACTATCTCAATAAAAGAGTCACTGGAGCTTCGGCTCTGGGCACTCATCCCGAGGAAGCCATGAGTGTCGGGTCTTAATGAACACCTACATCCCACATTTGGTGACCCTCCGACGTGATATCTTCTAAAGGAATGCTTTGGTAAGTATACGTCCGTCTACTCCCAGGGTTTTGCCAGGCATTGGACTAGCGCTTCAGTAGTTTATTGTAGGTCAATTCTACTTCTACAGAACCATGGGAGGGGATTTCTCTAAAGCTCAGTTAGAGCACGTAAAAGAAATAAGGGAAATCGTCAGACGAAACTATTTTCAATTCAATGCACAAGGGAAAGTTTTGCAAGTTTCAAACTCAGAAATCAGGGAACTCTTGAGATATATCTGGGAACATATGCCAAGTTATCCTGAAGGAGGTAGTGTAAGGGTTGATACATGGAAAAAGGTTGGCGATTATCTTCATCATCATCCTAGGGCACCAGCGCCAGTTTTAGGGACGTGGCGCTCGGTCATGGAAGCTATTCAGACGCATACACATCCGTTGCTGTCTGTTCTTACCCATCCTCCAGATAAGCCACCACCATATATCTATCCTCCGTTACCACTAGAAAACGAGGCATCTGCATTGGCCTCCGTAAATTTAATTAATCATGGGTCTGTCCCTACCATTACTCCATCGGCTCCGACGATTATCACCCCAACTCCGTTGGTTGCCTGTCCTACTAAAAGTGCGGTGGAGGAGGCAATTTTAGCAGGCTTATCCGCTGGACAAATTTCAACGGATGATCTGGTGGAGACTCCTGTCTCTGCCTATCCAGTTACTATAGAGCATGACCCGCAATTAAATCCTATCCGGGTCTGGAAACCCTTGCCTTTGGTAGCTTTAAAGGAAATTACTAGAGCTGCTAAGGAATATGGGGTTCGAAGCAAGTACACTATTGCTCTTTTAGAAGCTTTAGGCTATGGTCAGCGCCTCATCCCCGAAGATTGGAAAGCTTTGATGCGGATGATTATGACTCCTGGACAATACATGGTCTTTGATTATCAGTATAGACAGTATGCTATTGCTAGAGCAACACCACAAGTAATCCCTGATCAACTTTATGGATCAGGAAATTTTAGGACAGTTGAACAGCAGCGAGATAACTTCCCGGATGCCGCTTTTCCGATTTTGGTAGGGATTATTCTTTCAGCATTACAGAAAGTTGAAGATAAAGGGTCTCAAGGCAAGAGCTTTACATCTATTCGCCAAGGAAATGGAGAATCTTACCGACAGTTTATCGATAAATTGAAAGTGGCCGTAGATCACCAAATTGAGAATGAGTTAGCTGCTGAGGAAGTCCTAAGGAAATTGGCAGTCGAAAATGCAAACACTGATTGCAAAAAGGTACTTCAAAGTTTGTTGAGTACAGGACCGAAAGAGTTGGCACAAATGATTGAGGCTTGTGAGGCAGTAGGTAGTACAGCCTTTCAAATGGATGCTTTGGCAGTGGCAGTGAGTGGAGGACGACCGAAGGTTGGCAATTGTTACAATTGTGGCAAACCAGGTCATTTTAAGGCAGAATGTCATGCTCCAGGAGGAGGTCAACATAAAGGAAAAAACGGGGGTGTTAACAAGCCAAAGTCTTTGTGTCCTAAATGCAAGAAGGGATATCACTGGGCAAATCAGTGCCGGCAACGAGCAACTAGCCAAGGAAAAAACTAATTGAAAGGGAGGGAAGGCCCCCATTTAATCCCAATAGGGAACCTTCACTAATAGAACAACACATTTGGGATCGAAAAGTTGCCACAAAAGGCTCAGCAGGGTTAGATTTGCCATTAGCCTCGTCTATTAATTTGCAATTTCCTGGCATGGTTGAATTAGCAGATACAGAATTAAAAGGTCCTCTACCACCAAACACTGTAGGTTTTGTTTTACCACGCTCATCAGCAGGCAAAAGAGGAATTTTTGTTATTCCGGGAGTTATTGACAGTGATTACCTAGGTACCATCAAACTTCAGTTATATTCTAATTCACCAGTCAATCTGCAGAAAGGGGAAAAGGTCGCGCAATTAGTATTGCTTCCATATGTTCAGCAGAAAGCCGAAAACAAGGTCCGAGGAGAAGGGGGTTTTGGCTCTACGGATATCTGTATGGAGCCACCCACTGGTTTTGTTACATCGGTGCTTGCTTTAGCTAAGCGATTGGAACTAGGAAAGCCTTTGATTACTTTTCAGGTTAATGGTCGTCCCATATCAGGTTTGATCGATACAGGGGCGGATGTCTCGGTTATTAGAACTGATGAATGGCCTAGGGAGTGGCCGTTAGAAGATACTCCAGCAGTTAGAGGGGTCGGAGGTCTGCAAGCCGCGAAGGTCAGTAAAAATTGGTTAGTTGTTCGGGCTTCTGACTCCTCCCCTCCGGCTCATATTAAACCAGTGGTAATGCCCTTACATGTTAATCTGTGGGGCCGAGATTTGATCACACAGTTAGGAGGGAAGATCGTGTTTTCTGAAATAGACAAGGATGATTAATTTACTGAAATTACACCTTACCACTACTGAGCCGGTTTGGACAGATCAATGGCCATTACCAAAGTTTAAGTTAGAACAATTACACCTATTAGTTCAAGAACAGCTGCAGGCAGGGCATTTGGAACCTAGTAATAGTCCTTATAATAGTCCAGTTTTTGTAATCAAGAAGAAATCGGGGAAATTTAGATTTTTGCATGACTTACGTAACATTAATGCAATTATTTTGCCTATGGGGCCGCTTCAATGCGGGCTTCCCAATCCAAATTTGATTCCGCAAGATTGGGATCTTATGGTAATTGATTTGAAGGATGCCTTTTTTACCATTCCGCTTCATCCGGATGATTGTAAACTTTTTGCTTTCACAATTCCAGCTATTAATAATGAGGAGCCTAGTGTTAGATATCAGTGGAAAGTGTTACCCCAGGGTATGTTGAACAGTCCAACGATGTGTCAGATGGTGGTGCAATGGGCTTTACAGCCGACGAGATTTGATCACACAGTTAGGAGGGAAGATCGTGTTTTCTGAAATAGACAAGGATGATTAATTTACTGAAATTACACCTTACCACTACTGAGCCGGTTTGGACAGATCAATGGCCATTACCAAAGTTTAAGTTAGAACAATTACACCTATTAGTTCAAGAACAGCTGCAGGCAGGGCATTTGGAACCTAGTAATAGTCCTTATAATAGTCCAGTTTTTGTAATCAAGAAGAAATCGGGGAAATTTAGATTTTTGCATGACTTACGTAACATTAATGCAATTATTTTGCCTATGGGGCCGCTTCAATGCGGGCTTCCCAATCCAAATTTGATTCCGCAAGATTGGGATCTTATGGTAATTGATTTGAAGGATGCCTTTTTTACCATTCCGCTTCATCCGGATGATTGTAAACTTTTTGCTTTCACAATTCCAGCTATTAATAATGAGGAGCCTAGTGTTAGATATCAGTGGAAAGTGTTACCCCAGGGTATGTTGAACAGTCCAACGATGTGTCAGATGGTGGTGCAATGGGCTTTACAGCCGTATCGAGATTTGCACCCAGCTTGGAAAATATATCATTATATGGATGACATCTTGATTGCCGCTCCCGGGGCGGCGGGGACAGTGCAGCAGACACTTGGTGAACTACAATCCATTCTTGCTAAAAAAGGTCTTCTGATTAGTCCAGAGAAAATCCAAATACAATTACCTATCAATTATCTAGGTACCAAAATGAGTGCTGCGTTTATCACTCCGCAGCTGATATATTTTACCTTACCCAAACAATTCACTTATGTGGACTTGCAAAAGTGGTTAGGAAATATAAATTGGGTCCGGCCTTACTTGGGTTTAACCACCACTGAGTTAGGGCCTTTATTTTCCGCTTTAAAGCAAGGGAAGGCACCTAGTGACATCATTACATTGTCGCCAGATCAATTAGCAGTGGTTGCTTTAGTGGAACAGCGTTTAACGCAACGCTGGACGGATAGATGTTCAGCGAACATTCCTTTTGCCTATCTTATCCTTCCTGGTCGTTTAGGAACAGGAGTCATAATTCAGGAGGAGAATAGTAAAGTTAAACTTATAGAGTGGATTCATTTACGTCATACTCCAGCAAAATCTATAACCACCCCAGCTCAAAATTACTTGGCCTTAATACAAAAGGGCCGTCATCGGTGTCTCTCTCTGACAGGCACCGAACCAATCAAAATTTATGTTCCTATGAATTTGCAACTTTGGCAGCAGATCATTATGGAAAATGAACCTCTACAATTAATTTTAGGGGACTGGCCAGGGGAATTTTCTTGCCACCCCCCGGCTGACCCTCGTTTGGCCATATTTCAAAATGTGGAAATTACAATTAAGCCTTCCATGTCGCGGTCTCCTTTGCCTGCTTTAACAATATTTGCGGATGGTGGGAAGACCTATGGTGCCTGTGCCTGGCAAACGGCGCAGGGCCAATGGACAACACGTATTACCCCACCTCAAACGTCACCCCAGCGAGCAGAATTAGCTGCTGCCATTTTAGCCTTTCAATTACACCCTCACGAACCTTTCAATTTGATTGTGGATAGTTTGTATGTATATAATTTGCTTGTTTCTTTACCCTGGGCTTACCTGTCTCCGGGTATAGACACTATTCTTTATGGGTTGTTTTTGACCCTACAGCATTTCAGACAAATGGCTATCTTATGTATGGATGCAATTTTTTTAAGCAGAAATCTTTTTTTTGGGAAATGCACTCAGGTTTTCCACATAAACAGACTCACCCAAAAGCTTACAAAATGTTTTTCTTTTTTGAATCAGACTCAAGATGCCTCCTATTTGCTGTTTGTATTGTGTATCTTTATTTTTTAACAGCACACGATGTGCCCTGGTTTAGGAACTATTTCAGAGATAAATTAGACAGTTACAGGATGTGAAGAGAGATTTAGAAGGATGAGCAGATACTAGTGCTGTGAAAGATTTAATTTGTTAATGAAGCTGAAATAAAAGTTTAATGTTAGGAGTTATGAGTTAGAAAACAAATACTGAGCAAATAAGACAAATGGTGATTTTGCTAAGATATAATGTGATATTGTTTTTGGAAGTTTTTGATAGTATGGATTTGTTAGTGAACAACTTCCACACATGAATAAAAAGGGGGGGGAGTTGGGCTTTTGTTGATTGTTTATCTTTTTCTCTGTCTTCCACATAGTACCTTTGTTAAAAAACAAAACTGAGATTTGTGTGTAAACCCACCCACCCCAAGTTGTGTCATCTCTTCTTTGTCCCTGCTTTTGTGTGGGTATGAATTTTAAAAGTGCTAGAAAGAAGAAAAATGACTTTTTGCCCAGGATGGACCAGCTACCTAGACAGGATAAAGAACAGAGTTCAACTTTCTTTCTTCTCTGTACTTTTGTTTAAATGATTTTACCTGTTCATCTCCTGAAGCATGTGAATCCAGCTACCTTTTCTCATATGGGAATATATTATACCAGTTTATCTGTTTAAATGCTAATCTGTTGTTATTTCTTTTCAAGTTCTACCTGCAAGCTATCTATTCCCCCTTGGCCCCCTCCCTAATCCTCCAACGATGCCTTTTCTCACCCAGAAAGGGAGGAGGAGGGGATCCCTTCTCATGTCTTTTAGTCCTGCAGATGACTTCAACCTGTGGAAGTCGAATACATGGGTCAAGATGCTTTCCCCAAAAGAGACACTTCCCAATAAAGAAATGGACATGTAATGAGTAAACATGTAATGATCAAAAGACTTTTTTCAATTCCCAGAAGACAGTTTGGTTCTTTCTTGTTTTATGTATTCATGTAAGGATTGCATTTGAGATTTCTGTCAGCAGCTGCCATCCAAATCAACGGTGAGACTTTGTGGGTCCCTGGCCGATATATCCGTCCCTACCATCAAAAAACAAAAACAGGGGACCTTCCCCCATCTGACACCATTGACATTTCTCTGCTGCAGAGTCATACCGGCAATTGACTCTCTTCCTACAAGAGACATCTACCGCTCCTTTGGCCTTCTCTTCCTCCAAGAAGGTGGATTGTGTGTGGCTTTAAAGGAAGAATGCTGCTTCTATGTGACCATTCTGGCATTGTACAGGACTCTATGTATAAACTAAGGGATTTAACTTTGAAGATGCCTTTTCAGGATGGTTGCCTAAATTACCTGGTTTACAAGCTATTATAGTTTTAATCGGTATGATTGCATTAGGATGTATAATTTTACCTTGTATTCTACCTATTTTTGTTAAAACAATTTCTAAAAGTCTATCTTTACTAGCAGAAAAGAAAGCAACTGCACAAGTCATGGCATTGTGGCATAAGCATGATCCTGCCATTATCAATTGCTGACTGTAGAGGAACTCGAAGATGATTACATCTTGCCTGCACCTAAAACCTTTTGCCTGGATGATGACTCAGAAATAGACAAGGATAGTATGGCTAATAATGAAACTGACTGATTGTCTGGCCTTAAAAAATAAAAAAGGAAGTTTGGCAACACAAATAGCGCGAGGGGCACTTCCACCATTAGGAGTGGCTATGAACTATCGAGACCTACATGCGCTCAACAATTGGACTGTAGCAATGTTTAATCAAACTGTATTAGCTTTAAAGTTGGTAAATCAAGAGCTTGCTGAAGTACGAAAAGTTGCTTTGCAGAATAGATATGCATTAGATATTATGTTAGCAGCAAAAGGAGGTGTTTGTGCTTTGATTCATTCGCATTGCTGTGTATATGTACATGATAATGAATTGAATATCACTAAGACAATAACTGTTATGGAACAAATGATTAAGGATAATCCCTTGGTAGGGACTGGTTCGGGTGCCGTAGACATATGGGGAGCCATGTGGTCCTGGCTGCCTGATGGGTCCTGGATCCGAGGGTTAATTATGACAGTGATCATGGGTATTCTTGCTTTGACTGCATTATGTTGTTGTGTACAATGTTTGCCTTCATTACTTGCTACTTTTAGACAATGCTTTAAGCCAAACAAACAAGTTGACATTCATATGATAGGAACTGAGGTTCTTGTTAATTCTTCATATCAAACAAAAAAGGAGGAGATGTGGGAGTGAAATGGTTTTTGCTAAGTACGTGCAGGAATGTATGTAAAGTCATTAGACCTTCTGCCCACATGGCAGAAGAGATAGCTTTGTGCAAAACAAACATCTTGATAAAGCCTGCGGTTTAGGTTAAGACACATAGCAGATAATGAATGTTTCCTTCCTTTATCTGTATCATGAGCTGCCGCCTGGCAGGAAATGTTGCAATGCCATTGTTCCTTGTGCTATACTATCTCAATAAAAGAGTCACTGGAGCTTCGGCTCTGGGCACTCATCCCGAGGAAGCCATGAGTGTCGGGTCTTAATGAACACCTACATCCCACAGGCATCTTTTAGTGTTGTGTAGCAGTGGTCTAGAGTATTCTTGCTTCTGGTGGGACAATTGACATGCTGAAAGTATTTTGGTAGTTCTTTCCTTAAGTTTGCCTTGTTTAGATCTCCCAAAGCAATGGCCAGTGAATCAGGGTGTTTGGCTTCAGCCTCCATGATTTGGTCAGCTAGAGTTCGTAATGCCTTGTTTACACAGGCTTGTGGTGAGACATAAACAGCAATTAGAAGAAATGAGGAAAATTCACGAGGCGAATAGTAAGGTTTGCAGTTGATAATTAGAGTCTCTAAATTGTTGTCACAGAATTTGTAAATTATGTTAAAATTTTGACACCAGGTTGAATTAATATATAGGCATAAGCCTCCTCCTTTCTTTTTACCAGATGTTTCTGGAATCCTGTCTGATCGTTCAATTTGAAATCCTGGAATGTTCAGGCTGCTATTTTCAATTGATTCATTTAACCAGGTTTCAGAGAAGCATAGGACTGCTGAATTGCGAAAATCAGAATAGTATTTGTTTAAGAGAAGTATTTCATCCATCTTATTTGCAAGTGAGCGTATATTTGTTAGGAAAATTGAAGGCAGAGGAGTTTTAATGCGACTTCTTAATCTGTTTAAGATCCCAGATCGTTTACCTCTTTTCCTTCGTTTCCGTCGTTTGGTTTTTTTAGTAATCCATGGCTCCGTGGGAATTGCCTCCTCCTGTGTTAGAATCTCCTCCGTGTTTGTAAAGACAGGCGGGGGTGAGATTAAAGAAAGCTGCTCCTTAAAGAAATGTTCCTTAATTTTTAGCAGATGGTCTCGTGAGTAGGAAATCCGTAGTGAGTCACAGAGAACAATTAGAAATAAAGAAACAATTAGAGAGCATTTCACCGAGGCAGCCTTCGTCGGCGCCATCTTAGAAAATTTGATCCATTCTACCAAGGATGTATTTGAGGTTTCTCCTCTGGTAATTCCAGGATAGGCACAAAGTCCTGACCTGATACCACTTTGAAAGGTGTAAGCCCAATACTGCTGTGTATGGAATTATTATGCACCACCTCTGCAAATGGCAGTAGGTCTGCCCAGTTATCTTGTTGATAATTTACATAACACCTGAGGTATTGTTCTAATGTCCAAGTCTATGCCCTGACCACTGGTGCTGAAAAGGATGAAATTGACCGGTTCTATGAAGCTCTACAGCACCTTATAGAATTAATGCCAAAAAATTATGTTCTTATCATCATGGGGGATTGGAATGCTAAAGTAGGAAGCTGAAAGATAACCGGAATAACAGGCAAGTTTGGCCTTGGAGTACAAAATGAAGCAGGACACAGGCTGATAGAATTCTGTCAAGATAATACGATGGTCATAGCAAACACTCTTTTCCAACAACTCAAGAGACGACTCTACACATGGACATCACCAGACGGTCAACACAGAAATCAGATTGACTATGTGTTCTGCAGCCAAAGAGGGAGAATCTCCATTCAGTCAGTAAAAACAAGACCAGGAGCTGACTGTGGCTCAGATCATGAGCCTCTCCTTGCAAAATTTAGACTTAAATTGAAGAAAGTAGGGAAAAGCACCAGGCCACTCAGGTATGAACTAAACCATATCCCTGATGAATAAACAGTAGAGGTGACAAATAGATATAAGGAATTAGATCTGATAACAGTGCCTGAAGAACTATGGACAGAGGTTCGCAACATTGTACAAGAGGTAGCAACTAAAACCATCCCAAAGAAAAAGAAATGCAAGAAAGCAAAATGGCTGTCTGAGAAAGCTTTGCAAATAGCTGAGGAAAGAAGGGAAGTGAAAGGCAAGATAGAAAGAGAAAGATACATCCAGTTAAAATGCAGAATTCCAGAGAATAGCTAGAAGAGATAAGAATGCATTCTTAAATGAACAGTGCAAAGAAATAGAAGAAAACAATAGAATAGGGAGGACCGGAGATCTCTTCAAGGAAATTGGAGATATGAAGGAAAAGTTTCATACAAAGATGGGCATGATAAAGGACCAAAATGGCAGGGACCTAACAGAGGCAGAAGAGATTAAGAAGAGGTTAATTACACAGAAGAACTATACAAGAATGAGCTTAACATCCCTGATAACCATGATGGGGTGGTCATTGACCTTGAGCCAGACATCCTAGAATGTGAAGTCAAATGGGCCTTAGGAAATGTGAGCAACAACAAAGCTAGTGGAGGAGACAGTATTCCAACTGAGCTATTCAAAATCTTAAAAGACGATGCAGTAAAAGTGCTACACTCAGTTTGCCAGCAAATTTGGAAAACTCAGCTGTGGCCACAGGATTGGAAAAGGTCAGTTTACATTCCAATTCTAAAAAAAGGCAATGCCAAAGAATGTTCAAACTATCGCACCATTGCACTCATTTCACATGCTAGTAAGGTTATGCTTAAAATCCTACAAGCTACAAGCTAGGCTCCAGCAGTATGTGGATTGAGAACTACCAGAAGTACAGGCAGGATTTCGAAGAGGCAGAGGGACTAGAGATCAAATTGCCAACATATGCTGGATCATGGAGAAAGCTAGGGGGTTCCAGAAAAACATCTACTTCTGCTTCATTGACTATGCTAAAGCCTTTGATTGTGTGGATCACAATAAATTGTGTCAAGTTCTTAAAGAGATAGGAGTACCAGACCATCTTATTTGTCTCTTGAGAAACCTGTATGCAGGTCAAGAAGCAACAGTGAGAATTGGACACGGAACCACTGATTGGTTCAAAATTGGGAAAGGAGTCCAGCAAGGCTGTATTCTATCGCCCTACCTGTTTAACTTATATGCAGAGCATATCATGAGAAAGGCAGGACTGGATGAATCAAAAGTTGGAGTTAAGGTTGCCGGGAGAATTATCAACAACCTCAGATTTGCAGATGATACCACTCTAATGGCAGAAAGCGAAGAGGAACTAAAAAGCCTTTTGATGCGGGTGAAGGAGGAGAGTGCAAAAGTTGGCTTGAAACTCAACATTAAGAAAATTAAGATCATGGCATCCAGCCATCTCAATTCCTGGCAGATAGATGGGGAGGAAATGGAAATAGTGACAGATTTTATTTTCCTGGGCTCCAAGATCACTGCAGATGGGGACCGCAGCCAAGAAATTAAAAGACGCTTGCTCCCGGGGAAGAAAGCTATAGCAAATCTAGACAGTGTACTAAAAAGCAGAGACATCACCCTGCCAACAAAAGTGCGTATAGTCAAGGCTATGGTTTTTCCAGTTGCAATGTATGGCTGTGAAAGTTGGACCATAAGGAAGGCTGAGCATCAAAGAATTGAGGCCTTTGAAGTCTGGTGCTGGAGAAGACTCCTCCCTTGGACTGCAAGGTGAACAAACAAGTCAGTCCTAGAGGAGATCAACCCTGACTGCTCTTTAGAAGGCCAGATCCTGAAGATGAAACTGAAATACTTTGGTCACCTAATGAAAAAAGGAAGGACTCACTGGAGAAAAACCTAATGCTGGGAAAGATTGAGGGCAAAAGGAGAAGGGGACGGCAGAGAATGAGGTGGTTGGATGGACTCACTGAAGCAGTCAGCATGAGCTTAAATGGACTCCAGAGGATGGTAGAGGACAGGAAGGCCTGGAGGAACATTGTCCATGGGGTCGCAATGGGTCGCACATGACTTCGCAGCTAACAACAATAACAACAACATTGTTCTAATACTGAGTTATCTCTCTCACAAGCCCATTCGTCTGAGGATGGTGGGCAGAATTTAGTCCCTGGGCGGAGTCTAGCAACCACAGGAACTCCCTCCAAAAGTGGGAGATGAACTGATCCCCTCTATCAGATATAATTTGTTCTGGAACACTGTGTAACTGATAGATATGTTGAATAAACAGTTTAACCAACATCTTTGCTGAGGGAATCTTGGGACAGGGTACAAAGTGCACCTATTTTAAGAACAAGTCCGTAATCACCCAAATGACGGTATTTCCATTACTCTCTGGCAACTCCACAATAAAATCCATGGAAATCTCTTTTCAAGGAGCCCCAGGTCTGGCTACATTCTGGAGTAACCCAGGTGGCTTCTCAGGTGGCCTCTTTGCCAAACCGCATATAGGACAGCTGGCAACATATGCCTCTATGTCTCTCTTTAGGGAGGGCCACGAGAATTGTCATTTGACTAAATGTAAAGTCTTCACAAATCCAAAATGCCCAGCAACTTTTGCATCATGGGATTGTTGCAGCACCAGCCCCCTTAGGTTGGCAGGGGCATACAATTTTGCCCCAATTCATGCAAGACCATCATGAACGGTACACTCATTGCTGTGGGAGGTGAAGCACTCATCAATTTTTAGTGCGTCCCTTAATTGTTCACTTAAACCAGTGGGTATGTTTGGTTCACCTCTCGCTTGGGCTCTGGTGACTACCAAAGCCGCCAGTTGTCTTGAAGGGATAACTGGCCGGATTACCTCCAGCCATGCACTATTGTATTGAGGTAGTCTCAAGAAGGCATTAGCCATAAAATTCTTTCCTCCCAAGAGGTAATGAAGGGTGAAATTAAAATGATTGAAATGTTGGGCCCACTGGACTTGCTTGGATGACAACTTCCATGGGGTATTTAAGGCTTCTAAATTTTTATGGTCTGTCCACACCTCAAAAGGGTCTTTCATTCCTTCGAGGAAGTGCCTCCAGGTCAATAATGCCCAACAGACAGCAAAAGCTTCTTTCTCCCAGATTGCCCATCTCCATTCAATCTTGGACAATTTGCAGAAGGTGTACGCACAGGGCTGTAATGACCTGTCAGCATTAGCTTGAAGTAGCACTGCCCCAACAGCCACATCACTTACATTGGTCTGGACAACAAAAGGGTTTCCATGTCGGGGTGTTTTAAAACTGGCTCGGCAGTGAACAGTCACTTCAGCTTCTCAAAAGTTGCCTGACACTCCATATTCCACTCAAGTGGCCTACTAGGTTATGCCTTGGCCTCCCTCTTCATTTTCATTTTTTCAGAAGGTTGGTAATAGGTAATGCAATTTGGGCGAACAAGGGTATAAAAAGTTCACAAACTCCAAAAAACTTTGTAACTGCTTGCAGATGTTGTGGTTCATCAGGAGCCTACAGAGCTGGCAATGGAGTCGGACGAGATGAGGCTGAGGTGAGGTCAGGACTATTGGGAAATGAAATGTGGACTCCAGAGCCTCCAGAGACTGATAATAATGAGGCAGAAGAACAGGAGGAGCCTATTCCTAATGCACACATGAGAAGAGCTGCCAGAAGGCAAGAGCAGCTGAAGCAAAAAGGACAACTCGGGAATTGGCCAAGAAATGATTGGCCTCTCCCATAAGGCTTAAAACAGACTAGCACCAGCATTTGAGCTTTCCTGGAAAACAACATTAGTAGCTTCGTCTTCTGCTTCATCTTCTGCTTCGTCTACATCTTGCCTTCATTTTTTGTGACTTGTGAACAAGAAAGGCCTTTAGCAGTTTGCCTTATTGGACCAAGATTTGCGAGAGAGCTGAGGAATTTGTATTGGGAGGCATTTGTTTTAATTTGAGTTGAATGACGGTGGGAATGAATTAATTTTCAGCTTTTCAAATAAAGTTTTTTTTTTCATGGACTAAGTTTCTTACTACCTACTTGGGCCTGGGTCACAACAGCGGGTGCATGGGGATGCCCACTCTAGGACTGCCCGGACCTTCTCTGGGTCCATTTCTATCCCCTAGTTTGATATGCGGTATCCCAAAAAGTCAATCTTACTTTGATGGAATTCACATTTTGACAATTTAGCATACAATTCAGCCAATCTGAGATTTTTCAGAACTGACTGCACCAACTTCATTTGTTCTTCCATGGTTTCTGCGTACATAAGAATGTTGTCTAAGTAAATCAGGACCACTTTATAGAGGTGCTCATGCAATACCCCATTAATCAATTGCATGAACACTGCCAGGGCTCCTTGTAACCCAAGAAGAGAGCACCCTGAACTGGACCCAGGGGGCAATTGAAAGCAGTTTTCCACTCATCGTCTTCCTTAATCCGAATTCTGTAGTATGCCTCCCTCAAATCCAGTTTAGTAAAAATCTTCCCTTTAGCCAGGTGAGCTAGCATGTCTTTCATTAGAGGCAGTGGGTACACATTTTCTATGCATATCACATTCAGCTTCCGATAATCCATGCACAAGTGAAGAGAGTCACCCTTTTTTTCCGGGGCAGCCACTCGGGGCCTTGCTGGCTAGATAAAACCCCATTTCAGGTTTTTATCAATAAAACTGTGCAGCTCCTCCAACTCGCAAGGGGTCATTGAGTAGATCTTTGGTTTAGGGAGCTTCAACCCTGATAGGATCTTGATGCCACAGTCAGTGGGCCAATGTGGTGGTAGTACATTTGACACCTTCTTGCTGAACACTTCCCTGAGGTCCCAATATTCTTTAGGGATGTTCTCCTCCCCAGGGATGTGCTCAAATGCCAACACCGCCAGCTCCTTCAAAGCTTTACTGTGCAAAATGGTTTACCCCCTTCTTTCCCCAGGGGTTGGGTGGAGTGGATGCACAACCATCTGTTCCTCCAGTTCACCTGGGGTTCCATTTCCATAGCCAATGCAGTCCTAGTAGGAGAGGCTGTTCCATCCCAGATGCTACAATGAAACTTAAAGTCTCTTGGTTATCCTCTATCCACATCTCAATGGGTTTGGTCATGAAGTGGGTGGGCCCCCCAGCTACTGACCCTCCAACTGGCAAAATGTGATGGATACTTTCATCATTTTCAGTCTCAGTCCCATTTTGTCCACCACCTCAGGGCTGATGACATACCTCGTGGATCCAGAATCTAAGAGGGCTAGCTAGCATTTTCCCTTGGGCACCCAACAATGGCACTCTTAGTTCTACTGGGATAGTCAGGAGGGTTGACTTAACAAGGAGTCATCATCGGTGTCAGTTTCAGTGTCATTGTCTTCTGAAGTGGTCGGAGTTCCCAACTCCCCCAGGCCTGGAGAAGCAAACTCAATGACTTCCACCTCCTTCAGGGCCAACTCACAACTTTTGGCTGGAGGCTTGTCAACTTTCTTCCCTCCAGTAGGGGTCTGCCAGGAGCAAAGTTTGGAGAAAAAATCGGCCACTCGGTGCCCCTCTTTTCCACATCGGAAAAAGGCAGTGGACCTAGGCTTCGAGGCTGCTCCCCCTTTGGACGCTCTGGGGATTTCTCTTGGGAGAAAGCTTGTTCCAATTCTGGCCACTGTGATAGTGATCCCTGGCCAGGTCAATCCCCATGTTGCCGACCATCACATACCAGCATTGCAAATCTTGAGGGGCCCCTTGGGAACAGCAACCCTTGTAGACATTCTCATTAGGGCCATCCTTATAACACTCCACCAGTGCCTCCTGGGACCACCCCCTCATGTGGTGCACCAGCTCGCAAAATTCTTGGGTGTATTCTGCCACCGATCTCTGTCCCTGATTTATAGACTTCATCCTCACTCAGCTAGGGCACCGCTCTCGAAGTGCTGCCATAAACTGTTCATAACTTCTCAGCAGGAGGGAATTGTTATCATGGAGGCCCACCCACCATTCAGCAGCTATTCCCTCAAGGGCCATGGTGACGCATCTCACATGGGCAGCTTCTGATGAGAAATCCTCTCCATACTCTTCCATGTAATTCCACACTTGAGACAGGAAGAATCCCAATGCCTTGGAATCCCCTCCATATTTTACTATTAGCGGTGGAAGCTTTGGAATCCAATGCCTCCAGGCTCCTGCCCCCCTAACTGGGGGGACCTGAGTTACAGCATCAGCCTGAGCCCCAGCAGCCTGCTCTCTCTCTGTCCAACCTCTGGGAATCTTTTCTATGCTTGCTGAAGCTTCTGCTCCCCTCTGTGGGTTTTCAATCTTCTCCCTTACTGGCCCCACATATCTTTCATGGGCTTTATGACTCTCAATGGCCTCTTTAAAAAGCTGCATGGCTTGAGTCAGCAGGAGGTCTTCTTTGTACTCCTCCTGCCAAGCCACCTCTCCATGCCAGCATCTGGTAACTGTCATCCCTGAGGGGATTTCCTCTAAAAGTTCCCTCCTGCCAATGCCCAGCAACCACTTAGCTCTGACTGGTTTTTCTTCCACTGTAATTCTGACATCCACTCTGAAATCTCCCTACAGTGTCTGGACTGACACTTGTCTTCCTGGTCACTTTCTTGGTCAGACATTCTTGGCTCAGCCCCCAAGGTAGAGCCTTCTCTGGGATGGCTGGTAAAGGAGACATTGCTTAATGTCAGGCATGCCTCCATTCAAAACTCAAGAAAGAAAAACCCCAACTCCATGTTTATAGAGAAAAATACTTTTACTGAGTATAAACTGAATGCAATGAAAGAAAAGCAAAGTTTGAAGCAATAGGCACAAAAATTATATATTGAAAGCAATCCCAAATCCCTCCCCCCAAGGACCCAGGTTGAGTGTCCAATCCACATCTTCCCAAGATGTCATCTGCGGAACTTCTTCAGATGGGCCCCAGCTCTCTGGTATGCTGGAACAGTTGACCTTGACAGCTATCAGTTCCTTCCACAGCTGCTTGAAGCCTGTGAGAAGTTTCCTCCCTTTTCCTCGAGATGTCTCCACCAGCTCACTTTGACCCCTCCCAAATACCAGAAAAACCTCCCCCTCCCGTTACAATGGCAGCAGATAGCAAGTAAGCATCATAGGCAGAGGTTGACATCCTCTGACATCATAAAATATGGTTTGAGCTATGTTGTTTCACTGGACTCTCCATTCTTAAAAGAAAGAGGGAAAGAGGATCTGGCAAACTAGCTAGGTCAGGTAAAATCAACTTAAAACCATTAGTTGAAGACTTCCAGTTTGGCACCGTAGAAAAAAGGGGTTTGAAGGGTTAAGTTCCCTCCAGTACCCCGAAGTGCTCCAGATCTGAGGATTCTTTGCTTTGGCGGATTCAATCATCACGACCAAACGCCAAGATCTATTTTGGACAATAAAGGATTATACCAGACAGAACGAAAGTGGGAGAACTTTATGCAAGTAGCTAAGCCAATTCCCGTTACTTTGTATCAAGCTTGAAATAGCAAGAAAATGGTGGCGAGTTGTTCACAAGCTAACGAGTGGAAAGTGAAAGTGACAGAACTTTTACTGCTTGCCGTCTGCCGCTGGTAAATTGCATGCTGTTTGCTACTTTTACTCCTTGCTGCCTGCTGATAGAATCTATGGGAAATTTTTAAATATTGTTTTAAAAGACTGTGTTTTCAGGAGGTTAAGAAGATTTAAAGTGAATATTAAGTTGGAAAATAAATAAATAAATAAATAAACAATTTTATAGATGCCAGCCAAACAATTAAAGTCTACTGTAACAAAGGGCTCCGGAATTTCTTCAGCTGGTGCCTCTCCAGCTCATATAGCAGATACTAAAACATTGAATTGGAAGGCGTTATAGGAGAACTTGAAGGATTTTATACAAGAAAAAGTTAAACTGATAACTGATGAGATGTCTGAAATGAAAGAGCAGATATTAGAAATTCAAGAGGGAAATAAAGAAGTTAAAGAAGGATTTGTGATTGCAGTACAAAGTTTGGCAACAAATGTGATTTTATTAGAAGAGGAAGTTGAAGAAATCAAGCAATTTAATTCAAAATTAGAAAATAAAATGGATGAATTTCAAAGTAAAATGGAAAAAACAGATGATGAAATAGTTTTGATACAATATAGGAATATGGAATTTCCTTTAAGAATCCGTGTCTTAAAGGAGAATAAACAAGAGAACTTAAGGGAATTTTTTTCTGAAGCATTTGCTGAGATATTAGCAGCCCGTCCAGCAGATGTGGCTTATCAAATTGACAAGATATATCATGTGAATTCTTGGATAGCAAGGCAAAAAAAGTTGCCAAGGGATGTTATTTATTTTACAAATAGAACAGTGACAAATCAGATTTTGCAAGCTTCATATAAGGGGGAGAAGGTTCAGGTTGCTGGTCAAGACATCTTAATATTAAAGGAAATTCCACCAAAAATGTTAAGGGCTAGGAAGGAATTTGCCTTCCTGGTGAATGAACTTAAAAAAATGCCAGATCGAATATAGATGGGATATTCCAACTGGTATAATAGTATATTATGCAGGGAAAGCACATCGTCTCAATACAGTTGGAAAAGCAAGAGAATTTTATGTTGAGGCATTAAAAGCTGGAAGTCTTCCCCCATTGGATGCTAGAAGAAGGGAGGATGAAGTGAAGGAAAGAGAAGTGAAGCAGGTACAAGAACAGATTGTGATGGAAGAAGATTTATTACAAGTGTTGGAAATACCTATGATGGGTTCAGATCCAAAGGAACAAAGGCTGACAAGAGCTGCTGCTAAATGCAAGGAACAAGATGTAAAGGCACAACAATTGGCAACTACTACAACGGAAACAGTGGGAGGAGCAAGGCCTAAAGAAAAATGTGATCTGCGGCTGGTGTTTCAAAAGTTTCCTTTGGACGATAATGGCAATTAAATTATTATCTTGGAATGTTAATGGTTTGAATTCACCACAGAAGAGAAGGAAAGTATTTCATTATTTGAAACAATTTAAAAATGACATCATTTGTTTACAAGAAACACATATTCGATCTTTAAACCAGAAATATTTGATAAACTCAAAACTGGGAGTACATTTTGTTGTCTCCGCTTTGGAAAAAAAGAATAGTTTAGTTATATATATAAAGAAGGAACAATTAATCAACAAAATTAATTGAGGTGGATAAGTGTCGCTGCTGGTCTGCAACACGTATTTGTTACCCAAGGTTCCCTGTTGATGTTGTCCTGGGTTCCCGCAGGAACGAGTCTCAGCCCTCGCCAAGACAATTTAGGGGGTCCTCGCAAGGACGAAAGAAGCCAAATAAGAGACACCACACCAGAAGTTTCTTAAGATGAGAGAGCACGAAGAGGGGAGTTGTTGTGTTCTTCCCTTTTAGATCGCAACAGTCTCTTTTATTATGCAGTTTTAGCAGGGAGGGGTAACTACAGCAAGGAGGGAAGTAGCATATAGAAAGTTACCAATCAGCGAGCGTTTAGAGTATACGTATTAGCAAAATACCACGTGGTTTACAAGAAATCATACATTTTACCTGAATAGAAACCTAACTCAGGGAAAGCAAAACTAGAAACCTAACTCAGGGAAAGTTCAGCGGAATAGAAACCTAACTCAGGGAAAGCAAAACTTAACTTAAGGAGCAATGCTATGGGTACTATAAATCATGTCTGTCATCTAGCACTGAAAAAGGTCAAGTCAAGTTCTCCCGGCTGTGAGGCCTAAGAAAACCTGAACCAATGATATATCCATATGTCCTCTGTTTTTATTTTTTAAGATGGGTAATATTCTTCTAAAGCTATGGCATCCCCAGTGGATCCCCCCTCCGGGAGAGCCATGAGAGCCAGTACACTTTCCAAAGGGATGGTTCCCGATTCAGAGTCTTCATCAGCCTCAGAGGCTAATTCTAAAAGAGGTTGTTTATATTCATTTTCAACAGTGTGCTTTAGCAAGAGGACATCATCTCCAATACTGTTTAGTCGTTGTTTCAAGAATGCTAGAACTCTCCCCATGACACATGGGCCAATTGTACATGCAAGGAGCAACAAAATCAGGGGACCGGCTAGGGCAGAGAGGAGGGTGGTCAACCAGGGAGAGAGATTGAACATTCCCTGATACCACGTGTGGGATTGAGAACGCTCTTTTTCTCTATCTTTCAATCTGCGGTTGATAGAGTAGTGTATATTATAGTCCACCCTCCAGTGTCAAGTCCTAGCCTTTCTTTGGATAAGTATATTGTGCAGGAAGTATAGGCATCCGAGGAGGCATTGATACAAAAGTGAGAAAAGTTAGAGGGTACATACCCAAGGCAACAACCTTGACCTTCAATTGAGGATATTGTTATAGAAGAGTTAGACCACCTGCAACCGGTATCTGAGGTGCTATTGGCAAAAGGTAAGGCGGAACCTATGGCCTCATAAAAAGGGGGTTGAGAAGACATACACAGCCAACACCTACTATCATTGTTAGGAAAAGTACGGGCTGCCACAAGGGCATCATGCGCAGAGGAGACCAAGGACACCAATGGATTGTTGCTTTTAGTCAAGGGCTGTAAAAAGGGCGAATTGACTTGTTTGTTTGGGCCCACAGGTGGGGATGTTTCTAAGGACATGGTAAGACGAATTATGAATACATTTCCTGGATGACTGTTTCTGGAATTATCGTTCGACCTTCCCCCCCATCTTTTCCCTTTAATCCATTCAGTAATCGGAAGACTCCTTCCATGAGATGTAAAAGTAACAGTCATAGGATTGAGGCGAACGCCGCAGCAGGCCCAATTGGTGCAGGAATTCCAAGGCAAATTGTTATCAGGGCCTAGTATAGCTTTGATATAGTCAGTAGTATAGGGAGCAGTCCACCAAATCTTTCCGGTTGACACACATTGCCAGGACTTGCAGTACCAATCAGAGATGGTCCCACATTCATCTAGGTGGGAGAGATCAGTAAGATGTCCTGGGCAGATATACAGGCCCGGACCAATTTTCCAGACGTCCCGAGGGGAAGGATCACATTTTGTTTTATGTTTAAATCCATGGGCGCCGACCAGCATTTCAGCAAAGTCAAAGTAAAGTGCAGGAAACCAAGGCCACAGAGTTCGATTAGAGATGGAATGAAGGACGCTTCCTTGGAAGTCCAAAATAGTCCAAGTATAATTTATGGACGATGCAGGTTCTGCTGTGCTCCGGATAAGGAGCGCTGCGAACGGAGAGCTGCAGGGGTAGAAACGTGGGAAGAGGGCAAGGAGCGAAATATGCCAGAGGAGAAATGGGTAGCAGAGAGAAGGGAAATTTTCATGTACATTTAGGAAGAGAGGAAGAGGCATTAGAGACAGAAGAGGCAAGAGAGATCAGGGATAGGATCAGGAGGATCTTCATCTTTCTTTTTTGGTTGATTGAGATGACAGGGGCGAACACAGCGAGCCAGAACCCACAGGACTCGATCAGGCAATTGAACTGTAGCGTAGCCTTTTCCCCAGGTAATCAATTGAGCTGGACCTTTCCAAGCTGGATCCGGAAGATGCCTATAATATACCAGAGGACGAGAAGAGGGGAGGGGAGGAGCGGAAAACTGTCTCGAGGCAGCAGTAGAGGCAGGAGATCCAGTTAGATTAAGAAAATTCAATGAATACAAGCAAACATTTAATACATTTTGCAACGCCGGGAGTGTCGGGGGGCTGATGCCTTTTGACCCCAAGTGTCTGTCCAAGGCCTGTTTAAGAGTCAAATTCGCTCTCTCTATAATGGCCTGGCCCTGGCTATTGAAAGGAATGCCGAATTTATGGATTATTGACCAGCGATGGCAAAATTGTGCAAAGGCAGAGCTCATATAGGCTGGTCCATTGTCAGTTTTTAGAGTTTTTGGACATCCCAACATTACGAAAGTCCGAATACAATGATTAATAACTTGTTTTGCGGTTTCACCCCTTTGCAAGGTTGCCATGATGAAACCTGAATATGTATACCTTGGCGGCTGCAAGTAGGGCATTGATGTATGATCAGATGCCTCAGCAGCCGTGAAGCCAAATTGTTTCATGAGCGCCTTTTTGTTTTGATGAAAATAGGAGTGACTGTCCCAAGGAGAGACAGGAGAAAGTGTCAAAAGAGAGGAGGCAGAGGCCGCAGCGTCTGCTACATAACAAAATAGGGATGTGTATGTTTGTAAATGAGAGACTGTAAAGTTGTGAAAAGAGAAGTGAGATTAGAATCAAGAGAAGGGGACAAGTAAGATTGAAAAATAGTTTTTACTATTTGAGTAACATATAGACTGTCTAAGATGAGGTTGAAAGGTTCATCAGAAAAGTTTTGAAAAGCCATTTGTCTGAAAGTACAGAGAAGAAAGAAAGTTGAACTCTGTTCACCTGGGTGAAAAGTCATTTTTCCAGCACTTTTAAAATTCATACTCACATAAAAGCAGGGACAAAGAAGAGATGACACAACTTGGGGAGGGGGTTTACATACAAATCTCAGTTTTGTTTTTTTTAACAAAGGTACTATGTGGAAGACAGAGAAAAAGACAATCAATCAATAAAAACCCAACTCCCACCCTTTTTATTCATGTGTGGAAGTTGGTCACTAACAAATCCATGCTATCAAAAACTTCCAAAAACAAACCACATTCTTAGCAAAATCACCATCCGTCTTACTTTTTCTAACTTACTAAAACTTTCTCAGCACTAGTATCCTCTTAACTCTCTCTTCACATTCTGTAACCTTCTAACTTATCACATCCTATAACTTTCTAACTCATCTCTGAAATAGTTCCTAAAACAGGGCACATATTGTGCTGCTAAAAAAGAAAAAGAAACAATACAAACAGCAAATAAGGATGAGTCAGTTTGTGTGGAAAACCTAAGTGCATTTTCCAAAAAACAGATTTACGCTTAAAAAAAATGCATCCATACATAAGAAGATAGCCATGTGTCTGAAATGCTGTAGGGTTTCCTGCCTGGGCAGGGGGTTGGACTAGAAGACCTCCAAGGGTCCCCTCCAACTCTTATGATGTATGTGAACAGCTGCAAAAATACAAAACTAAAGGAAACAGTTTTAGTCAACTCAGTGCTTTGAAAACATTTATAAAGGTATAGGTTTAATCAGGCAGGTTAAACCTCAAAAAGTTCCAGAAAAGATAAAAAATTAAAATTAAAAGCAAAATCAAAATTGTATGCATGATTAAAAATTAAAATCAAAATTGTTTTCATGGTTAAAAGGTAAAATCAAAAGTGTTTTCAGGGTTGAAAATTAAAATCAAAATTGTTTTCAGGGTGGAAAAGAAAATATATCTGCATAGTTTTTTACATAGCTTTTTACAAAAGCAATGCTTCCAGAGAGCCTAATTGTCCCTCCCTTCTCAGACAAGAAAGAAGAGAGAGAAGAAAAAAAAATGGAGTGGGGGTGAATGGTTCTCCCCCGTAGCCCACCCTTTTCCCTGGCACAACAAGGAACGAAGGGGGGAGTAGTTAAGATAAGCCAGAGGGCAGAGAAAAAAAGTTAAAAGTAACTCACTGGAAAGACACTCTCATGCATATGAAGAGAAAAAATTGTCCAAAAGTAACTCGCTTGCAAAAGGAAAAAAAATGTTTTTTGTTTTTTTTCCAAAAGTACCTGGCTGCTTGCATACGGAATTTATGCAGACAGATACACATAAAGACACACACACTGGACACACACACATGCAGAGACAATTTCTCACACATGCATACATTTCTTGCAAAGACAACACAGAAATTTCACATCTTCTCAATGAGTTTTGCACATACACACATTCCATGCAAATCAAGCATCACAATTATCTCTACAATTCTTATGCAGGTCTGAAAATGATCACATACATACATACACAAGCACACACATCATCAAACAACATTTAAAGACCTGGGGAACTTGTCTGAGAAAACTCAGCAGTTTAAATCATGATTGTGATTGTGGATCCTTTTAAATCATTTTTGATAAGGCAGAGGTCCTGACAACTCTCTAAGTGACGTCTGCAAGTAAAATGAGGCATTCAAGGATCATGTGCCAGATGTACAGAATTTTTACAGGGGCTCTTGGACTTTCATGGAAATAAGTTCCCAATTTTTCCCATGTAGTCACTGTGAGCAAATCCTTTTCCAGATTGTTTCCAGATATAGAGAAATAATTGAACCAAATCAGTTGCTGATTAATCTGAGCGATCGCACCCATGGGGGAAAGGAAGGGGTGCTCTGGGGGAAGGGAGGCAGGCAGGGGAAAGGAGGCAGTTTTCAAAGCAGGGATGGAAGAAACAGGTATAGGTTTAACTTCTGGTTCAATATGCTTTGAGAGTTGAAAGCAAGGGGCTGAAGGGATAGCAAGCACAGATTTAATTTCTAGCTCAGTATGCTTTGAAGGTTCAGAGTGGGAGAAAAGGGAGGAGGAGGGAAAGGAATGAGCAGGCATAGGAACTGAAGGAACGGAGAGTGAATGCCGTAGGAAGTAACAGCTTCTTTTAAATTTTTAAGCACCCGTACATTGATGTTCTCGTACCGCTGTCCCTCCCGCTGGATTGAGGTTTAAAGGGTAAGCCGATATCGGGGGTTCAGTTCTTAGAGAAAGAGAAGAAAAGGCAACCAAGGCAGAAAGAGTGCCTGCAGCCGTGTCTGTATCCTCCGGCGGAGGGGGAGACGCTGCAGGAGCAGAAAATTCTAATAGCTACAGAGACATAGGAGACTAGAAAAGAGGTAAGAGATTTAGAAAGAATAGACAGTGGTGCCATTAACTTTTGCAAACAATTAGCCTTCTTCACCAGAGGAAGCTCATCCTATGCAATGATGAGACTTAGTTGAGAGATTATGTTAATAAGCAATGATGGTTGAAGACAATGATCGCGCCTCTGGACAACTCAACAGGATATGAGCAGATTGCTGCTGGTCTGCAACACGTATTTGTTACCCAAGGTTCCCTGTTGATGTTGTCCTGGGTTCCCGCAGGAACGAGTCTCAGCCCTCGCCAAGACAATTTAGGGGGTCCTCGCAAGGACGAAAGAAGCCAAATAAGAGACACCACACCAGAAGTTTCTTAAGATGAGAGAGCACGAAGAGGGGAGTTGTTGTGTTCTTCCCTTTTAGATCGCAACAGTCTCTTTTATTATGCAGTTTTAGCAGGGAGGGGTAACTACAGCAAGGAGGGAAGTAGCATATAGAAAGTTACCAATCAGCGAGCGTTTAGAGTATACGTATTAGCAAAATACCACGTGGTTTACAAGAAATCATACATTTTACCTGAATAGAAACCTAACTCAGGGAAAGCAAAACTAGAAACCTAACTCAGGGAAAGTTCAGCGGAATAGAAACCTAACTCAGGGAAAGCAAAACTTAACTTAAGGAGCAATGCTATGGGTACTATAAATCATGTCTGTCATGTAGCACTGAAAAAGGTCAAGTCAAGTTCTCCCGGCTGTGAGGCCTAAGAAAACCTGAACCAATGATACATCCATAGATAAGCAAGGAAGATATATTGCTATTGAACTTTCGTTGGAGGGAAAGAAGACATTATTAATAGGAGTTTATGCTCCAAATCAACAACAAGAAATTTTTTTCAAGTTTTTACGTAAAAGAATAGTATTTTGGGATTATAAATCATATATATTAATGGGTGATTGGAATGGTGTGTTGGATACTCAAAAAGACAAAAATGTTTAAGGAAGATTTCAAGCCGGGCAAAATTACCAAAGGCTTTTTTTGAAATGATGGAGGAGTTGGAATTAAGAGATATTTGGAGAGAACATAATACAGAAGAGAGGGATTTTACCTTCTTCTCTGATAGGCAACAATCATTTTTGAGGAATGATTTTATCTTGATTTCTAATTATTTGTATTCTAGAGTGAAGAAGACTAAGATTTGTTCAAGAACTCTATCTGATCATAGTCCGGTTTGGATTGAATTTGTTTAAATATGAACAAAATGTAAATGAATGTAAAAAGCAAATGAAAGAATTTTTTATTATGAATATGAAAAAAGAGACATCTATAGAGATGATTTGGGACGCCAGCAAGGCTTATATGAGAGGAAATCTTATACAAATGAATATTAAATACAAAAATAAATTGCAGAAAAAGAAAAAGGAATTGGAAGAGGAAATTAAAAAGAAAGAACAGTTATTGATAAATAGCCCAGGAAATAGTAAAATAAAAGAATCAATAAATATATGAAGAGGTCAGTTTAACATGTTGATGGCAGATCAAGTAGCAATTAATTTACAATATGTAAAACATAATACGTTTAATAATGCTAACAAGCCAGGAAGATGGCTTGCCTATTTAATAAGGAAAAAACAGAAATCGTGAACGATTGATGAAATAGAATATAGGGGCAAAGAAGTGTATTAAAAGAATTTGATTAAAAAAGCATTTTTAGAGTATTATACAAAGTTATATACTAGGGATATGATTGATGATACAGAAATAGAAAGATATTTACAACAACAAGATATTTGTGAGCTTACAGAAAATCAAAGGGAAGAATTGATTCAATTAATTACGTCAGAGGAAATTTTGTTAGCAGTTAAGCAGCTTAAAATCGGTAAAGCACCAGGTACAGATGGTTTAACAGCTGTTTATTATAAAAATTTACAAAATGAGATGGTAGAACCACTTAAAGAGCTATTCAATAAATTTCAAATGGGAGGGGATGTTCTCCCTTCATGGAGGACAGCTTTTATTTTGTTAATACCGAAGGAAGATCGAGATGGTATTAAAGCAGAGAATTATAGGCCAATATCACTTTTAAACACTGATTACAAGATATTTGCCAAGATACTTGGTAATAGATTAATGCCACTGACGAATCAAATAATTCATAATGACCAATCAGGATTTATTAATGGTAGGCAGATGAGATATAATGTGAGGCAAATTGTAAATTTACTTGAATATTTGGAACGAAACAACCAAGTCTCAGCGGCACTCTTTTTTCTGGACACTGAAAAAGCTTTTGACAGATTGGATTGGCAGTTTTTGTTTAAAGTAATAGAAAAAATGCAATTTGGGGATTATTTTATCCATGCAATCAAAGCAATATATCAGAAGCAAACAGCACAAATAATAGTAAATGGTGGGTTAACAGAAACTTTTAAAATTGGGAAAGGGATGAGACAGGGATGTCCCTTGTCCCCAATACTTTTTATTTTAACTTTAGAAATTCTTTTGAATAAAATACGTGGTTCTGATCGAATATTTATTTATTTATTTATTTATTTATTTTTATTTATTTTATTAGATTTTTATACCGCCCTTCTCCTGAAGGACTCAGGGCGGTGTACAGCCAAAAGATAAAAACCCAATATATATACAATTAAAACAAAAAATTTAAAACAAAGCATATTACAAAATGGCCGACTTATAAAATTTTAAAATTTAAAAACCTTAAAATAATAATAAAACCCCAATTAAAAATTTAATAAAATTATTAAGCCAGTCCCGCTTGAATAAATAAGTGTGTTTTTAGCTCACGGCGAAAGGTCCGAAGATCAGGCACTTGGCGTAGGCCAGGGGAAAGTTCGTTCCAGAGTGTAGGAGCGCCAGCAGAGAAGGCCCTGCCCCTGGGGGCCGCCAGTCGACATTGTTTGGCGGACGGCACCCTGAGAAGACCCTCTCTGTGTGAGCGTACGGGTCGGTGGGAGGCATAAGGTACCAGCAGGCGGTCCCATAAGTACCCTGGTCCTAAGCCATGGAGCCATAATATAGGGAATTAGAATTAAACATCAAGATTATAGATTAAGAGCCTTTGCAAATGATTTGGTTGTTACTGTATCTCAACCAATATATTCAGCTACTGGTTTAAAAGAAATAATTGGTCAGTATGGTAAAGTATCTGGATTTAAGGTGAATCAGCAAAAGACAAAGATGATAACTAAAAATATGAATATACAACAAAAAGAAGAGTTAGAAAGTGCTACGGGTTTTGAAATTGTTAAAAAGGTTAAATATTTAGGAATATATATTACAGCTTGAAATGTCAAATTATACAAAAATAATTATGAGGTATTGTGGCAGAAGGTATGGAAAGAAATGGAGAATTGGAAGAAGTTACAACTATCCTTGCTGGGAAGAATAGCAGCTATAAAAATGAATGTTTTGCCCAGGTTTCTATTTTTGTTTCAAATGATACCGGTACTTAAGAACGATATCAAATTACAGGAATGGCAAAAGGGGGTTAATAATTTTGTATGGATGGGCAAAAAAGCAAGAATAAAATTAAAAATAATGCAGGATACAAGGGAAAGGGGGGGTCTTAAAATGCCTAATTTAAAATTGTATTATGAAGCAGTTGTCTTATCATTAATTACTGATTGGATTAATTTAACTGAGGAAAGAGTTTTGAATATAGAAGGTTATGGTTTGTTATATGGGTGGCATGCCTATTTATTATATGATAAGAAAGTAGATAAAATATTTAAAAATAATATAATTAGAAATGCATTATTGAGGGTCTGGAGGAAATATCAATATAAATTAGATGGAAAGATTCCAATATGGGCAATCCCGAGACACATGATAGAAAATATAAATATATATCAAAAGATGGAGGTAGTTACTTATAAAGAACTCCTTTGTATGGAAAAGGGGGAATTACAATTAAAATCCAGAGAAAAGATGGGGGAAGAAGGGAAAAATTATGCATGGCTTCAATATGGACAATTACAAGCTAGATGGAAATTAAACCAAAAAATAGGTATTAGGCAAACTGAGGATAATTTGTTAAAACAAATGAGAGATCAAGGTCAACAGCATATTAAGAGGTTGTATAATGTATTAGTAGAAATAGACTCAGAGGCTGAATTGGTTAAGGACTGTATGATTAAGTGGGCACAAAATTTTCAGCAACCAATAATGTTGGAAACTTGGGAAAGAATTTGGGTGAGAAATGTTAAATTTACACAAGTGCAAAATATGAGAGAAAATTTTTATAGATGGCATTTAGACCCCAAAAAGTTGTCATGTATGTATCCTAATGTACAGGCTAAATGTTGGAGATGTGATTGTGAAGATGCCACTTATTACCATGTATGGTGGACTTGTAAAAAAGTTAAAGCATTTTGGATCAAAGTATGGTGGATTATGCAGAACATTCTGAAAAAGAAGATTAAGTTTACTCCGCAGTTATTTCTACTAGGAATAATTATGGATTGTACACCTATAGAGACTAAATTGATTTTGAACTTAATAACAGCCGCAAGACTTTTGATTGCTCAATATTGGAAGAAAGAAGAATTATCTACAATTGAAGAATGGACACTTAAAGTATCAAATCTGGCAGAAATGGCAAAAATTTCTGCTTATTTGGAAGACTATACACAAGAAAAATATATTTTAGAATGGAAAATGTGGATTGATTATATTCAAAATAAGTGTCAGATAAAAAATATCGAATAGCATATGAGTAAATTTAGGAAATATTTTGTATTAGATATATCTTTGAAGGAGAGGGGAATTGAGAGTGTGATTATGTGTGGAGTGACTAGAGATTATAATTTAAGATTTATTTTGGATTATGATTGTTAGTTTTGATACCCTGCATTTTGTTCTGGGAAGTCGGGGTGGGGGTAATGGGGAGGGGAACTGGGGGGGGATGAGGGTAGAGGATGGAGTGATGGTTAATGTACAGGGATTATTGAAGATGTATAAATATAATTGATGTAGGGTCGGGTCTGCCCAGCAACCATTTTAGAATGGTGGGGAGGGAGAAAGGAGGAGAGAGTAGGAGGTAGGAAAGAGGAGAAGAGGGGTAGAAGAGGGAGAAGAGGAAGGAAGAGGGGTAGAAGAGGGAGGAGAAAGGTGGGGGGTGGAGGGAGGAGAGGATGTAGAAAAAAAACACCATTAGTTGAATAGATCTCTCTAACTGCTACTGGTTTATCTATAGAGAGAGTTTATTATATTAGAGGAAACATCTTTAGAGCAGGAAACCCAGCAGAGATGTTGAAAATTATTCTCAATAGGAAACTGTATTTTCAAGCTCTTATTCATTTATTTAGAGTACATATATTAACTACTAATAATTAAAATGGTATAATGTATTACGAATAAGAACCAGTTACAAAACTAAATAAACATCCAAACAATAGAAATGCTCATATTTGATCATTATTAAGGGTGAAACAATTTTATGTAGTCAACTGCACAATGAAATCCTGTTAAGAAATGGACATGGACAGGATACTGGGGGGGCTGAATGCGACCACATGTTTATTGGACCCGTGTCCCTCCTGGTTGGTGCTGGCCACCCGGGAGGTTACACGTGGTTGGCTCTAGGGAATTGTTAATGCTTCTTTGATGGAGGGTGTCTTCCCTTCTGCCTTGAAAGAGGCGGTGGTGAGGCCCCTCCTCAAGAAGCCTTCCCTGGATCCAGCCATTTTATCTAATTATCGTCCTGTCTCCAACCTTCGCTTCACGGCGAAGGTTGTTGAGAGTGTGGTCGCACGACAGTTCCCTCAGTACCTGGATGAAACTATCTATCTAGACCCATTTCAGTCCAGCTTCCGGCCCGGTTACAGTACAGAGACGGCCTTGATCGCATTGGTTGATGATCTCTGGAGGGCTCGGGACAGGGGTTGTTCCTCTGTCCTAGTCCTATTAGATCTCTTGGCGGCTTTCGATACCATCGGCCATGGTATCCTGCTGCGACAGCTCGGCGGGATGGGAATGGGTGGCACCGTTTATCGGTGGTTCTCCTCCTATCTCTCCAACCAGTCGCAGACGGTGTTGGCAGGAGGGCAGAGGTCGACGCCAAGGCGCCTCCTATGTGGGGTGCCACAGGGGTTGGTCCTCTCGCCTCTTCTGTTCAACATCTATATGAAGCCACTGGGTGAGATCATCCATGGCTTTGGGGTGCGATGTCATCTGTATGCTGATGACACCCAGCTGTACATATCCACCCCAGGCCACCCCAACAAGGCCGTTGATGTTATGTCCCGGTGTCTGGAAGCCGTACGGGTCTGGATGGGGAGGAACATACTTCAGCTCAATCCCTCGAAGACCGAGTGGCTGTGAATGCCGGCTTCCCGGTACAGTCAGCTTACTCCATTGCTGACTGTTGGGGGCGAGTCGTTGGCCCCCACAGAGGGGGTACGCAACTTAGGCGTCCTCCTGGATGCACAGCTGTCTCTTGAAGATCATTTGACGGCCGTCGCCAGGGGGGCTTTCTATCAGGTTCGCCTGATCTGCCAGTTGCGTCCCTTTCTGGACCGGGTTTCCCTGCGCACAGTCACCCATGCCCTCGTTACATCTCGCCTGGACTACTGCAATGCTCTCTACATGGGGCTCCCCTTGAAGAGCACCCGGAAGCTCCAACTGGTCCAGAATGCAGCCGCACGGGTGATAGGGGGAGCACTGGCTTCCGGTGATCTTTCGGGTGCAATTCAAGGTGCAGGTTACCATCTTTAAAGGGCTCCATGGCTTAGGACCGGGCTATTTACAGGACCGCCTACTGCCACAAACAGCCTCCCACCGATCTGTGCGCTCCCACAGGGAGGGCCTCCTTGGGGTGCAGTCGGTGAAACAATGTCGACTGGCAACCCCCAGGGGTAGGGCCTTCTCTTTGGGGGCTCCTGCCCTTTGGAACAAGCTGCCTCTGGGGCTTCACCAACTCCCCGACCTTCGGATTTTCTGCCGTGAGTTGAAGACTCTTTTATTCCATCGAGCTGGGCTAGCCTGATTAAATAATTTTAAATGGGGTTTTAGTTTTCGTATTAGTTAGTTTTTTAATATTTTGACCATTATTTATATAAATTTTTAGTCTGTTTTTAATGTGTATTTATTGTATTTTTTAAATTGGCTGTCAACTGCCCTGAGTCCTTCGGGAGAAGGGCGGTATACAAATGCAATAAATAAATAAATAAATAAATAAGAAAGCACTCCACAAACCAAGTATTTGAGGAATGAACAAACTATCTTCATGCCTGGGCATGTGTGGGAAAAATTCCAAACTTTAGAAACCTCGCATTTCATACAATATCAAACCTTGGTTTTCCAATATGCTGAATACAAAGTCACATATTTATTCTTAATAAAAAGGATTTTCCCCTTTTTGAGTTTACCAAATGAGCATACAAATTGATTTGAATGAGATCAATTCAGGATGAATGAAAATGCATACGTATTAAATCAATGGGTTTCATTTAACATTTATATTTAACATTGCTTATTCTCTGCACGATTGCCAAAAATCTAAATTTATATTGTTCTCATTTATCATAATTAAACTTCTGTGTGAAAAGTATGATAAAAATGGAGCAGATATTTTAGACTGCCTATTAAATATGAAATGAAGATCCAATAGATAATAGGTGCCCAGATCATCTCATAGACTAGAAATTACAAAGCTGAGCAAATTATATATTTCAATGATACATTGATATGTTCTATATGGCAAATATAAAAGAATACCATTCATGGAAAGACTCTGTCTTTGTGGCTCAGGAGAGGTGGAGACTATGGGACACATGCTCCTTAGATATTCCTTTTATACGGAGATTAGGAAAAAACATACTCTGCCAATAACTGCAAGATATCCTGGCCACACTGACACTACCTATCTTCAGTGGCTGAAGTACAGCTTCTGCACAGCAGCACTGGGGATTTGTCGCAAATATGTGTCTTCTTCATCATAGAGATGTATATAATAACTGTGGCTAACCCTTGCACTGCTTAGCCATTCCCCTTTTAGCATTGAATCCACTACGGGCCACACAGTTTAGGGATTGCAATAATTGTATGGTCAGACCATGTAAAATGGACACTGGATTTTATTATAGATTTAGCTGTCATTCATTATTTTAAACTAAAGTAAGTTTACTGAGTGCTTTTATATGTTTCTGGTCTAAGACTGTAATAACGAAATTGAAATTGAAAATGATACATTAACCAACAGAGTATGACATACAAGTCTGCATATTTTTACATTTATAGGCCTCATATATTCTTTCTTACATACTACACTGACATTTTTGAGTCCTTGGTGCTCCCTGACTTTTGTTGTAGACATGTAGACATTATGTCAACTTGCCTCAGATCAATGTTTAAGAAAATAAAGACCCAACTCCATCATTTTGAAGAGATTTGTAATTTTTACTAAACATGTCATTGCAAACGAAGTTAAGCCTGAACTGAAAGTATACTAAAAACACAGACGTCATATCCTCTCCTGAACCCTCCTCCCACTAGAGTTCAAACAGTCATAATCCAATGTCGTCTTCCTTCTTGGCCACATGTAGTTTCATTTCTGATATTCTCCCTCTGTCAATCTTCTGGATGGAATGTGAAGCAGACAACTCCCGTTACATTCACGCGCCAAATCAGTTCAAACATCTGTTTGAAAGATTATCAATATCAGCCGAACGCTGGCAACCATACAAACCTCCCCCCTCCTCCATTAACCATGTAAGACATTCAGTAAGAAGAAAACCTTTAATGAAGTAATAAAACAGTAAAACAGTCTAGTAGGTGAAATACACTTAAATAAAGAGGAGGCTGACATTCGGCCCTCTTTCGAAAAAGGACGTTAGTCCTGGAAAAGAAAAGAGAAATGTTAGGGTTTATCAGGATATTTGTCATAAAATTGTGCTAGCTTTTTGGGGGCACAAACATCTTCTTTGTTAACCCATTCTGCTTGTGATAGAGGAAAGTGTTTCCAAGCTACCAAATATTGGATTTTATTTCTATATTTTCTACAGTCTAGGATTTCTTTAACTTCAAAATGTTCTTCCCCTTCTATGAGGATCATTACAGGGGGCTTAATAGGATTAGCCCTAAGGGGGGATGTGTGTTCAGGTTTGACCAAGCTAACGTGGAAAACTGGGTGAATTCTTCTCAAAGATTTTGGCAGTTCTAGTTGGAAAGTCACTGGATTAATGATTTTCACAATGGGGAATGGTCCCACATATTTGGGTCCAAGTTTTTTCGATTTCTGTGTAGTTTGCAAATATTTAGTGGACAAGAAAATTTTATCTCCTACTTGGTATTTTTTCTCAGGAGCTCTCTTTTTATCTGCTTGTTTCTTGTGTGCGAGATGTGCATCGTCTATTGCTTTGCGTGTAATTTTCCATGTACTTTGCAATTGCTCTATCCATTCAGCCAGTGATGGAAATGATGGTTTTTGTTCAGGGAGTTCAGGAATGGGGACAAATTCTTGACCTGAAGCCACTTTGAATGGGGTGAACCCAGTGCTGCTATGAACAGAATTATTGTAGGCTACTTCAGCAAAAGGTAGTAGGTCCTCCCAATTATCTTGTTGATAATTAATATAACATCGTAGATATTGTTCCAGTACCAAGTTTGAGCGTTCACAACCCCCATTAGTTTGAGGATGGTGGGAGGAGCTTAATCCTTGCGCGGAGCCTATCAGCTGCAAAAACTCCAAAATTTTGAAGTGAATCGTACCCCCCCACCCCCGTCTGAGATTATCCATTCCGGAACTTCATGGAGTCTATAGATGTGTTGCACAAACAGCTTTGCCAAAGTTTTTGAAGAAGATATTTTGGAACATAGGATGAAGTGCACTTGTTTGGAGAACAGGTCCGTAACTACCCAGATCATTGTATTGCCTCCACTTTCGGGTAACTCCACTATGAAATCCATGGATATTTCTTTCCATGGGATTTTGGCCAGGCTAATGTTTGAAGCAAATCAGGAGGCTTCCCTGGTGGTCTTTTAGCTGCTGCACAAACAGGGCAACTCACTATATAAGATTCAAGGTTCTTTTTAAGCCCTGGCCATCAAAATTGTCTTTTCAGGAGGTGTAAGGTTTTCACGAACCCAAAATGTCCAGCCAATTTAGCATCATGGCAGCGTAGAAGTATGACCTCCTTCAGAGATGCAGGGACGTACAACTTTGCCCCTACCCAAGCCAGTCCATTGCGAAGAGTATACTTGTGTGAATGAGCTAAGTACCAGTCGTCCTTGTTTAAGGCTTCCTTCAGCAACTTGGTGAGGTCATCCAGTAATGATGCATCAGTTTGTGCTTGGTTACAGGTAATTGCTAGGGCAGCTAGTTGTTGAACTGGGAGGGCGCGCCACTTCCTTGCGCGTACTATTGTACTGAAGTAAATGGGAAAGGGCCGTGGGTGGCTCAGGCTATAAGATAGCCTGTTATTAAACACAGCTGCTTGCAATTACTGCAGGCTCGAGTCCCACCAGGCCCAAGGTTGACTCAGCCTTCCATCCTTTATAAGGTAGGTAAAATGAGGACCCAGATTGTTGGGGGGGGGCAATGTTGACTTTGTATATAAATATACAAATAGGATGAGACTATTGCCTTACACAATGTAAGCCGCCCTGAGTCTTCGGAGAAGGGCGGGATATAAATGTAAAAAAAAAAAAAAAAAGGGTGTCAGCCAGGAAGTTCTTTCCCCCTGGAATGTATCGCAAGGAAAAGTTAAAACGGTTAAAGTACTGGGCCCATTGAGCTTGCTTTGGCGATAGTTTTCTGGGAGTTTTCAGGGCCTCTAAGTTTTTATGATCAGTCCACACTTCGAAAGGGTGTTCGGCTCCCTCCAATAATTGTCTCCATGTTTGGAGAGCCCAATGCACCGCAAAAGCTTTTTTCTCCGTACGCGCACGGTTGAAGCTCACCTTTCACATTGTTTTGGAGTAAAATAGCTCTGACTGCCACATCACTAGCATCTGCTTGAACCACGAATGGGGACTCCATGTCAGGGTGCTTGAGGACTGGCTCGGCGGCAACCAATGCTTTAACTTTTCAAAAGCGGCCTGACACTCCATTGACCATTCCAGTGGTAAGGAAGGTTTGGGCTTAGTAGTTCCTTTTTTTTTTTTAATTGAAAAAGTTAAATTTTCCCCCTCCCCCACCTTCCCCCCTCCCTCCAAAACCCCCTCCCCCCCGGAGCAAACACAAGGTATAGTTCATTAAACAAACAGTCATACATTAAATTTTTAAAATCTAACACAATTATAATCCTTCTCTCCCACATAACCTGACTTCTTCCATTAAAATCAAAAACAACATCCTTCATTCAAAGGCAATCCAAAATTTCTTAATCTGATATCTATTTTGAATATAATCAATCCAGTTCTTCCATTCATTTAAATATTTTCCTTGAGTACTGTCTTTCAAGAAGGCTGAAATTTTAGCCATCTCAGCCAAATTGGAAACTTTCAATATCCATTCTTCTATTGTGGGTAATTCTTTTTTCTTCCAATATTGTCCAATCAACAGTCTTGCTGCTGTTATTAAGTTCAAAATCAACTTAGTCTCAATCACTGTACAGTCCGTTGTTATTCCCAAAAGAAAAAATTGCGGTAGGAACTTTATCTTCTTCTTCAGAACATTCTGCATAATCCACCAGATTCTTATCCAGAAAGACTTAATTTTCTTACAAGTCCACCATACATGAAAATATGTAGCATCATCACAATTACATCTCCAACATTTCGCTTGCATATCTGGATACATACATGATAATTTCTTAGGATTTAAATGCCATCTATAAAACATCTTATAAAAATTTTCCCTTAAATTCTGCGCTTGCGTAAATTTAACATTTCTAACCCAAATTTTTTCCTATGTTTCCAACATTATTGGTTCTTGAATATTCTGTGCCCATTTTATCATACAATCCTTTATTAAATCTCTTTCAGAATCTATTTCTATCAACACAGTACACAATCTCTTTATATGCCCCTGGGTTTGATTTCTAATTTGTTTAACCAAATTTTCTTCATTTTGAATTTTCCAATTTTCTGATCTTCTTTCCATCTAGCCTTTAACTGTCCATATTGAAACCAAGTATAATTCCTCCCTTCTTCTTTTAAGGTATCCAAAGATTTTAATTGTAGATTTCCCCTCTCATTGTATAAAATATCTTTATAAGTAATCATTTCTTGTTCCTGTTCTATATTTATATTCTCTACTGCATGCCGAGGACTTGCCCATATGGGAATTTTATAATTTAACTTATAATAATATTTTTTCCAGACACGCAGAAGAGAAATTCTCAACACATGATTCTTAAAAGCTTTATCTACTTTCTTATCATACAATAAATATGCATGCCAACCATATAATAAATCATAACCTTGATCAAGTGGTGGTGATGCAGTATAGAATGATGGAAGGAGCTCTGAGAATTAGGGGCTTGAATGAGGAGAAAGGGGAAGATTTAAAAAAAATTTTATCAGAAGCTCTGGCTGAATTTATTGAACTTGATCCACAAGAGGTTGCTTATCAAGTTGACAAAATTAATAGAGTTAATTCCTGGATTGCTAGGCAGAAGAAACTTCCTAGAGACATTGTGGTTTATTTTTTGAAAAGAACAGTGAGGAATCAAATTTTGCAAGTTGCTTTTCAGAAAAACTTGAAAATAGGAGAACAGGAGCTGAAGGTTTTAAAAGAGATTCCTTCCAAGATGTTAAGGGATAGAAAGGACTTTACATTTTTTACACAAGAACTTAAGAAATACCAGATTCAATTTAGATGGGAGGTTCCAGTTGGTTTGACAGTGTATCATCAAAGAAGGAGATATCGTATTGATACAGTGCTTAAGGCCAAAGATTTTCTTTCTACCATGCTGAAACTTGAAGTAGAAATAATAGAAAAAAGAATTTAAGAGACTCAAATGGGTGTGGAAGCTGAGGTGATTCCAGTGATGTTACCATCTGAGGAACAACCACAAGAACAAAGACTGACGAGGGGAGCCCTTAAGCGTAAAGAAAAGGAGCAACAAACTCAAAGTAAAGTTCAGGATTCTGCTACAGAAGCGGTGGGAGGAGTACGGCCGAAGATATGGGAGGACGATCTTCAGCTGATCACTCAAAAGCTTCAGCAGGCCAGTAATGGCAAATAAAATCTTGATCTGGAATGTCAATGGTTTGAATTCAGCTCAGAAGAGAAGAAAAATATTTCATTATTTGAAACAATTTAAAAATGATGTGATTTGCTTACAAGAAACGCATATTAAACTATCAGATCAAAAGTACTTAATAAACTCAAAGTTAGGTAAACATTTTGTTGCTTCAGCTTTGGAGAAAAAACATGGCATAGTGGTTTATTTGAGAAAAGATATACCAGCCAAGTTAATAGAGGCAGATATTCACGGAAGATATATTGCTATTGAACTTACAATAGAAACAAAAAGGACCCTCTTGTTTGGTATATATGCACCCAATCAGCAACAAGAAAAGTTTTATAGAATGTTGTATGATAAGTTGATTCTATGGGATTATAAATCGTGTATTATATTGGGAGATTGGAATGGAGTAATAGATACACGAAAGGACAAGAGAATTTCTTCCAAGAAGATACCTGCACATGCAAAGCTGCCTAAATCCTTTTTTGACATGATAGAAGATTTCGAGTTGAGAGATGTATGGAGACTGCGGAATTTGGAGGAAAGAGACTATACTTTTTTCTCTGATAGGCATCAATCCTTCTCACGTATTGATTTTATTTTAATTTCTAATGATTTGCTTTTTAGGGTGAAGAAAACTAAGATATTTCCAAGATGTTTGTCTGATCATAGTCCTGTTTGGATGGAATTGCAATATGGAAACGAAGGTAGAAGAACTTGGAGATTAAATGAAAATTTGTTTAGATATCAGGATAATGTAAATCAATGTAAAAAGCAGATGAAAGAATTTTTTGATTATAATTTGAATAACGAAACATCGATAGAAATGATTTTGGACACCAGTAAAGCTTTTATGAGAGGTGTATTAATATATATTAATAATAGACAGAGAAATAAGCAACAAAGACAGCGTAGGTATCTAGAAGAGGAAATTTACAAGAAACAACAATTATTAATACATAACCCGCATTATCAAAAACTTAAAGATGCAATAAAGTTATTACAGAATCAATTTAATATGATAATGGCTGATTAGGTGGCAACAAATATACAATATGCCAAACATAATACTTTTTGTAATGCAAATAGACCTGGTAGGTGGTTAGCATACACCTTAAGGAAAAGACAAAAACAACGTACTATAGAAAAAATAGAATATAAAGGTAAAGAGAGATATCAACAGGATAAAATTAAAAAAGCTTTTTTAGAATATTATACAAATTTATATCTTAAAGATAATATATTGAACAGGAATATTGATAATTATTTGAAGGAATATAAGGTTAAAAATTTAACTTTAGAACAAATGGATGAACTGAATCGGCCTATAACCTCTGAAGAAATTATTTTGGTAATTAAACAATTAAAAATGGGGAAAACTCCTGGTACGGATGGGCTCACAGTTAGTTATTATAGGAATTTACAGGATGAGATGTTAGGTCCACTTAAGGAATTATTTAATCAGATACAATTAGGAGGGGGAATTCCCCCCTCATGGAGAACCTCTTTTATTTCATTGATACCAAAAGAGGAACAGGATTGTCCTAAACCTGGGAACTATAGGCCAATCTCACTTTTAAATAATGATTATAAGATTTTTGTTAAAATAATAGCTAATAGATTAATGTTGATCTTGCAGCAAAGAATTCATAATGATCAATCTGGATTTATAAAAGGGAGACAGATGAGGAATAATGTTAGGCAGATTGTTAATTTACTGGAGTATTTAGAGAAGAAAAATTTTATTCCAGCAGCATTTATCTTTCTCGATGCAGAGAAAGCTTTTGATCGACTGCATTGGGATTTTTTATTTAAATTAATAGAAAAGATGCAATTTGGAGATGGTTTTACAAGAATAATTAGGGCAATTTATGGAGAGCAAACAGCACAGATTATAATCAATGGTAACTTAACAGAACCTTTTAAGATTGCGAAAGGAACAAGACAGGGATGTCCTTTATCACCATTATTGTTTATTTTAACTCTAGGACCATTATTGGATAAAATACGAGAAATAAAGGAGATAGAGGGAATTAGAGTTAGACAACATGAATATAAGCTGAGAGCTTTTGCAGATGACCTGGTGATTACTTTAACAAACCCTATAAATTCTGGTAAATCTTTGTTGGAAATAATTTATCAATATGGGAAGATTTCAGGGTTTAAGGTAAATCAGAAAAAGACAAAAGTGATAATAAAAAATATGGCCAGACAACAGAAAGAAAAACTAGAGGAAATAACAGGATTTGAAATTGTAAAGAAGGTTAAATACTTAGGGGTCTATATTACATCGTCAAATGTGAAATTGTATAAGAATAACTATGAGGTTTTATGGCAAAAAGTTCAGAAGGAGTTGATTGTTTGGAAAAAATTGCAATTATCTTTGCTGGGGAGAATTGCTGCTATTAAAATGAATGTTTTACCTAGATTTTTATTCCTCTTTCAGATGATACCAATAATTAAGAAAGATAAGAATCTTGAGGAATGGCAGAAGGGAATTAACAAATTTATATGGGAAGGTAAAAAAGCTAGGGTTAAAATGAAAATAATTCAAGATTCTCGGGAAAGGGGAGGTTTAAAAATGCCCAATTTTAAATTATACTATGAAGCAGTTGCTCTCTCTGCAATAAGTGATTGGTTTAATTTAACGGAGGAAAGAATCTTGAATATAGAAGATTATGACTTGCTATATGGATGGCATGCATATTTAATTTATGACAAAAAAGTGGATAAGGCCTTTAAAAATCATGTGCTAAGAACTGCTCTTCTGCGTGTTTGGAAAAAATACTCTTATAAACTAAATTATAAGGTTCCTATATGGGCAAGTCCTAGACATACAATAGAGAATATAAATATAGAACAGAATCAGGAAATGATTACATATAAAGATCTTTTGTATACTGAAAGAGGTAATTTGCAATTAAAATCTCTGCACGTATTAAAAGAGGAAGGGAAAAATTATACTTGGTTTCAATATGAGCAACTATGTGCTAGATGGAAGGAAGATCAGAAAATTGGTATAGAGCAGAACGAGGGAAATTTGGTAAAGCAAATTAGAAATCAGTCTCAGGAGCATATAAAGAGATTGTATAATGTGTTACTTGAAATAGATTCTGAAAGGGACTTGGTAAAGGACTGTATGATAAAGTGGGCACAAAATTTTCAGGAGCCAATATTATTGGAAACGTGGGAAAAAAATTGGGTTAGAAATGTTAAATTCACGCAGACACAGAATCTGAGGGAAAATTTTTATAAAATGTTTTATAGATGGTATTTAGATCCTAAAAAATTATTGTGTATGTATCCAGATATGCAAGCAAAATGTTGGAGATGTAATTGTGATGACGCTACATATTTTCACATTTGGTGGACTTGTAAGGATATAAAGGCCTTTTGGATAAAAATTTGGTGGATCTTAGAAAATGTTTTGAAAAAGAAGATAAAGTTCCTGCCGCAATTTTTTTTGTTGGGAATTATTACGGATTGTACAGACTAAATTGATTTTAAATCTAATAACAGCAGCAAGATTACTAAGATGGCGCCGACGAAGGCTGCCTCGGTGAAATGCTCTCTAATTGTTTTTTTATTTCTAATTGTTCTCTGTGACTCACTACGGATTTCCTACTCACGAGACCATCTGCTAAAAATTAAGGAACATTTCTTTAAGGAGCAGCTTTCTTTAATTTCACCCCCGCCTGTCTTTACAAACACGGAAGAGATTCTAACACAGGAGGAGGCAATTCCCACGGAGCCATGGATTACTAAAAAAACCAAACGACGATCTGGGATCTTAATCAAGCTAAGAACTCAAACTCCTCTAATTTTCCTAACAAATATACGCTCACTTGCAAATAAGATGGATGAAATACTCCTCTTAAACAAATACTATTCTGATTTTCGCAATTCAGCAGTCCTATGCTTCTCTGAAACCTGGTTAAATGAATCAATTGAAAATAGCAGCCTGAACATTCCAGGATTTCAAATTCAACAATCAGACAGGATTCCAGAAACATCTGGTAAAAAGAAAGGAGGAGGCTTATGCCTATATATTAATTCAACCTGGTGTCAAGATTTTAACATAATTTACAAATTCTGTGACAACAATTTAGAGACTCTAATTATCAACTGCAAACCTTACTATTCGCCCCGTGAATTTTCCTCCTTTCTTCTAATTGCTGTTTATGTCCCACCACAAGCCTGTGTAAACGAGGCATTACGAACTCTAGCTGACCAAATCATGGAGGCTGAAGCCAAACACCCTAATTCACTGGCCATTGTTTTGGGAGATCTAAACAAGGCAAACTTAAGGAAAGAACTACCAAAATACTTTCAGCATGTCAATTGTCCCACCAGAGGCAAGAATACTCTAGACCACTGCTACACAACACTAAAAGATGCCTATCGGTCTTTACCACGTGCAGCTGTAGGACACTCTGATCATTGCATGATTCACCTTGTACCTGCTTACAGGCAAAGACTTAAAGCCATAAAACCAATAATTAAATCAGTGAAAACCTGGACGGAGGAATCAGAATTAAAGCTGCAGGCATGTTTTGACTGCACTGATTGGAATATTTTTAAAGATACCTCTGCAGACCTGGATGAACTCACAGATACTGTAACATCATATGTCAGCTTCTGTGAAGACCTATGTGTACCTACAAGGAACTTGCGAATACACAGTAATAACAAACCTTGGTTTACACCTAAACTTAAGCAGCTACGACATTCCAAAGAGGAAGCCTACAGAAAAGGTGATAAAATGCTGTACAATCAGGCCAGAAATGCACTAACAAGGAGATAAGAGCAGCAAAAGAAGCTACTCTGAAAAGCTAAAGAATCAATTTTCAGCAAATGAACCAGCAAACATGTGGAAAACTCTTAAAAATATCACCGGCTATGGCAAACCTCCTTCCCAGGCTGAAGGTAATCAACAACTGGCAGATGACCTGAATGAGTTTTACTGCAGGTTTGAAAGGAAACTACAGCCACCTATCTCCACAACCCGCATCTCAGACACACCAACAACAGCCAAGCCTCCTACAACTGACCCCATTTCATTGGGTTCACAACCCCTAGAGATCACAGAAAAGGAAGTGCTGGACCTATTTCACAGACAAAAGCCAGGAAAAGCTCCAGGCCCAGACAAGATAACTCCTTCTTGCTTAAAAGTCTGTGCTGACCAATTGGCCCCCATCTTCACCCATATTTTCAATAAATCACTAGAGATGTGCTATGTTCCTTCTTGCTTCAAACGCTCTACCATCATCCCAGTGCCGAAGAAGCCCACCATCAAGGAACTGAATGACTACAGACCAGTTGCTCTAACATCTGTAGTCATGAAAACCTTTGAAAGGCTAGTGCTTTCCTACCTGAAAACCATCACGAATCCGCTCTTAGACCCGTTGCAATTTGCATACCGAGCAAATAGATCAACAGATGATGCTGTTAATATGGCTCTGCACTACATCCTACAACATCTTGAGTCTCCAAAGACCTATGCAAGGGTCCTTTTTGTAGACTTTAGTTCAGCATTCAATACCATCATTCCAGACATTCTTCTAACTAAGCTAAACCAGCTACAGGTACGGAACAGACTTGTAAGTGGATCACAAGCTTCTAACAAACAGGAAGCAGCAGGTGAAGCTAAGCAAGATCACATCAAATACCTGTACAATTAGCACAGGGGCCCCCAAGGCTGTGTGCTCTCCCACTTCTCTTCTCTCTGTATACCAATGACTGCATCTCCAATGATCCATTTGTTAAGCTACTGAAGTTCGCAGATGACACAACAGTGATTGGTCTCATTCGAGACAATGACGAATCCATATAGACGAGAGGTCGAACGACTAGCCTTGTGGTGCAACCAAAACAATCTGGAACTGAACACACTCAAAACCGTAGAAATGGTGGTAGACTTTAGGAAAACCCTTCCATACTTCCACCTCTCACAATACTTGACAACACAGTATCAACAGTAGAAACCTTCAAATTTCTGGGTTCTATCATATCGCAAAGATCTCAAATGGACAGCTAACATCAAAAACATCATTAAAAAAGGACAACAAAGAATGTTCTTTCTGCGCCAACTCAGTAAGCTCAACTGCCCAAGGAGCTGCTGATCCAATTCTACAGAGGAATTATTGAGTCTGTCATTTGTACCTCTATAACTGTCTGGTTCAGTTCTGCAACCCAACAAGAAAAACACAGACTTCAGAGGATAATTAGAACTGCAGAAAAAATAATTGCTACCAACTTGCCTTCCATTGAGGACCTGTATACTGCACGAATCAAGAAGAGGGCCGTGAAAATATTTGCAGATCCCTCGCATCCTGGACATAAACTGTTTCAACTCCTACGCTCAAAACGACGCTATAGAGCACTGCACACCAGAACAACTAGACACAAGAACAGTTTTTTCCCGAAGGCCATCACTCTGCTAAACAAATAATTCCCTCAACACTGTCAGACTATTTACTGAATCTGCACTACTATTAATCGTTTCATAGTTCCCATCACCAATCTCTTTCTACTTATGACTGTATGACTATAACTTGTTGCTGGCAATCCTTATGATTTATATTGATATATTGATCATCAATTGTGTTGTAAATGTTGTACCTTGATGAACGTATCTTTTCTTTTATGTACACTGAGAGCATATGCACCAAGACAAATTCCTTGTGTGTCCAATCACACTTGGCCAATAAATTCTATTCTATTCTATTCTATTCTATTCTAATAGGACAATACTGGAAGAAAAAAGAAGTACCTACAATAGAAGAATGGATATTGAAGGTTGCCAATTTGGCTGAGATGGCGAAGATATCAGCCTTTTTGAAAGACAATACGCAAGAAAGATACTTAAAGGAATGGAAAAAATGGATTGACTATATTCAACGTAGATATCAGACTAAGAGTTATCAGACTGTTTTTGAATGATTATGATGTATTATTTTTGATTGTTTTCAGGGGAAGTTAGGAATTGATGATTGTAGGGGTATAATTAAGTTGGGATGAAATTTTTTTAGCATATGTTTGTTTTATTTTTAACTATACCTTGTGTTCGTTCCGGGAAGTCGGGGGAGGGAGGGGGGTTGTGAAGGAGGGGAGAGGAGGGGGGGAAAGGGGGGGAAATTTTGTAAAACTTTTTGAGTAAAAAAAATAAAATAAAACAAGCATATGTTTGTTTTATTTTTAACTATACCTTGTGTTCGTTCCGGGAAGTCGGGGGGGGGAGGGGGTTGTGAAGGGAGGGGGAGAGGAGGGGGGGAAGGGGGGAAAAATTTTGTAAAACTTTTTGAGTAAAAAAAAAAAATCATAACCTTCAAAACCCTTTCCTCCATCAAATTAAATCAATCACTTATTACCGAAAGAACAACTGCTTCATAATACAGTTTTAAATTAGGCATTTTTAATCCTCCTCTTTCCCGTGTATCTTGCATTATTTTCATTTTGACTCTCGCTTTTTTCCCTTCCCATATAAATTTATTAATTCCAATCTGCCATTCTTCCAAATTTTTGTCTTTCTTAATTATTGGTATCATCTGAAACAAGAACAAGAATTTAGGCAAAACATTCATTTTTATAGCTGCTATTCTCCCTAACAAAGATAATTGTAATTTTTTCCAAGTATTCATTTCCTTCTGAATTTTTTTCCATAACACATCATAATTATTCTTATACAATTTTACATTTGATGAAGTAAGAAAGACTCCTAAATATTTAACCTTTTTTACAATTTCAAATCCTGTTATTTCCTCTAGTTTTTCTTTCTGGTTCTTAATCATATTTTTGGTTAACACTTTTGTTTTATTTTGATTCACTTTAAACCCTGAGACCCTTCCATATTGATTAATTACTTCCAACAAATATACACTTGAATTTATAGGCTGAGTCAACATAACAACCAAATCATCTGCAAATGCTCTAACTTTGTATTCATGTCTTCTAATTCTAATACCCTCTATCTCCTTGACTCTCTTATCTTATCCAATAAAGGTTCCAAAGACAAAATAAACAATAAAGGTGATAAAGGACACCCCTGCCTTGTTCCTTTCGCAATTTTAAAACTATCTGTCAAACTACCATTAATTATTATCTGAGCTGTTTGCTCTCCATAAATTGCCCTAAGTATTCGTATAAAACCATTTCCAAATTGCATTTTGTCTGTTAATTTAAATAAAAATTCCCAATGCAAACGATCAAAAGCTTTCTCTGCATCCAAGAATATAAACGCTGCCGGAATCTGATTTTTCTTTTCCAAATATTCCAATAAATTCACTATCTGCCTAACGTTATTCCTCATTTGTCTCCCTTTTATAAAACCAGACTGGTCAGTATGAATCCTTTGTTGTACAATTTCCATTAACCTATTTGCCATTATTTTCGCAAAAATCTTATAATCATTATTCAAGAGTGAAATTGGTCTATAATTCCCAGGCTTAGTACAATCCTGATCCTCTTTTGGTATCAATGAAATAAAAGTAGTCCTCCATGATGGTGGCACTCCTCCTCCCATCAGTATCTGATTAAATAACTCCATCAGTGGACCAACTATCTCATCCTGTAACTTTTTATAATATATTGCTGTAAGTCCATTTGTGCCCGGGGATTTCCATATTTTTAATTGTTTTATTACCAAAATAATTTCCTCAGAAGTTATAGGCCGATTCAACTCCTCCCTTTGTTCATTAGTTAAACCTTTAACTTTATATTCTTTCAAATATTTATCAATATCCATATTCAATATTGTATCTCTGGCATATAAATTTGTATAATATTCCAAGAAAGCTTTTTTAATTTTATTCTGTTGAAATCGCACTTTACCCTTGTATTCAATTCTTTCAATAGTACATGCTTTCTGTCTTTTCCTTAACATATAAGCCAACCACCTCCCTGATTTATTGGCATTACAAAAAGTATTATGTTTAGCGTATTGTATATTGGTTGCCACCTGATCTGCCATTAACATATTAAATTGACTCTGTAATATCTTTATCGCCTCAGTAGTTTTTAAATCATGTGGATTATATACCAATAATTGTTGTTTCCTCTGAATTTCCTCTTCTAAATCCCTACGCTGTTTTTGTAATTTTCTCCTCTGTCTACTATTAATATATATCAAATTTCCTCTCATAAAGGCCTTGCTAGCGTCCCACACCATTTCTATCGAAGTTCCCTTACCCAAATTATAATCAAAAAATTCTTTCATTTGTTTTTTACATTGATTTACATTATCCTCATATCTAAACAAATTTTCATTTATTCTCCATGATCTTCTTCCACCTTCATATTGCAACTCCATCCATACCGGACTATGATCAGTTAAACACCTTGGAAATATCTTTGTTTTCCTAACCCTAGAAAGCAAATCATTGGTAATTAATATAAAATCAATACGTGAAAAAGATTGATGCCTATCTGAAAACTAAGTATAATCTCTATCATCAAAAATTCTGCCTTCTCCATATATCTTTCAACTCAAAATCTTCCATCAAATCAAAAAAAGATTTAGGCAGTTTTGCATGCATAGGAATTTTCTTAGAAAGAGTTCTTTTATCTTTTCTAATGTCCATTACACCATTCCAATCCCCTAATATAATAAATGTTTTATAGTCCCAAAGAGTCAATTTTTCATGTAACAGTTTATAAAATTTTTCTTGTTGTTGATTAGGTGCATATATGCCAATCACAAGTATCTTTCTTCCTTCTAAAATCAATTCAATAGCAATATATCTTCCTTGAATGTCCGTTTCAATTAATTTAGCTGATATATTTTTCTTCAAATATATAACTATACCATTTTTCTTATTCGAGCAGAAGAAACAAAATGTTTACCTAATTTCGAATTAATCAAATATTTCTGATCTGATAATTTTATATGTGTCTCTTGCAAACATATCACATCATTTTTAAATTGTTTCAAATAATGGAATATTTTTCTTCTTTTCTGTGCTGAATTTAAACCATTAACATTCCATGTCAAAAATTTATTTGCCATCACTGGCCTCTTGAAGCTTCTGAGCAATTAGCTGAAGACTCTCACTCTTCGGCTTGGCTCCTCCCACAGCTTCAGTAGTAGAATCCCATTCCTGTCTTTGAAGTCGTTCCTCTATCTCCTTACGCCTAATAGCTCCCCTTGTCACTCTTTGTTCTTGAGGTTGTTCTTGAGGTACTGACATCACAGGTGCAGTTTCAACTTCCCCACTCTGTTTCTCTTGAAGACTTTTATCCACTGTTTCTACATCCACTTTCAATACATTAAAAAGAAAATCTTTTGCTTTCAACTCAGTATCAATTCGATATCTCCTGCCTTGAAAAAATACTGTTAAGCCAATTGGAACCTCCCATCTATATTGAAGTAGTAGTTCCTTTTGTTTTGAGGAGATTGGTGATTGGCAGGGCAATGTCAGCAAACAAGGGAATGAACTGGCAATAGAAGTTAGCAAATCCCAGGAAACCTTGTAACTGTTTGCAGGTGCGAAGGAGTGCCCAGTCTAGAACTGCCTGGACTTTTTCGGGATCCATCTCCAAGCCCTCAGAGGAAATACGGTATCCCAGGTAATCAATTTTCGTTTGATGAAATTCACATTTAGACAATTTTGCATAAAGCTCAGCGGCCAGTAATTTTTTGAGTACTGTTCTTACTAGCTTCACATGCTCCTCCATGGTCTCCGTGTAGATAAGTATGTCATTAAGATAAACAAGAACCCCTTTAAACAAATGTTCATGGAGCACTTCATTTATTAGTTGCATGAAAATGGCAGGGACCCCTTGCAATCTAAAAGGAAGAACTTGGAATTGGAAACAACCAAGGGGACAATTGAACACCGTTTTCCATTCATCCCCTTCTTTTATGCGCGCTCTGTAATACGCTTCATATAAGTCCAGTTTGGTGAAAAATTTCCTTTGGCTAAGTGGGCAAGCATATCCTTCATGAGAGGCATGGGGTACACATTCTCCACACACACACAATTTAAATTTCTATGGTCGACTATTAAGCGACAAGTGCCATCTTTCTTTTCCCAGAATAATGACTGGCGCTGCAACCCAAGGCCTGGCCGGTTGAATGAATCCTCGCTCCAAATTTTTATCTATAAAGTTTTGCAATTCTCCCAATTCTTTTTGGGTCATGGGGTATGATTTCAGTTTTGGGAGTTTCACCCCTGGAAGGATGTCTATAGCACAGTCTGTAGGCCTATGGGAAAGTAGCACGTCAGAGGCCTTTTCACTATCACCTCTTGTGGGTCCCAGTACTCTTTAGGAATTTTTTCCTCCCCCTCCAGCAGTTCAAACATTGACCCCAGTATCTCAGTGGAATCGGGGTCAGAGAGTTTTAAAGTTATCTTCTCCTTCTTTTGCACCCTTGTGCGGAGTCGCAACACCCCCATTCTCCAGTTTATTTTCGGGTTCCATTTCCGGAGCCACGAGAGACCCACTACAAGTGGCTGGTCCATCCCTGGGGCCACAATAAAGTTTATGATTTCTCGGTGGTCTCCTATGATCATCTCTATGGGTTCTGTCACAAAGTGGGCTGGGCCTCCCCCCACCACCGACCCATCTAGCTGGCAAAAAGCTATGGGCCTGCTCAATGTTTTTAGCTTTAGTTCCATTTTCTCCACCACTTCAGGGCTGATGATACATCGGGTACATCCAGAGTCTAAGAAGGCTAACATTTCCCCCTGCATTCCGGAGGATGGGATGCACAGTTTTACTGGAACGATAAGGGGGCCCCCTTTCCAACTCACCAAGAGATCCTCATCTGATTCCGAAGATGGCTCGCTGTCATCTGACCCGGAAGGAGTCCCTAGTTCCTCCTTGATGGTAGTAGAGTTCTTGGCGACATCCGCTCCCCTCTTTGTGACCTCTCGCATTTTAGTTTCTGCCTGCACCGTTGCTTTTTTGCCACTAGGGGTTGTCTTTGGCACCAGCTTTGCGCAACAATCAGCTGCTCAGTGGCCTTCCTTTCCACATCTGAAACAGCCCATGGTTTTCTTCTTTTCAGCTTCCGCTGCAGCAGAATCCTTGGGCGGTTCTCTCTGGAACTGAGTTGGGATCTGCTTCCAAGCGCAATCACTTCGCAGGCAGTCCTTGGCTACGTCAATCTCAATTTCTGCTGCCAGGGTGTACCAGCCATGCAGGGTAGTCGGGGACACTCGGGCTCTGCACAACTTATATAAATCCCCATTTAGGCCATCTTTGTATATGTCCAAAAGAGCCACTTCCGACCACCCTCTCATGAGAGGTACCAGATCGCTGAACTCTTGGTTGTAGTCAGCCACTGGTCTCCTCCCTTGTCTGATGGACCTCATGCAAATCTTGGCTTTCTGCTCTGCCAAGGGATCCTCAAACCTCATTCTCAGGGCTGCCATAAAATGATGGTAGTTCCTCAAGAGAGGGGAATTCTTTTGTTACAAAGACATGTACCGGGAAGCTGCCCTTCCAGTCAAGACTTGGGTCACGCTTCTCACTTTAGAGGTTTCTGACAAATAATCTTCACCTCATTCCTGCATGTGGCTGTCCACCATAGCCTGGAATAACCCTAATTCCTTAGGGTCCCCATCAAACTTCCCGGGAATTGAGGGAATTTTAGGTTTTTTTCCTTCTGCAAGGCAACATCTGTCCAGCAGGGGTCCCCTGGCCTCTATCAAAATCTGCAGCCCCTGGAGAACGCAGCTCAGGCTCTCGTTCCTCCAGAATTTCTCTGCTGTATGCCGCTCCCCCGGTGGCTGTCAAAAATTCTGTTTCCACTTCTTCCCCCTCCCTCCAGAGATTCTGGGTGGGGACCTCATACCTTTCATGGTCTGCCTGTCGCTCTATCACCTCACGATACAGTCTGACGGCTTCTGTGATTTGTAACTCAACCTTAATTAACTGTTCACATTGCCAATCTGAGAGTTTCTTTTTCTGCTTACATTTTGTAACTCCGGATTGTAGCTCCCCCGGGTCTGGAAGTTTTCCAAAATCCAGTTTGGCCTTCTCCCATCTCTCCTCTATTTGTAGTTTCTCCAGCCACTCTGCAGAAATTCCTGGATACTTGGGAGGGCATGATGTGGCTGCCAAGCCTGCTCCCATCTCCTCCGGCTCATCTTCTGGGATTGGCTTTCTCCCCAGAAAAGATTCCTTATCAGCTCCTCTGGAATAGTCCTGGGATGAGATGTCTGCCAGCTGTTCATTATCAGCTCCGCATTCATGCTTCGACATCGTTGTTAAGAAAAAGTTTTCAGTCCCCTAGGTTGTGATCCTGGATGACTGATTTTTGTGAGTTCTGGCTTAATGTCAGCTTGCCTCAGGTCAATGTTTAAGAAAATAGACCCAACTCCATCATTTTGAAGAGATTGGTAATTTTTACTAAACAGGTCAGATTGCAAACAAAGCTAAGCCAGAACTGAAAGTATACTAAAAAGACAGATGTCATATCCTCTCCTGAACCCTCCTCCCACTAGAGTTCAAACAGTCATAATCCAATGTCGTCTTCCTCCTTGGCCACGCGTAGTTTTATTTCCGATATTCTCCCTCTGTCAATCTTCTGGATGGAATGCGAAGCAGGCAACTCCCATTACATTAACGCGCCAAATCAGTTCAAACGTCTGTTTGAAAGTATCTCCCCCCCACACATGCAATGTCAGCTGAACCCTGGCAACAGTACAAACCTCCCCCCTCCTCCATAAATCATGTAAGACATTCAGTAAGAAGAAAACCTTTAATGAAGTAATAAAACAGTAAAACAGTCTAGTAGGTGAAATACACTTAAATAAAGCGGAGGCTGACACATTTCATTACTTAACTAGTTAAATTCTTATTTGTTTTACAGTGATACTTGTAAACACTGAAACAGTCTATGACATTCACAAAGACAAACTGAAGCTCAAGAAACCAGTATTTCTGCATTGCTTTGCGTGTAAGCAGACGGTAAAAATTTTGGAAGCAAAACATTAAACAATTCTTCCTGATATAACTTGGTAGTTATCAAATTTAATGTCTTTGCATGGTGATTGAAAAGAACTAGATTGTAAGGTCTCTGGTTCAAGTAATTCAGTGGCTAATGTGGCCGGGGCATCCCCTGCAATGGACCCATCAAGTTGGCAGAACGAGACTGGGGTTTTTCATGGCCTTAGTTGAAAGCCTAGTTCCCTGACCAGAGTTAAACTTACTAGGTTTCTTGTGCACCCCAAATCTAGCAACTTTTCTCCCTGTTACCAGAATTAACAGTTCTATAGGGGTTGTAAAGGTTTGACGACCCCACTCACTAAAGGATCTTTGTAATCGCTCTCCGACTGACTGGGTTCCTCTACCAGAGGGCTCAGAATTCCTCGTACCATAGTTGATTTGGGAGGGAACTCAATGACTGTGTGAGTCTTCAGAGCAATATCTTTGGAACATGGTGGTGGCTTTGAGAGTTTCCTCCAGGGGTTGGTTCCAAAATTTTTTACTACCGGTTCTGTGGGCATGGCTTATTTGGTGGGCATGGCTTGATGGTCATGTAACTGAGTGGGCGTGGCCAACTTGAAGTTACTCAGGGCAAGGTGGGGCTGCACTTTGCTGTGAGTGACATCAAGTTGGCCACACCCACTCAGTCACATGACCAATGCTGCAGAGACAGGGCGATTTCTCCCAGGGGACAGCCAGAGCTTTGCCACCTCCTCTTTTCCTCAGAGAAGCTGCCTCCAAGTCCTTGCGAAGGGACACACACACACACACACACACACACCACACCACAGCACAATAGACTCACACACAATGTAAAAGCAGCTGCACTTCGCCCAAAATGGGCCCTGCAACAACAGGAACCTCACACAGCCACAAAAAGCTCAAAAACCAACTTTCACATTTTACACACACACAACACAACTGACTCATACACGCACACACACACGCACACACACACACACACACACACACAAAATGCCACATACAGCTTTGTGAGATTTTGAGTTTTTGTGTAGTTAGAGAGAAACACTACAGAAACACACTAAATCTCAGAAAGCTGCACAAATATTTTATTTTATTATTTTATTTTATTTATATTTTTTAGATCAGGAATCTCCAACCTTAGTAACTTTAAGGTTTGTGGACTTCAATTCCCAGAGTTCCTCAGCCAGCAAAGCAGACAGATTGAGTTGTTCAATCTGGATGGATTGCAGGCAGGCAGGCAGATTCAGTTGCTAGCTGATGCAACTGATTGCAGAAGCCAAAGGAAAGCGAGCAGTAAATAATTAGGTAAGTGAGGAGGGGGCCGGAGGAAAGATTTTAAAAGGCTTCTCTGACAATACCAGCTGAAGTTGCTTAATTGCAGCCCAGAAGCTCTTCATTCAGCTGGGATTGCCAGAGGAGCCTTTTAAAACCTTTTGTTTAACAACCTCTTCAGCCGAAGAGGTTGTTGAAAAAAACTTTTAAAGGGTTCTGATGATCCCTGCTCAGCCACACGATCATCAGAGGTTTTTTTTTCACTTTTAAAAGCCTTTTTTTTTGGCTGAAGAAAAGAGGCTTTTAAAAGTAAAAAAAAAAAACCTCTGATGATCGGGGAACTGATTCAGGGGCATGGCCAGCCAGCCATTACTACCACTTCTCCGAACGCCAGCAGATTTTTACTACCAGCTCTCCAGAACCAGAGTGAACTGGGAGCAACCCACCACTGTTTCCCTCTGATCTGCTTCTCTCCCTTTCGGATGAACATTCTCACACAGCACTCATTTGCGCAGTGACCTTCCTTCCCACAATGGAAGCAGGCATCTGAGTATGGCGGGGCAGAGTGAGGCTTCATTTCCTCCCTTCTCCCTTCTGGTGGGGATCTCTTCCAGGAGCAGTTTATGTGGTACTGGTTCTGAGCTTGGTCGATTTCTTCTTCCTCAGTCAAGACACACCAGCTGTACAGGTGGACTGGGGCAATGCAGGCATTGTACAGGTCACTGTTTAAGCCACCTTTGAACCAACTCACGAGTATTTACTCTGGCCAATATACATGGCAAGCCAGATCACTAAATTTTTTGATGTACTCAGTGAATGAACAGCATCCCTAGACTTGCGGTCAGCTAGGGGGTCCTCAAATCTCCATCTCAGGCAGGGGTTGGGGATCCTTTTTGTTCATCGGTAGTCCCCTTTTGTACTCCTAACTGGCCTGAAGCACAAGCCTGGGCATCCTGGATCTGCATGCCATGGATGACCTCCCTCATGAGCTTCATGGCTTCCCTCAGAAGTTGGTTGGGCCAGTCTGCGTTCCTTTCAGTTCATCATTGTTGTAAAGGTCTCCCATCTCCTGCTTCCAACTATGTCATTGACTCCCATGGGTGAGGGAGACATATTTGATTCTGCCACCCTAGCCTTCCATCTTCCCACCATCAATGGACCACTTCAGTTTGGCAGCGGCACTTGAGGCAATGATCTCCTTGACCCAGGCATTGAGGGCCCCAATTGAGATTTGTGGGGGGTTCTCCCCCAGTCTTCAGCCTCTTTGTCATCACTGCCCTGGGCAGACATGGTGTGCACAGTTCCCATGGTAGGGCTGTTAACTCTCTGGGTTGACCAGTTTGCAGTTCTTGCCTAATGTAAAGTCTTGCTTCTCCAATCTTCCCAAAGAAAGCAGGACTCTTAAAATTGCAGTTGTTCCAAAAGGAGCTTTTATTGAAAGGTTTGTGATAACAAGCTATCTAGGCAAGAACTGAAGCTTCTCACTTAAAACCAGCTATTTAAAACAATGCTAACCAAACCCCTCCCTCACTACATCATTGCAGGGAAATAGGAACAGAAACTTCATATAAAGATTAACACAGTAATGCAAGAAACAGAAACTTCATATAGAGATTAGCATAGTAATGCAGGAAACAGAAACAGAAACTTCATATACCCATCACTCCATTCCTTCCCCCTTCCTCCCACCAAAATGCCAGTGTCTCTGTAGAAATATCTGGGACCTAACACAGATCATGACCATGTTTCATGTGTTTAACCAAAATCCTGTTCTTTTCTTCCCTTTCCCTGTTCCTGTTCCAATCTTTAATTCACTCTAAGCTAGTTTCTCAAAGTTCTGGATAGGTTCCTTTAGGATAGGTAATAGGATAGGTACTGGGATTCTATTAGTGGTGGGATTAGTTTAGTGTTAGGATTTACCTTAGTGTAGTGAAGTCTGAAAGAAAGCAGCACTTTTTATTTATTAAAATATAAATATTCTTTCCAGTTGAACTCTTCTACACAAAAAGAATGTCATTACTGATATACTCTGAAAAAGTTCTCTTCCTCCTTCCCAATCTCTCTGTTTCCTTAAATCTCTGTTTCTGTCTGGCCTTGATGTTGGACAATTCAGATCCATAGACATATTTCTGATTCATGATGGTGAATCCAAGTTATTGTCATTTCTTTCACAGCCTTTCTGTCTAGATATTGGATAGCAAAAACTCTCTTTGTACTCTTAAATATGAGCACAAAACAAAAATAGGTCAAGGTTTGTAGCTGCTTACAGTCATTAGAAGGCTTAAGGGAAGGCATATGCAATTGAAGAAAGAAACTTAGAGTCTGGTATTGTGACATATTTAAACTACTGGCTTTAATACGCTAAAGCCAAAACAGTTGGTGGCAGATTACATGAAGGATTTCCTTCTTTTAAATTTACAGAATTGGATTTAAGATCTTTAGTGTACTTTCACAGACTGACTACTAAAGAAAAAATTTCCAATGCTGGCATTCTGATTATGGAATACCTTCTCCAGAAAGGCCTACTTTATGCATTTTGAGCATTTCAGAGTGATATTTAGTATTAATAACTATTCCTTGAAGGTGATTTTGAACTTTGTTGACCATTTCCATACAGTAGCACTGAAAGACTTAGCCCTTTAGGGTTCCCCCCAGCCTATTTATGTTCTTTAACATCTAGTTGAAATTACTAAGAGGGTATCCTTGGAACTCTGGGGAGTAATTTTCATCTATGGGCTTTTAATATTCAATTCTTAGTCATTTTCTGCTGCTGCAAATACTAGTACTAGTATTGTCTAGATCAGGGGTCTGTAATCTTAAACACTCAAAGAGCCATTTGGACCCATTTCCCACAGAAAAGAAAACACTGGGAGCCACAAAACCTGGGTGAGTGTGGACAACTCAGTGTCACTCACTCCCACCCAGTCACATGACCCCCCCCCAACAGAGGTGGGTTTCAGCAGGTTCTGACTACTTCTGGAGAACCAGTAGTTTGGAGAACCGGTAGTAAAAATTCTGACTGACCCTGCCCGCATCTATTCTCCACCTCCCAAGTCCCAGCTGATAGGGAGGAAATGGGGATTTTGCAGTATCCTTCCCCTGGAGTGGGGTGAGAACGGAGATTTTATAGTATCCTTCCCCTGCCACTCCCACTAAACCATGCCCACCAAGCCATGCCATCCCCATCAAGCCACACCCACAGAACTGGTAGTAAAAAAAATTGAAACCCACCACTGCCCCCTAGCCACGCCTTTTTTGGCTCCCGGTCTTTTCTATGGGAAACCTCTCTCTCTCTCTCTCTCTCTCTCTCTCTCTCTCTCTCACACACACACACACACACACACACACACACACACACACACACACATCTCTGTCCCTCTCTTTCTCCCTCCCTCCCTTCCTCTCTCTCCTCTTTCTTTCTTCCTCTCTCTTTCTCTTTTGCTCTCTCTCTTTCATCTCTCTCTCTCTCTCATCTTATCTCTCTGTTTCTCTCCTCTCTCTCTTTTGCTCTCTCTTTCCTCTTTCTCCCTCTTTCTAGCTCTCTCTCATCTTTCATTTTCTCTCTTCACTTTCTCATCTCTCTCTCTTTCATCTCTCTCTCTCATTTTCTCTCTCATCTTTCTCTCCTCATCTATCTTTCTCTCCTCATCTCTCTCTTCCATCTCCTCTCCTCTCATCTCTCTCATCTCTCTCTCTTTCTCCTCTTTCTAGCTCTCTCTCTCATCTTTCATTTTCTCTCTCTTCACTTTCTCATCTCACTCTCATTTCTCATCTCTCTCTCTCTTTTTCTCTCTCTCATCTTTCTCTCCCTCATCTATCTTTCTCTCCCTCATCTCTCTCTTCCATCTCCCTCTCCCTCTCATCTCTCTCTCATCTCTCTCTCTTTCTCCCTCTCTTTCTCTTTCTCTCTCTCATTTTCTCTCTCATATCTTTAAGTGTGACTTTCTCTCCACATTTAAATTTAGCATGCTTCACAATGGGGGATGATCCTCCTGGAGACCATTACAATGCAGAGCATTGGCTATAGCCGACCCAGCCCAGTATCTCAGGGTGGAGAGAAAGTTGTGCATCTCCCTGAATGACCAGTGCTCTGGGTCAAATTGGGCTCCAGGAGGAAGAAGAGGCAAATAAAAGGCCACTTCACTCCTGTTCTGGAATATTGAGCGAGTCTCCAACTGCCACCGTCACCCTTACTTTCTCAGGTGAGGAGTGACTGGGAGGAGAGGGCAAGGGGTGGGGTCAGCCAGTGAGAGGATCCAGTTTGGCAGGGAGTCCACAGGCATGTTGCCAACACCTGGGCTAGACAAATGGGGTCCACCCATCACATGGGAAGATGGCTACCGAAAAGTAAAAATAGGCATTGGTCCACTGCTACTGGGTCTTCAGGCTGAAGCTCCATCTTGACAGCCCCTAAGCAGCCCTGATGAAGGGGTTGCAGTCAAGGATGCCCTATCTTGCTGCCCCCAAGTTCCCAAAGAATACAGGGACCTAGTAGATGCATTCAGCGAGTGCGAATGCAACATCCTCCCCCTCCACTGCCCCATGGACTGTGTCAGGAGCCAAGCTGTCAAAACCTAAAATGTATTCCATGAACCCTAGTGAAATGGATGAATTGGGGAAATACATCGACACCAATTTGGGCAGGGGCTTCATCCAGTCCGCCAAGTCTAAAGTGGCAGCCCCAGTGCTATTCAAAGAAAAGGACAGGATGATGAGGCTTTGTGCAACTTTCCATGGAATTAATGCCATGGAAAAAAGATCTCATGAAGTTGGAATTGATTGAGTGAACTTTTTCACTTGTGCGCTTCACAATGGGGAAAATGGGATCCTGTCCTCCTCCTGAAGATGCGGAGCCACAATGTGACCCTGCATTGGCTCGGCAAAAAAAGCAGTTTCTTTTCCTGCAGAGGTGCCCGTGTTGGGATGCCCAACCTCCCCACCAGCCATCTGAGCATGGGCACGCTGCTCCTGGGCTCAGCGGCCTTCGGAGATCATTCCCACCACCAATTCAGAAGTTTCTTCCCCACGCTGTGAGGGTTGGGGAATTAGAAAGAAACAGGAAGGCAGAGAGAGATGGAGTGAGGGAAAGAGAGAGAGAGAAAGGGGGGGGAAGAAAGAGGAGGAGGGAAAGAGAAATGATACTACAAAAGTTTTTCTTTTTTATTGTTGCTAAACATAATGTTTCAAAAGCAGAAAATGTTGCCCCAAAGGAGTCTTTGAGGGATGAATGCTGACAGGCACAGATTTCCTCCACCTTCTGCATTTCCATCCTGCACTGCCTTCTGTGCTCCCACCTCACACTGAAGTGAACCAAATAGGCTGGGATCTCCCCGCTAAGTGACCCCACCACTTAGCAGGGAGAGTTGCATGCAAAATCTGTCCAGCACAGTTCCAAACATTCAGCTCACTTGTACCTCCTGGCCAGAGCCAGTGCCACAGCAGCAGCAGGGAAGATGCATGCCCTGCCTGCTCCCTCTAGCTGGCCAGAGGTGGGGCTCCACACTGCTGTCTCCCACCAAAGTGCCAATGTTTGTTTGCTGGTTGCCTCTGAGGAGGGGGCTATGCTCAGGCTGCCTGGGCCCCCACCATGGGAGGAGAGAGGGAGAGGGAAGAGGGGTCTCCCCAACAGGATCCAGGTTGGAGTTACCTTATTTTGGGTGGAACTCTAATGCTTGGCTTTGCCTGCCAGCCTCCATTCCCCCTCCACAGCCCAAGTGGTTGGATTCACATGACACATGAAACTGGACAGGAGAACATGGATGGATGGATGGATAGATAGATAGATAGATAGATAGATAGATAGATAGATAGATAGATAGATAGATAGGAGAGATAAAGAGAGGGAGGGAGGGAAAGAGAGAGAGAGGCAGAGACAGATAGAGGGGGGAGGAAAAGAGAGAAAGACACACGAGAGAGAGAGACAGAGAGAGAGGGAGGGAAGGAGGGAGGGAGGGAAAGAGAAAAACAGAGAGGGGGAGGGAAAGAGAAAGAAAGACAGTGAGGGGGAAGGGAGTGAGAGGGGGAAGATAGAGAGAGGGAGGAAAAGAGAGAGAGAAAGATAGAGGGGAAAGAGAGGGGGAGGGAAAGAGAAAAATGATATTACAAAAGTTTTTCTTTTTTAATTGTTGTTAAACATAGTATTTCAAAAACTGCATGCAATATTGTATAATTATCAAGAAAGTTATACAGAGCCTGTTTGCAACCAGGAGAATCTGTGGAACAGCATTTTATACGAATGCAAACTTTGTTTGTGGAATTGGAACAGTGTGGCATGCTGTTTTCTGAGTCTCAGAAAGTGCTGCTAGTGTTAAACAATCTGGATGAAATGTGGGACATTGTTTCTGCAGTGTTTGAGTGCAAACCAGAGCAGGAGTTGCGTTTGGAGGCTCTAGGAGATTGTTTGGTTGCTGAGGAGAACAAATGCCAAAGGCATGAGGAAAAATTCCTGAATTGGGGCCCAAGAAGCAGAGTGAGAAGAGCAAAAAATTCCACAGGCTGGCTATCTGCACAGACCCTAGCAACAGACAAGATGTCTCCAAAGAGATAAGTAGCAATAAAAGAGATCAGATTACAGCACAGCAACAACAGAGGTGTTTCCTTTGTGGTGAAATAACACATTTAAAGAAGGACTGTTTGCAAAGGAAAAGCTGTTTGCAAAGAAGAAATTATTTACAAGGAAAATTGCAAGATGGACAAGTTTCTGTTGCAAAAGTTAGCTGTTGCAATAGCAGAGACAAATGATTGATTGACAGTGGGGCAAATCAAACAATTGTTAACAATCCTAAATTGTTTTTCAGAATGGATTCAGCTGCTGGAAATGCAGTAGCCTTGCAAAATGGCCAGAAGGCTAAAGTCATTGGAAGAGGCAGTGTGCAAATTCCATATCTGGAAACAAGATTTAATGATATACTATGTGTGCCTGAAATGGAAATTAATTTGCTGAGTGTCTCTAGTACAGACAAGCAAGGATTTGAGACCACACTTGCAAATGGGAGGTGTCTCATAAAGAGAAGTGGGAATGTATGCGCACAGGGCATAAAAGAGGATAATTTTATGTGTTGCAAGGACAAAAGGATCAATGTTCCCAAACATTCAGAAATGTGCCACAGCATGATTAATGTGTTCATCTCCTGCACAGAAAGCTTGGTCATGCCAGCTTCAGAGTTTTGCAAAGAATTCAACAGTTTGCAGAAGGATTAAATTTAAAGGGATGTAAGGCATACTTGGGCTGTGCAGTATGGAAATCATCAAAGCCCAAAGCAGTCCCAGTAAGCAAGAGTAGCACAAATCAGACAACAAGAGCTGTAGAGCTGGTGCATGGAGATTTGGTTGGCCAATGCAAGCCAGTTTGGGAGGAGAAAAATATGTGTTGGTCATTGTAGATGACTACAGCAGGTTTGGGTTCTGCTATTTACTAAAAAGTAAACAGAGGTGCTACAAAAATTTAAACAATGGGTAAGCTTTGTGGAAAGGAGATATAAGCAACAGGTATGTCAAGCTACACACTGACAGGGGTTCAGAATTCATGTCAACAAGTTTTCAACAATGGTTGGGACAGTTGGGAATAAAATACAGATGCACAAATCTATACAGAGCAGCTGAGAATGGTGTTGTTGAGAGGTGGAATGGAGTCTTGCAAACCATGAAGGACTCACTGCTGGAGGATTCTAGTCTGAGCAGGTCATATTGGCATGAAGCCATGTTGACTGCTAACTATTTAATTAATAGGCTGTGGAGTTCATCCATTTATGATACTCCATATGCAGTGCTATATGGGAGAAAACCATATCTGGGACATTTAAGGATTTTTGGAAGTAATGTATGGGTGCATATTCCAAAAGTGGTTGGTCGAAAGGGACAACCAAAGGCTAGAAAGCTCAGGTTTTGGGCTATGAACCAGGCTCAAAAGGCTATTGCTTTAGTGATGTGAGCAAAAAAATAATAATTTCCAGGTCTGCTAGTTTTGCAGAGCAAAATTGGAACAAAATTTATGCAAATTTTAAGAATGATTCACTTAGCGACGGTGATCCATTTAGTATTGGTAACTCACTTAGTGATGGTAACTCACTTAGTGATGGTGTCAGCATTCAGGGAAGAGAAACTGAAAAAGCTGAAAAAGATATGCAGCAAGAGAGGACACAGGAGCTGTCAATGCCACGCAGGTCAGAGTGATGGAACAAAGGGATTTCACCTAACAGGTATTTTGCTAGTGAGGTAAAGTTGTGTAATGTATGGTATGAGCCAAGAATCTATAAAGAAGTGTTGGCATTACTTAGAATTGAACAAATAAAGTGGAAAGAAGCCATGTACAAGGAAATGAAATCCATGGATGAACATAAAGTGTTCACATCTATGACTGCTATAGGATAGCAAAGCCATAGGATGCAAATAGGTGTACAAGAAGAAAGTACTACCCAATAATGAGGCACAATATAAAGCAAGGTACAAGGTTTTTCACAGATGAAAACTGCACTATGATGAAGTATTTGCACCAACTGTAAAGAATGAAAGCATCAAGCTGGCACTAGCGTTAGCAGCAGCACATGGCCATAAAATTTGGCATTTTGACATAACCACAGCATTCCTCAATGCAGAATTAGAGGAAGAAATTTACATGGTTTAAGCACCAGGGTATGAAAGTAAAAAACCTAACATGATGTAAAAATTGAACAAGGCCATTTATGGGCTGAAGCCAGGAATTGGAATATCTGTTTAGATACTGCATTGAAGGGTCTTGGGTTCAAGAGTTGCAAGGCTGATGGTTGCATATACACTGAAAAGTTACAAGGTAGGGATTGTCAACTATTAGCATTTGTAGATTATCTTTGCTTCATTGCAAAGGATGTATCACAGGTAAAAGAATTTGCTAATAAGTTAGAGAAGAAATTTGAACTGTGAATTTGGGTCTTTAAATACAGGTCTAGGAAGAATATTAAATTATTTGATTTTATTTCTATTCCAGTCATGACGGGAGGAGTGTCAGAGTATGAATATTCATGGACTGGAATAGATCAGCCAATGGGGACTGAATAGAGACATGGTAACATGGTCAGCCAATGAAGGTTGTTTAAAATAGAAACTTAATAATAATAATAATAATAATAATAATAATAATAATAATAATAATAATAATAATAATAATAATAATAATAATAATAATTTAATTTGTATACCGCCCTTCTCCCGGAGGACTCAGGGCGGTGAACAGGCAGATAAAATAAAAACGATACATTTCAATAAAAACAATATTTAAAAAACTTATTCCAATAGCCTAAATTTAAAATACAATACGAAATATAAAATAAACCCCAATAAAATCCATATTTAAAACCCTATTAAGCTAGAAGTCTGGGCATGGCTTAGGCAATTGAGTCTGTACAGAAACTTAACTGCCCTGTACTGAAGCTTAACTGTCTGAGCTTTGTGCTCAGCTCTGAAATGAAACAAGCCTGAACTAGTCTGCTGCTGGAACTGAAAGCAATCTCTCCTCTGCCTGTGAATCTGCTATTGGTATTGTACATTTAGAATAGAATAGAATTTTTATTGGCCAAGTGTGATTGGACACACAAGGAATTTGTCTTGGTGCATATGCTCTCAGTGTACATAAAAGAAAAGATACGTTCATCAAGGTACAACATTTACAACACAATTGATGATCAATATATCAATATAAATCATAAGGATTGTACATTTATGTTCATGTATTTTTATGTATATAAAAAAGTTAATGAATCCTGCTGCATCAGTCTGCCTGCTGCCTGGATTTAATTTTTGCAAGAAACTCTGACAGTGCATTTATCACATTTTTAAAGAACAATTAGCTGAACATTGTTTATCATTATTTTAGGTAGTAAAATCTCATTATTCAGGTTAAATTGCCGTGTTGCCTCTTTGTGATAAATAAGTAGATTTTGGGTTGTAGTTTGGGTACTCGGTCTCTAAAAGGTTTGCCATCACTGCACTAGAAGAACACATTAAAGTAGTACAACTAGTTCTGAAAAAACTCCTGGACACAAAACTCTATGCAAAGCTATCAAAATGCGAGTTTCACAAGACTTCCCTGGACTACCTGGGCAACTGAGTGTCAAACCAGGGAGTCGAGATGGACCGAGGAAAAGTAAAAGCAGTGCTGGACTGACAGCCAACACACACCAGCAAACAACTCCAGAGCTTCCTGGGGTTTGTAAACTTTTACAGACAGTTTATTCCAGCTTTTGCTGAAGTAGCCCTGCTGCTGACAGAACTGCTGAAATTGGGAGGGACTACTCCACACCAGCCAACCACTGGTGTGGTCACTAGACTGCTAGAGAGCATTTGAAACTTTAGAAAAGCTCTTCACAGAAGGACCCCATTCTTCAGCACCCCAACCCCGGAAAGCCATTCATCATCCAAGCCGATGCTAGCAACATAGCCATAGCAGTGGTGCTCTTGCAAAAGAACCCTCAAGGTCAACTCCACTCCTATCTTATGTGTCCAAAAAGCTGGATACTGAAAGATGATGGACAGTATGGGAGAAGGAACCCTATGCCATTAGATGGCCATCCTCTCATAATAGGACTTCCTGGAGAGGAATAAAGTGTTTTTCAAGGTTTGGACTGACCACAAGAATCTAAAGGTGCTAAAAAAAAAACCAAACTCCCCCACAAACAGGTCCAATGGGTACAGTATTTTAAGCGTTTTGACTTAGAGCTAAAATACATTCCCAGAGGGAAAAACCTGTCTGCGGATGCCTTGTCAAGAAAACCACAATTTAGTAGTTAGCGAGAAGAGATCGTGTACATGATCATTCCATCCTTCCAGCAAGTAGCCCAAGTCACCACCAGAAGCCAAACTAAACATCGAGGTGACCCCAAAAGGGATCAGATGACAGCAGCACTGAAATCTGCACTCCCAATCAATCTATGGTTTGGTAATAACCAGGACACCCTAACTCTAAAGAATGGATTGGCCTGGAAGGGATCCAAAAACTTGAGGCTTTAGATCCTTCAGCGCAGCCACAATTCCCACTTGGTTGGCCACTTTAGATTCCTAAAGACCCTCCACTTAACCACAAGGCAATTCTGGTGGCCGAAGATGAAGGTAAATGTAGAAGAATATGTTAAGAGTTGCACCACATATGCCATGGCTTCTGGTTGACGTCAAAGCAAGATTGGACATGAGGAGTGGGTGTCTATGCTCCCATGCCAAGTTCTTCCCGTTGGTGAGCTCTGAAAGGAGCCAAAGCCACCCTATAGGGGTGGTGAAGCAAAGAGGGGTGCCCTGTGAGGTCACAGAGAGTTGCAACTCTCTTGCTGACTTGGGGTTCTTTTTTCCTCTCAGCCACAGCAAGGACAAGAGGCAGGGACAGAAACCTGGGATAACCGAGGAACAACTAAGACTGGTGCTGGAGCAAAATAGGTGAACAGTGACTGGAACTGGGGGAGAGGATTCCTTTTTACTTAAAACCTAACCCCAAGGAACAATTTAGAACTATCTGTTCGGTATTGCTTGTTAAAGTGGCAATTAAGCATTCTGAGAAAAATATCAGACTGGAAGGAAAAGACCTAAAGAGAGAAAAACAATAAATTTCTAAAAATACAGAAAGTTGGACTTTTAAACTGGGAAGACGGGGTAATGGGAAGGCATTTTAATACACTGGAATTATTTACTTTAAAAATTTATCCTGCTTCTATAATTGAATTACAATCAAAATTACAATCAAAATAACTAAAATTAGACTGACTAGTGGCAACACTGAAATTTAAGTTGAGCGCGCCACCTGCTGACAAAAGAAAATATACAGGTCTGGGAATACTTATATGAAGGATTGTGAAAATATTTACTGGGTTATATCTAACTACCCCATGACTACTGGAGACTCAAATATGAGAATAAGGAAATTATTTAATTAAAGTGACCCCTGAATGTTATGCTAGAAGACTGAACCTGTAAAGCAGTGATGGGTTTCAAAATTTTTTACTACCGGCTCTGTAGGTGTGGCTTGGTGGGTGTGGCATGGCTTGATGGGCGTGGCTTGGTGGGCATGGCAGGGGAAGAACACTGTAAAATCTCCTTTCCCACTCCACTCCAGGGAAAGGATACTGTAAAATCTCCATTCCCTCCCGATCAGCTGGGATTTGGGAGGCAGAGAATAGATGGGGGCAGGGCCAGTCAGAATTTTTACTACCGGTTCTCTGAAGTACTTAAAATTTCTGCTACCGGTTCTCCAGAACTGGTCAGAACCTGCAAAAACCCACCTCTGCTGTAAAGAGGTCGTAAAGAGGCTTTTGATAACTTCTGGGATTATTTAAATGGAACTAATTGATTTCCCATTGGATACAAAGAACTGTGAATAGTGTACTTCTTGAAGGGCAATTTTACGTCTGAATAAATGGTTCTTGGACTACTGGACAAAAGTGGGATTTTTAAAAAACCAAAATCAGGTGCTTCATAAGAAAGAAATGAGTGGAACTTTGAAGGAGATAGCATTGATTTTTCAAAGCAGAAAGGACATCTTGGAGAAAGGATTTAAGGAGATTAAGGAAAAAATTGAAAACATTATAGAGGGATTATGAGTAAAGATTTACACGCTCAGAAAAAGGAGGAGCTACCAGAAGGAATGGAGGAAAATATAGAACCAAAGAACCAGTGAACAAGAAGACAAGGAGGAGATAATAATAAAAAGAACAATGATTGATGAATTAAATCGGGGGGAAATATTTTAAGAGAGCTGAAAAGAGAATTGGAGATACAGGAAGATACCTTTGAACGGGAGGTAGGGGTTTGGGCAGATACTTTGCAAGCTAAGCAGTGGAAGTGGGTAGAGATGGGAGAAATATTTAGATTGAATAGCCAAGAAGTAGATGCAGAAAGCAATCCAAGAGAGGAATATGGGAGGCAAGTCAAAAAAAGCATGGCAACTAAAGTACTGAAGCGGGCAAGAGACGATGGATAGAAAAGAAAGGATTTCTCTCTTTTTTGATGTTTTGATTTGCTTTTCTTTTTCTCTTTCTTTCCTTCTTTTTTAGAATGGTGGCATGATTAGAATTTAGGTAGAAATAAGAGAAGGGGGAAACATTTATATATACATACTTTTATATAATGGAATAAAAGTAACAATAAAATGGGAAAACTAGAGATTGAATGATGGTATTATTAAATATGTGATTGGCATTGGAATAATATATTGAAACACTGAGCAATTAAGTAATGAAAGAACATACTTCAATATAAACATGTATTACTAGCAGAATGATATAAATTTGATAATTGTAAATTGTATGATTAGAATAATTTTGTATGTCTAAATAATATTGGGATTGGTATTAGAATTGTGTATTGAATAAGAAATAATGAATGATGGTATCTTAATATAAATGTAAAGAGTGAAATATGAGAATGAAGCACCAAAGTGGTGAGCGATGTTGGATAGAAACAAAATGTCTTTTAATAAAAGAGTAACATGATTAAAGTTAGAATAGAGATAGAAATAAGAGAAAGGGGGATTATTAGTGTATACATTTTTACATAATAAAATAAAAGCAACAACAAGCTTAGAAATTAAATGGTGTTATTATTACGTATGATCAAATAATATGGTGAGTGGCATTAGAGCAATATATAAAAATGTGCAATAAATAATGATAAACTACAACTTAATATAAACACGTATTATTATTAGAAATATATAACTTGGTTGAATGTAATAACTATGATTAATTTTACTAGTTGTATTTGTATTACAATGTATGACACCCAGGTGCCACACTGTTCATGCATTGATATGTATATGTAAAATAAAAAACTTGAAACAAGACAAAAAAAGAGTTGGCCCATATATGCAACCATGAAGATGAGACTAAGGAAGCCCCCTGGGTTGCTCCAACAAGTGGCGGACCTCTGCTGGCCCTGGGAGGAAATTGCTATGGACTTTATAATTGCTCTCCCAGAGAGTGGAGGGAATACAGTCATTTGGACCGTGATTGACTTATTTTCAAAGCAAGCTCACTTCATTGGCTGCTCGGGATTGGCCTCTGCCAGAAAACTGGCCAAGATGTTCGTACAACATATATACCAGCTGCACGGAGTGCCCCACCGGGTCGTATCTGACTGTTCTGTTCCCCTCCACAGTCCGGGAGATATGAGCGATGACTTAATTAGTCGGCAACTATCAGCTCTAGCAGCAAACTAGTGAGTGTCTGCCAAGAGTCTCTGTTATCTCTCTTGATGCCGATGAGTCAGCCAGGAAACCAGGAACAAACAGGACTTCAGCTCTAATTCTCCCTCTAAGCAGTTGATTTGCTTGCCACGAAGTAGTATAGCAGCCCTTGCTGCTTTTATATCCTATGGGATGTGGCTCCATGACTCAGCACTTCCTAGGTCTGCCCCACCCTTGCTTCTGTTGTTCCCGCTTCTCCTGCCTACAAAACCTAGGGTCCAGCCAGGCCTGATTGCCATCAGCCAGATCTGGAGGCATGGCCTGAGGGGGAAAGAGTCAGGGGCTGAGGCCTCGTTATCTCCTCCACCTGGCCTGCCTCTGGCTCCTGGAGCTGAGCCAGGGAAGCTGGTGCTCCAGAGGTAAGTCCTGATGACCCTTCCCCTTCACTTTCCAAGTCACTTTCTGGCAGGGGGCCTGTTTCGGGGGGCGCAGACACAACACTGACAGAGGGGTTCAATTCCCCATAAAGTTCTGGAGGGAGTTCCTAAATTCCATCAGATCGACTCAGGGGCTTAGCTTGGCTTTTCACTGAGTACTAACAGAGCCATGGAATGTACGAACTCCATGGTGGAACAGTACTTGAGATGCTATGTCCATGATGGTGAATCTATGGCATGTGTGCCAGAAGTGGCATGCAGAGCCATCTCTCCGGGTACATGACCCATCACGCGTTGCTCTCCTGGGTTCTGGCACACTGGGCAGCTGGTCTTCATGCATGCGAGAGCACCAGAAACCAGAAGAGCAGAGTTGGAAGGGACCTTGGAGGCCTTCTAGTCCAACCCCCTGCCCAGGCAGGAAACCCTATACCATCTCAGTCAGGTATTTTTAAAATCAATTTTATGTCCTGTGGCTTTAAGATGTTGGACCAGGGAAGAAGTTGGTTCCTCTTTTTTGACTGAGTTCTTATGTTCTTCAATGCGTGCACTTATTCTTCTGTTGGCTTGTCCAATGTATGTGGTGCTGCATGAGATTTCATATACTCCTTGATTTTCTAACTCAATTTTGTCTTTGGGGTTCTTAGGATGGTAGATATTTTTCGGTTTGTGCAGAATGCTGTCTTGATGGTATGTTTGTGGAGGATCTTGCTGATTCTGTCTGTGTACCTTTTGTATATGGGAGGAGGGCTTTGCCATTTTCTTGTTCTCTGTCCTGGATTTTAGTGGGGGTTTCTTTATGGATTAGTTTGGTAATCTTATTTCTTTGGAATCCACTGGATGTTAGTACGTTAGTGAGAGTGTGTAGTTCGGTTTTTAGATGTTCTCCGTCAGCTAAGTGTTTTGTTCTGGAGATGAGTGTCTTGGCTACAGAGTTGATCTGTGCTGAGTGGTGATGTGTGAGTGTGTGCAGATAGCGGTTTGTGTGTGTTTTCTTCTGGTGGATGGTGTGTCCTAGGGAGCCATTGTATTTCCTGTAGACTAAAACATCCAGGAAGGGAAGTTGGTTGTTAGCTTCTGTTTCCATGGTGAATTGTATTTTGGGGTGTAGGCTGTTGAGGTCTATGAGGAAGTTTTCCAGTTTTTCTTTCCCGTGTGGCCAGATTATGAAGGTGTTGTCTACGTATCTGAGCCAGATGGCTGTTAAGGCTTCTTTGATTGGCACTTGGGTGAAGAGGGATAAGACATCAAAGCTCAAGGGTAGATTGCTGGGCTGTAAGTTTTGTTTTTTTATGATCTCTATGAACTGGAATGAGTTTTTTACATGTAAGGTTATGGATTCTGCAAAGGGCTGTAGTTGTTTGGTGAGAAATTTGGCTTGGTTTTGTAGAGGTGAGCCTATGGAGCTGACTATGGGTCTAAGTGGGATTCCTTCTTTGTGTATCTTGGGGAGACCATAGAGCTTAGGGCATCTGGATGATCTGCATCATTAGCCATTTCAAACCCCTCCAATCCATACATGCAGCAGACTAAAACCCACCATGGAGATATAGCACAACCACGACCATGAAGCCAAACAACAGCAGTGCAGCTCACCAACTCAAATCCCCCTGCATCTCAGACCAATCTGAGCACAACCAAGCCCCCCCAAACAGAACACACTCCCAGCCAATCAGAGCACAGCCAACCCCACCATCCAATCAGAGCACAGCCAAATCCCCAACCAATCAGAACACACCTCCACCCAATCAGAATACAGCCAAGCTCCCAACCAATCAGTTCAAACCCCCACTAGCAGTTAAAAGGAAGAAACAGCTGCAATCACATATTTCTCCTAGAAACACGAAGCTGTAAACACCTAGCCTGAAGATGATGAATGGGATTTCGTCGAAATGTCGCCAAGACACTTCCAATTTTACGCGGGAGAAAACCCGAATAACCAAAGACCTACACACACACACACACACACACACACACACACACACACACATTGTTGGGGGTGTTACTTGGAACCCTGACACTTATACTACAGTACTGCATGAACTGCAGGGCATCACTGCTTGTCCGTGGCTGAGGAGGGTGCCTGGGGGATCAATAGTACTGCACAGAGTGAAAATGCGAAGCTGCCATGGGCAATGGGCAGGCAGTAGTGAAAAGAGGTTTCCCATTATGAACTCTCCCCACTGACATTGCCTCTGAGCCTGGACTCCAGCCTAAAATTGAGTGAGCAGTTTGCCTGCCCCCCTCCATGCTGCAGCACCATTTGACCCCCTCTGGCACTGTCCCCTCTGTTGCCCCCCCCCCAAGGCTTTGGCGCTCAAACTGGATCACCCTTCCCAGCCTTGTCTGGCCCATCACAGGTGCCCTTCGAAGTGAGCAATGTTGAGCAGACCAGGTTAAGTTCTCCATGCCCACCCAGTCATGTGACCACCCAACCAGTGATGCATTCAGCTGATTCAGACCAGTTCGGGCGAACCGGTAGCAGAAATTTTAACTGGCTCACCAAACTGGCAAGTATCATCTCTGGCTGGCTCCACCCCTGCCCGCCAGCCCAGTTACCACTCGCTCTGCCCACCCACCCACTTGCCCTACCCAGTCACTCCTCACCTCCCCAGCAGCATAGCACACTCTGTGTGGCACTCGCGCATGTGTACAGTCTCTGCTCTGTGGCTGTTGCCTGCACACAGTCTCTGCTCTGCAGTGGAGAGAAAACAAGTCACCAGAGAACATGGAGAGCAGCTCCATGTGTTCTCTGGGTCATCGGCTGCTTCTCTCTGCCTCTGCTCTTGCTGGGAGAGTGAGAGTGTCTTTTGCAACACAGTGCTTTGGCTCCTGTAAGTAGCTGCTTCTCTCTCTGCCTGGTTTTCTGGATAGGACTTACAGGAGCCAAAGTGCTGTGCTGCAAAAGATGCTCTCGCTCTCCCAGCAAGAGAGTGGTGTAGAGAAAACAAGTCACTGGAGAATACATGGAGCAGTTCCACATGCTCTCTGGGTCAGTGGCTGCTTCTTCTCTCTGCCTCTGCTCTTGCTGGGAGAGCGAGAACGTCTTTTGCAGCACAGCACTTAAAGTCCCATCTGGAAAGTGCTGCGCAAGAGAGAAGCAGCATTCATCCTGGCTGCTTCTCTCTGAAGTAGCAGAGGGAGAATCTGGGAGTAAGTAAGGGTATATGGAAGCAGTCTTGAGAAAGAAATAAGTTACTAAGATGAGTGCTATATAAGATCTGAAATGTATGAAATCTAGAACTTTGGTTTGAATCTTTAATTATTCTGCCACTGTCTCTTTCTGCTAAATAGATTTGGCACTTTGGTGCCAGGATGCTGGTTTTTTAATAGGTCCAACTTGTGCAGCAAGCTTATGGGTTTGACATGGGAGGGAGATAATCTGATGTCATATTTTGGGACACATAATAGCTATTGACTATTATGTGTCCCACATAATATATTTGAGACACTTTATAGCTACTGACTACTGGGCTCAGTGTCAGGGTCCAGTTCTGTTGCCTATCTATGTGATAATGGTGCTGGTCAGTTCCTTCAGTACAGATGGTACAATAATCTAAATTCTGTGACATTTTACAATAGCGTAAATATAATGTGTAGATTTGTCTTCAATAGCTGTCTACAGGTTAAAGTAAGACTTGACAATAAATCTGTCTTGATTTTTTTAAATTATCTGATTATAATCCTTTCTGTATAACCCTGGGAACAATTCCTATTGAATAATGATGAACTTGTTTAGAAGACAGGGTGACAAGCTGTAGTTTTAATTCTCATTTCAAACATTCCAGGAGATGAACTAGTGACATTATTTTTTGCAATAGGCTAGATTTCACATCAACACCCACATGCCATGACTGCACAAATATCAATTTCAGCAATTGAATGGCCTGCTAATTATTAAAATCATTATTTATTTATTTTGCACAGCTTCAGCAAAGCATCCCTCTTTCCTTTTTTTTTTATTTGAAAAGTTTTACAAAAAGATTATTTTTTATTTCTTTTTGTAAAACTCTTTCCTCAGGAGCCATAAGACCAAATGCTCCCATTAACCTGTTTCTTAGAATAATACAAAGGTGGCAGATAGACCCTATTATTATTCTGTTCCAGAAGAAAATAGAAATGATTTACATTTATATACCAACATTTTCTTCTTTGTTGCCCCTTAAGACCTGAGAAAGGATTTATAAGGAAACAGAAGTGCTGGCACAGATATTTTACAGCTTGAGCCTGTTTGCTTCGCACAGTATGATGGGTCCGTCTAAGTAGACAAGAACTACTTAGGCCTAGTATGGCTTCCAAAGCTGACAGGGGCATTCTATGATCATGTACCTTGATGAACGTATCTTTTCTTTTATGTACACTGAGAGCATATGCACCAAGACAAATTCCTTGTGTGTCCAATCACACTTGGCCAATAAAAAATTCTATTCTATTCTATTCTATTCTATGTGCCAGCACACAGGTAGTCTATGAAATGACACATGTGCCAGAAGCATCCTTATTGTTGCAACAAAAGCCAGTAGGGATCCTGATGGCTAGGAAAATGTTTTGGCAATATTTCAACAGGGTGTTGAAATAGGGTGTTTCAGTTATATGCAGAAAGGAAAAAGAAAATACCTAGTTCCATTAATTAGTTTCCTTACTTAAATTCCTAATGCCATAAAATGGTTTTACTGAAGAACAGTAGAGAGCTTTATATACATTTTTTTTTCTTTAAGAAAATTGAAAGAATGAACTGACCCAAGGAACAAAAGTTTACTATAAAAAAAGCCTCTATTGTGTCAGGCAGAGGCTACCTGGAAAAAAAAGGAGTTTAAGATCAACATCTTAACTGCTGTAATTTCACAGAAGCAGAAATAAAAGTTAGATTTTGGTACTGATGCTTCAGATTTCTATTTTATGTGTGTGTGAGAGGGGGGGGAGGGGGAGAGAGAGAGATGTGGCTTCTTGGGAGTTGCATTATGGAGAAGTATCAAGAGAAATGCCAGGGCGTGGAGCTGATGTCGCGGCAAAACGGCATGTAAGTTTGAACTCCGGACTTGCAGCCAAAGTTTTTCTGTCATGACGGTCCGTTTTTTGGACCTCACTGTCCCAGAGAGACAGTGATCATGTAGGGCACTTCCTGCGGGTCACAGGGATACCACAAAATCCCTGATTGACCCAGGAGAAGCCCTTTTTCGTGGCAGTTTATTCCAGCTTCGGCTGTCAAAGCTGGGACAGCTCCGAAACAGAAGAGCGGAAGAAAACGTGCTGATAGGGGTGAGAGACTATTATTTAATCAGACTTTGCAAAACCATCCTAAGACTTGAAAGAAGACAAAAATAGTTAAAAATAATAATTGAATGGCGGATTAAAAATGTTTTGAGAAATTATTCCTTTTTAAATGTTGAGCTTTTTGGAACTTTTTTCCTGAGGGTGTCTCCATCTTGGATTGGATTTAAATGGAGAAGGGAAAATTTGTTGTTGTTGTTGTTGGATTTAAAAATGTTTTTATTTGAGTCTCTTTAGGGAAAGTTTTATTTTCGCCCTTTGGTTGCTATATTTTTATACTAGTTGGTGTGACGATAAATTAATTTTTTTAATCAATCTTTTCTGCGGCATTTTTTTTCCTTTCTTTTTCCTCGCTTCCCTTTTGTTTGTCTTTTTTATGAGTGTGAAGAAGGAGGTGGATAGGAGGAGGGAGAGGGAAAGGACTGCCATCTACTGCTTCTTCCTATATATAAACTGAACTCTCATTGTTGCAAGAGAACTGTTACACCTTTATATTATTTCCCTAGGGCTTTAACCTTGAGATACAGTGTTGTTGTTTTTGAGATACTGAGAGAGAATACTGAGGATTGTTTATTCAGGTGTTCTATTATACACTGTCAATTTAAAAAGCCTGTAAGGGAAGGGAAGAAGGCAAGGGAAAAAGCCTCTTCTGTTTTTCTTTCTTTTCTTTTTTTTGAATGAGATTTTAGAAAGAGCTTAAAGAGAGCTTCAAAAAAATTTTTTTACCCTCCCTTCTATCTCCTTTTTATTTTTTGTTTTTCCCTCACATCCTCACTCTCTGATTCTTTTAAAATTTTGTTTATTTGCTTTTCTTTTCTTTTTTCAATTTTTTTTCCTTTTGGAACTAACTCAATTTAGATTAAGATACAGAAGAGTCTGAAGACATTTTTCCTACAATCTTGGTGACTTGGATTACAATTTGGATCTTTATTGTTTCCACTTCTATACACAAAAAATGAGTAGAAAAAGTACAACATATGGTACAGTGATTCCAGTCCCCTCCTCCTCACCTTCAGGATCTCAAAGAACAATACAATCGATGCTTACACAGGAATAGCAAAGGGAAAAAGACAAAGAGGTTTCACTTCAGCTTATTTTACAGGGGATCCAGAAATTGCAAGTGGAAGTAGAACAGATTAAGCAAAGAACAGAAAAAAATGGATGAAAAAGTGGAAGATATTCAACAGATGTTGAAAAACTATGAGAATAGACTTCAAAAAATAGAGGAGAGAGAGGAACAAAGAGACAAAAAAATTCAAAATATTGACAGAAGAGATGGAAAAAGAAAAAGTGGTGCTTTAGGTTGGGAGATTGATAGATCAGAATTTTTTCTTAGATTTCAAAATATAGAAGAGAAAGGTGAGAACTTGGCAGATAAAATGGCAGAAATTTTGGCTGAACTGCTAGAAATTAGCAAGGAAAAGACACTTGATGACATTGATGAGATTTTTAGAGTACATACAAGATATGCTACAAGAAATAATCTTCCTAGAGAAGTCCATATAAGATTTACCAAAAAATCAATTAAAGCACAAATCTTACAAGCAGCAAGAGACAAAACACTGAAATATAAAGGAAAAGAAATCATTGTACTGAAACAAGTCCCAAGAAGGGTAAGAGAATTAAGAAGAGAATATCAATATTGTCCAATATTTTATTGCAGAAAGGCATGAATTACAGATGGTTGGCACCAGAGGGCTTGCTGTTTACATGGCAACAGCAAAAATATAGAATAGACACAATAGATAAAGCCAAGAATTTTTATGCAGAATTCTTTACAGAGAAAGGAGATGCAAGTGCTGAAGTTTCATTGATTGAATTACAGGAGTCAGAGCTATTAGCCTTGCTCGAGAAAGAAGGAGGTGCTGACGGCTTCCAGTGACGTCACCGCTCCTGCAGGGTGCTCTAACAGGGCACTCCGCGTTAGAAGATCGAAAAATTCAGTGAAACAGTATAAATCACTGTTCACTGACCTTAGCATACCCCTTGGGCATAAGGGGGTTTATGCAGAGCTGTGGCGGAGTGGTAGATCTATCCAGGGGGTTTGCTCTTCAGAGCGAATTTTTCTGGATTTATGATCCCACCGAACCTCATTATCTCCGACTTCAAACGTGCTCCTGTTTTTTTCAGGAAAAAGGAGTAGGAGTCACTTCTGCTCAAAAGGACTTGTTAAATTGATTGATTTTCTAAGCAGACGGGAATTTCACAAGCGTTCGATCTTCGAAGCAGAAACAACACGGCAAGTATATCGACTCCCCTTTTGAAATTTGAAACTTCTCTTTGTCTCTGATTAATTGACTTTTAAAATGGCATCTGAAAGTGAAAGTGAACTTTTTTAGCACAACAAAGTAGCGTTATTTGTGGATTGTTATAAACAGAGTTCTCTTATACTGAAAGGAGTAAAGGAAAGTTTTTAAGTTTAAATTCCTGACTCTTTTGAAGACAGAATGGCAGCTAAACCTTTAAAGCCTTCTGGAAGAAAGGGATCTGAACCAAATCTTGAGGATATATTGAAAGAACAATTAAAACTTTCTGAAGATAGGCAAAAAGAGATGATGGAGAATTTTAATGCAAAAATAAGAGAAGATATTATTATGGCTGTTCAAGGATTGAGTAAAAAAATTGAGGGATTGGAAGAGGAAATGCAACAGATCTCTCAGTCAAATAAGCACTTAGAAGACAAAATGCAAGGTATTCAGAAAAAAGTGGATCAAAATGAAGATCAGTTTGTGATATTACAATATAAACTTATGGAAGGAGCTCTTAGAATCCGTGGTATGCAAGAACAGCGAGGAGAGGACCTAAGAAAAATTATATCAGAAGCATTGGCTGAATTTATTGAAGTGGAACCCCAAGAGGTAGCTTACCAAATTGATAAAATATATAGAGTTAATTCCTGGATCGCAAGACAGAGAAAGCTTCCTCGGGACATTGTGGTTTATTTTGTGAAAAGAACTATGAGAAATCAGATTCTGCAAGTTTCATATCAGACAACTTTAAAAATTGGAGAACAGGAGCTGAAGGTCCTGAAAGAGATTCCTTCCAAGATGTTAAGAGATAGGAAGTAATTTTTTTTTTACCACAAGAACTTAAAAAACATCAGATTCAATTCAGATGGGAGGTGCCAGTTGGTCTGACAGTATTTTATCAAGGAAGAAGATATAGAATTGACACTGTTTTAAAGGCAAAGGATTTTCTTTCTACAGTTTTGAAAGTCGAAATAGAACTGATAGAAAAACTTCAAGAGATCTAAGAAGGCGTGGTGATCCAAGAGGCTTCATTGCTGCCAGCATCAGAGGAACCACAAGAGCAAAGGGTGACAAGAGGAGCTCTTAAGCGTAAAGAAGAGCAACAGCTTCAAAGTAAAAGTCAGGACCCCAGTATGGAAGCTGTGGGAGGAGCTAGACAGAAGATTCCGGAGGATGATCTTCCGTTGTCTGCTTCAAAGCTTCAGGAGGCCAGTAATGGCAAATAGAATTTTGTCATGGAATGTTAATGGTTTGAATTCAGCTCAGAAAAGAAGGAAAATATTTCACTACTTGAAACAATTTAAAAATGATGTGATTTGCCTGCAAGAGACACATATCAAATTATCAGACCAAAAATACTTAATAAACTCAAAATTAGGTAAACATTTTGTTGCATCAGCTTTGGATAAGAAGCAAAATGGAATCGTTGTATATATCAGGAAGGATATACCAACTAAGTTAATTGAGGCAGATATTCAAGGAAGATTTATTGCTATTGAACTGGTGATAGATGCAAAAAAGACTTTGCTGATAGGTATTTATGCACCTAATCAGCAACAAGAAAAGTTTTATAAAATGTTACACGAGAGGTTGATCCTCTGGGATTATAGTTCGTTTATTTTATTAGGAGACTGGAATGGAGTAATTGATACAAGAAGTGATAAGAGAACCTCTTCCAAGAAGATACCTATACATGCAAAATTACCAAAATCCTTCTTTGAAATGATGGAAGACTTTGAGTTTAGAGATATATGGAGATTACGGAATCCAGATGAGAGAGATTTTACTTTTTTTTTCTGATAGGCATCAATCTTTCTCATGTATTGATTTTATTTTAATTTCTAATGACTTGCTTTCTAGGGTGAAGAAAATGAAGATATTTCCGAGGTGTTTAACTGACCATAGCCCAGTATGGATGGAATTATTACAAGGGAAAAAAGGTGGTAGAACATGGAGGCTGAATGAAAATCTGTTTAGATATGAGGATAATGTAAATCATTGTAAGAAACAGTTAAAAGAATTTTTTGATTTTAATATGCACAAGGGGACACCTATAGGAACTGTGTGGGAGGCGAGCAAAGCTTTTATTAGAGGTATATTGATATATTTGGACAATAGGCAGAGGAATAACAAACAAAGGCAGCGTAGGTACTTGGAAGAAGAAATTCAAAAGAAACAACAGTTATTAATTCAAAACCCACAAGATCACAAACTTAAAGAGGCTATAAGAATATTACAGAGTCAATTTAATATGTTAATGGCAGACCAGGTGGCAACGAATATACAACATGCTAAACATAATACCTTCTGTAATGCAAATAAACCTGGGAGATGGCTGGCATATAACTTAAGGAAAAAACAGAAAGCACGTGTCATACAAAAAATAGAATATAAAGGTAAAGAGATATATCAACAGAATAAAATTAAAAAGGCCTTCTCAGAATTTTACACTGCTCTATATGCAAAAGACAAAATATCGAATAGGGACATTTATGATTATTTGAAAGATTAAAAGGTTAATACTCTAACATTAGAACAAAGGGAGTAGCTGAATCGGCCGATAGCTACTGGAGAAATAGCGGAGGCAATTAAACAATTAAAAATGGGAAAAACCCCTGGTACAGATGGTCTTAAAGCAAGTTATTATAAAAAACTACAGGATGAAATATTAGGCCCACTTAAAAAATTATTTAATCAGATACAACTAGGAGCGGAAATAACCCCGTCATGGAAAACATCTTTTATTTCACTGATACCAAAAGAGGAGCAAGATTGCTCTAAACCCGGTAACTACAGGCCGATTTCACTTTTAAATAATGATTATAAGATTTTTGTTAAAATAATAGCAAATAGATTAATGTTAGTTTTACAACAAAGAATTCATACTGATCAATCTAGTTTTATAAAAGGGAGGCAGATGAGGAATAATGTTAGACAGATTATCAATATATTGGAATATTTGGAAAAGAAGAATACTTCAGCAGCACTTATTTTTTTGGATGCGGAGAAGGCCTTTGATCGATTGCATTGGGATTTTTTATTTAAATTAATAGAGAAAATGCAATTTGGAGATTGTTTTGTTAGAATAATTAAAGCGATTTATGGAGAGCAAACAGCTCAGATTATAATAAATGGTAGTTTGACAGAAATTATTAAGATTGCGAAAGGAACGAGACAGGGATGTCCCTTATCACCACTATTGTTTGTTTTGACTCTGGAACCATTATTAGATAAAATACGAGAATTAACGAAAATAGAGGGAATTAAAATTAGACAATATGAGTACAAAGTTAGAGCTTTTGCAGACGATGTAGTGGTTACTTTAACAAATCCTATAAATTCAAGTAGATCTTTGTTGGAAACAATTGATAAATATGGAAAGGTATCAGGATTTAAAATAAATCAGAATAAAACAAAAGTGATAATCAAAAATATGTCTATACAACAGAAACAAAAACTAGAGGAAATAACAGGATTTGAGGTGGTAAAAAAGGTTAAATACTTAGGGGTTTATATTAGCTCATCGAACAAGAAACTTTATAAGAATAATTATGACTTGCTATGGCAAAAAGTTCAGAATGATATGAATGTCTGGAAAAAATTGCAGTTGTCGCTATTGGGGAGGATTGCGGCTATTAAAATGAATGTGTTACCTAGATTTTTGTTAAAATAATAGCAAATAGATTAATGTTAGTTTTACAACAAAGAATTCATACTGATCAATCTGGTTTTATAAAAGGGAGGCAGATGAGGAATAATGTTAGACAGATTATTAATATATTGGAATATTTGGAAAAGAAGAATACTTCAGCAGCACTTATTTTTTTGGATGCGGAGAAGGCCTTTGATCGATTGCATTGGGATTTTTTATTTAAATTAATAGAGAAAATGCAATTTGGAGATTGTTTTGTTAGAATAATTAAAGCGATTTATGGAGAGCAAACAGCTCAGATTATAATAAATGGTAGTTTGACAGAAGTTATTAAGATTGCGAAAGGAACGAGACAGGGATGTCCCTTATCACCACTATTGTTTGTTTTGACTCTGGAACCATTATTAGATAAAATACGAGAATTAACGAAAATAGAGGGAATTAAAATTAGACAATATGAGTACAAAGTTAGAGCTTTTGCAGACGATGTAGTGGTTACTTTAACAAATCCTATAAATTCAAGTAGATCTTTGTTGGAAACAATTGATAAATATGGAAAGGTATCAGGATTTAAAATAAATCAGAATAAAACAAAAGTGATAATCAAAAATATGTCTATACAACAGAAACAAAAACTAGAGGAAATAACAGGATTTGAGGTGGTAAAAAAGGTTAAATACTTAGGGGTTTATATTAGCTCATCGAACAAGAAACTTTATAAGAATAATTATGACTTGCTATGGCAAAAAGTTCAGAATGATATGAGTGTCTGGAAAAAATTGCAGTTGTCGCTATTGGGGAGGATTGCGGCTATTAAAATGAATGTGTTACCTAGATTTTTGTTTCTGTTCCAGATGATACCAATAATTAAGAAAGATAAAAATTTGGAGGATTGGCAGATTGGGATTAATAAATTTATATGGCAAGGTAAAAAGGCGAGGGTTAAAATGAAAATAATACAGGACTCACGGGAAAGAGGTGGCTTAAAAATGCCTAATTTTAAACTATATTATGAAGCAGTAGCCCTTTCAGTAATAAGTGACTGGTTTAATTTAACAGAGGAAAGAATTTTGAACATAGAAGGTTATGACTTGTTATATGGATGGCATGCATATTTATTTTATGAAAAAAAAGTGGATAGGGCTTTTAAGAATCATGTGTTGAGAAGTGCTCTTTATGGTCTGGAAAAAATATTCTTATAAATTAGACTACAAGATTCCTATATGGGCGAGCCCCAGACATGCAATAGAGAATATAAATATAGAACAGAAACAGGAAATGATTACTTATAAAGAACTTTTGTATGCTGAAGGAGGTAGATTGCAATTAAAATCATTACAGGTATTAAATGAAGAAGGGAGGAATTATACTTGGTTTCAATATGGGCAAATAAGTGCTAGATGGAAAGAAGATCAAAAAATTGGAATAATGCAAAGGAGGAAAATTTAATAAAGCAAATTAGAAATCAGACCCAGGAGCATATAAAGAGATTGTATAATGTGTTGCTTGAAATAGATTCGGAAAAGGATTTGGTAAAGGACTGTATGATAAAATGGGCACAGAATATTCAGGAACCAATAATGTTGGAAACATGGGAGAAAATCTGGGTTAGAAATGTTAAGTTTACATAAGCACAGAATTTAAGGGAAAATTTTTATAAGATGTTTTATAGATGGCACTTAGATCCCAAAAAATTATCATGTATGTATCCTGATATCCAAGCGAAATGTTGGAGGTGTGATTGTGATGATGCTACATATTTTCATATTTGGTGGACTTGCAAGAAAATTAAGGCCTTTTGGATAAGAATTTGGTGGATTATTCAAAGTGTCCTGAAGAAGAAGATAAAGTTCCTGCCGCAATTTTTCCTTTTGGGAATTATAACGGATTGTACAGGGATTGAGACTAAATTGATTCTGAATTTAATAACAGCAGCAAGACTGTTGATTGGACAATACTGGAAGAAAGAAGAGGTACCTACAATAGAAGAATGGATATTGAAAGTCATTAATTTGGCTGAGATGGCTAAAATCTCAGCTTTTTTGAAAGACAATACGCAGGAAAGATATTTAATTGAATGGAAAAAATGGATTGAATATCTACAAAACAGATATCAGATTAGGAAATATCAGATTGCCTTTGAATAATTAGGAAGTATTATTTTATGTAATGGGGAAGGGGTTGGGAGATGAAAAAATTTGGATGAGGTTAATTGGATTAGAAGGGAAAATTTTACTCTATGTTTGGTTTATGTATAATAATACCTTGTGATTGACCTGGGAAGCTGGGGGGGGAGGGAGGGGGGAAGGGGGTTTTCTGGGAGGGAGGGGGGAAAAAAGGGGGAAAATGTTTTTGTTTCTTAAAACTTTTTCAATAAAAAAAAAAGAGAAAGAAGGAGGTGCTTTGGGTGGTGAGGTTGAAGTTAAGCCATGCCATGAACCTAGATCGACAAGAGCGATAAACCTTAATTATAAAGTATAGAAATGGAAGAGAGAAAATGGATATCAATAAATATAAATGGATTAAATTCAGCTATTAAGAGGAGGAAAATATTTCACAAGTTAGAAAAATTGAAATTGGATATAATATGTCTGCAGGAAGTACATATTAAAAAACAGCATGACAAGTATTAATACAACTAAATTAGGGAAAGTATTCACCTCACTACCACAGTGCAAGAAAAGAGGCATAGCCATATATATAAAAGAAACACTTAGGGCAAATTTAATACACTCAGATGAGAATGGTAGAATTTTGATGTTGGAAATAACAGACGATAATATAAAAATACTTTTAAAAGCAATATATGCTCCTAATGAAAAGAACTTGTATATGAAGATTGTTGAATTGGGTTATGAAAACACTTGTATCCTTGGTGATTTTAATGGCATAGTTGATGTAAATTTGGGCTATAAAACACAAAAAACAACCAGGCAAAATAGAAAGACCCTCCCGAAGTCTTTTTTAAAAATGGTAGAGGAAATGAATTTAAAGGACGTGTGGAGAGAAAGGAATCAAGAGAATAAACAATACACTTTTTATTCAAATAGACATTTGTCATGGTCCAGAATAGGTATGATATGGATGACAACAGAAATGAGTTTCAATATAAGAAAAAATGATACAGAAGCTAATACCTGGGCAGACCACAGCCCTATGATGTTGATATGAAAAGGCCAAAGGAAAAGATCCAGATGACCTTAAATACTATGATTTTAAAAGATAAAGAACTTTTACAAAGAATAGCGAAGGAATTGACCTATTTCTTTAAAGAAAATAAAAAGGAAGATATCTCAATTCAAAATCGCTGGGACACAATGAAAGCTTATGTAAGAGGTTTGATGATAGACTATATAGGGAAAAGGAACCATAAGAAAAAACAAACTTTATAATTCCCAAAAGGAAAAATTGTGGCAGGAACTTTATCTTCTTCTTCAGTACATTTTGAATAATCCACCAAATTCTTATCCAAAAGACCTTAATTTTCTTGCAAGTCCACCAAATATGAAAATATGTAGCATCATCACAATCACACCTCCAACATTTCGCTTGGATATTAGGATACATACATGATAATTTTTTGGGATCTAAATGCCATCTATAAAACATCTTATAAAAATTTTCCCTTAAATTCTGTGCTTGTGTAAACTTAACATTTCTAACCCAAATTTTCTCCCATGTTTCCAACATTATTGGTTCCTGAATATTCTGTGCCCATTTTATCATACAATCCTTTACCAAATCCTTTTCCGAATCTATTTCAAGCAACACATTATACAATCTCTTTATATGCTCGTGGGTCTGATTTCTAATTTGCTTTATTAAATTTTCCTCCTTTGCATTATACCAATTTTTGATCTTCTTTCCATCTAGCACTTATTTGCCCATATTGAAACCAAGTATAATTCCTCCCTTCTTCATTTAATACCTGTAATGATTTTAATTGCAATCTACCTCCTTCAGCATACAAAAGTTCTTTATATGTAATCATTTCCTGTTTCTGTTCTATATTTATATTCTCTATTGCATGTCTAGGGCTCGCCCATATAGGAATCTTATAATCTAATTTATAGGAATATTTATTCCAGACCCGCAAAAGAGCACTTCTCAACACATGATTCTTAAAAGCCCTATCCACTTTTTTTCCATAAAATAAGTACGCATGCCATCCATATAACAAGTCATAACCTTCTATATTCAAAATTCTTTCCTCTGTTAAGTTAAACCAGTCACTTATTACTGAGAGGGTAATTGAATATTGAGGATATTGAAAGTTATTAACTTGGCTGAGATGGCTAAAATCTCAGCGTTTTTAAAAGACAATACGCAGGAAAGATATTTAATTGAATGGAAAAAATGGATTGATTATCTACAAAACAGATATCAGATTAAGAAATATCAGATTGCCTTTGAATAATTAGAAAGTTATTTTATGTAATGGGAGGGGTTGGGAGAAAAGCTTTGGATGTGGTTATTTGGATTGGACTTTACCTTGTGATTGACCCGAAGCCGGGGTGGGGAGGAGGATGTTTTTTTTTTTTTTTGGGAGGGAGGGGGAAAAAAGGGGGAAAATGTTTTTGTTTTTTTTAAAACTCTTTCAATAAAAAAAAAAAAAAAAAAAAAAAAAAAGAAAAAACAAACTTTTAACATACTAGAAAATGATTAGAGGAAATGGGAGCAAGAATTACAAAGATTTCCAGAGAGAAAAGATAAATAAAATGAGAATGGACTTAATTAAACATAAAATGGCTCTGATTGAAAAGGAAGAGCTAGCACAAAAAATCAAAGGGGTGAAACAGAACTATTTTGAAAATGCTAATAAACCAGGTAGATGGCTAGCTTATAAACTCAAAAAAGAGAAATAAAATCGTAGAATAGTACAATTAGAGGACGATAAAGGCCAGATTCAATTTATGAATGATGAGGAGAAAAAAGTTGTCCAGAATTTTTACATGCAATTATACAGAAAAGAGGAAATTGATGAGGAAAACGTGAAATTTTTATGGGCCGGTTTAGCTCTGCCTGGTAAGGCCTGTTATTAAGAACACAAAGCCTGCAATTACTGCAGGTTCGAGCCCGGCCCAAGGTTGACTCAGCCTTCCATCCTTTATAAGGTAGGTAAAATGAGGACCCAGATTGTTGGGGGGGCAATAAGTTGACTTTGTAAATATATACAAATAGAATGAGACTATTGCCCTATACATTGTAAGCCGCCCTGAGTCTTCGGAGAAGGGCGGGGTATAAATGTAAACAAAACAAAAAAAATACCATTTGTATAAAGCAAATTTACCCCAGATTCCTAAATATATGAAAGTGATGTTAGAAGGAAACATAACAATGATGGAATTAATGCAAGCACTTAAAAAACAAAAAAGTGGAAAAGCACCAGGCCCAGATGAACTGCCAGTTGAATACTATGTGACTTTTCAAGAACAATTGGGCCTTCCGCTATTAGAGGTTATGAACGAAAAAGGGGAAAATACCTGAGATCTGGACAGAGGCCTATATCACTCTTATCCCTAAAGGGGACTCCAACTTAAAACAAGTAAAAAATTATAGACCTATATCCCTGTTAAATTCGGATTATAACATTTTTGCTTTAATATTAGCAGAATGACAGAAATGATACTTGAATGAGTTCATACACTCTGATCAAAATGGATTTCTGCCTAAAAGACACATTAAAAATAATATGAGAATAGTTTTGGATACCCTAGAATACTATGAGGTCCATACCGAAAAACAGATGGCATTGATCTTTTTGGACACACAAAAAGCTTTTGATAAGGTTAATTGACGTTTTATCTTCCTACAACTGAAAAAATGGATTTTGGTGAAATGTTTATTAAAGCAATAGAAACCATATACCATAAACAATCAGCTAAGATTATGATAAATGATGAACTGATCGAAGCGATTCAAATTGAAAAAAGCCCACTGTCACCCTGCTGTTTGTGTTGACTCTGGAAGTATTAAATAGAAACATTAGAGAGGAAAGGGAGATAAAAGGTATGAAAATTCGGAAGGAAGAATATAAACTCCAAGCTTTTGCTGATGATTTGGTCTTTGTTATTGAAGACCCATTAGAATCCATAACTTGCTTGATAGAAAGAATAGGTGAATTTGGGAAAGTGGCAGGGTTGAAAATTAATAAGGATAAAATGAAAAATTTGACAAAAAATATGTTAATGAAGCAAAAAATTGAGGTGGTAGAACGCTCAGAGATGTAGGTTACAAATAAAGTTAAATACTTGGGAATATATTTGACTGCAAGGTATAGCATGTTGAAAGAGAACAATTAGGGTAAATTCAAACAGCAGATTGTGACAGATTTGGCTAAATGGGAACATTTACAATTGTCATTGCTTAGAAGAATATCAACAATTAAGATGAATATACTACCTAGAATTTTGTATTTGTTCCAGACTATTGCAATTAAATTGAGGAGAGGATATTTCACGGAGCTGAATAAAATAATATTTAAATATTTAAAAAGTAAGGATAAAATTAAAAGTACTACAAGACAAGAGAATGAGAGGCGGCTTTGGGCTACCTAACTGGGAATTGTATTATCAGGCAGCAAATTTGATGTGGATTAAAGAATGGATAATCTTAAGAAATAATAGAATATTGACTTTGGAAGGACATGATTTGTTGTTGGGATTGCATGCTTTTCTATGGTATGGACAAGCTAAAATACAGGGATATTTTAGACATTTAGTTAGAGAAGTGTTGCTGTCAAATTGGAGAAGATAAAGAAAAGTTACTTCTTAAAAATTCCAATTTGGGTATCATCTATTGAGGCATTCTTATATTCAATAACATTTAAAAAGGAACATATTGTTAGGTACAATGAATTGTTGAATGAAAAGGGTGAGTTAAAATCCAGATTAGAACTAAAGGCAGATGGCATAACAATGAATTGGTTTTCTTATTTGCAAATACAATCCAGATACGATAAAGATGCTAAAACAGAAGAGTTTTATAATAATATAACTAGTTTTGATAAGATTTTAACAGGTTTGGATGACAATTTGATTAGGAAATTGTATGGATTGTATGGGGGTCTCCTCAGGGTGCCGTTGGTCAAACAATGTAGACTGGGGACCCCCAGGGGGAGACCCTTCTCCATGGGGGCTCCTGCCCTCTGGAATGAACTGCCTCCAAGGATACGTCAACTTCCTGATCTCCGGACCTTTCGCCGCGAGCTAAAGACCTTTCTGTTCCATCGTGCAGGGCTGGCTTAATGAAGTTTTTTATTGGGGTTTTAATATAGTTTTATTATAATTCTTTCAGCCTTTAATTTAATTAGTTTTTAAATGCTTTTTTAACTTTCTGATTTGTGCTTTTTATCATGGATGTAAACCGCCCTGAGTCCTTCGGGAGAAGGGCGGTATATAAATTAAATGAATTTAATAATAATAATAATAATAATAATAATAATAATAATAATAATAATAATAATAATAATAATAATAATAATAATAATAATAGGTAAAATTGGGGGAAGAACAAGTAAAAGAGACAATGATTGCTTGGGGAAGAATTTTGGTCATGGGATAGATCTAGAGGCCTGGCAGAAATAGATCTAGAGGCCTGGCAGAAATTATGGATGTATAGTTATAAAATGACAATGTCGACAGCATATAAAGAGAATTTGTATAAGATGTTTTACAGGTGGCATTTACCCCCAACAAGAATTGCCAGAATGTTCAGGGATTAAATGTGAAAAATGTTGGAAGTGTCATCAGATACCAGGGTAGTATTACTATATGTGGTGGACATGTGCTGAAGCGAAAAGATATTGGAGTAAAATACACATGTGGTTGGAGAAAATGATTAAAAAACACATAGATTTCAAGCCAGAAGTCTTTCTGTTGGGAATTATACCTGAGATATATACTAGAGATGTAAAATATCTGATTGTGAATATTATTACAGCAGCCAGAATTGTGTTTGCTAAAAATTGGAAAAATGAGAAGTTACCTTTGCAAGACGAAATAATTAGGAAGATGATGGAATGTGCAGTAAATTGACATTTGAAATTAGAGAACAAGAAGATAAGCAATATTATAAAATATGGGATTTATTTTATCACAGACTAAAAGGAAATGTTAGAAAAGACAATATAAGATATATGTATGAAAGAGATGTTTATTTTGAGATTGCACAAGAAGATATGTAAACACCCCTTCAGCACATTGTAATTGTTTGATGAGGGTTTTTTGTAGTGAAAAAAATAAAAACTTTAAAAAGAGAGAGAGAGAGAGAAAGAAATGCCAAAAGGGCAATCAGTTTGGGATTAAATTCCAAATGAAATTGGGTCTTCAGGGTAAGGAAACATGAACAACTTTCAACTGCAGGTTTCTAAAAATCTTATTAAAATGAATGTCTAGAGGCAGTTCTTTAACTCTTAGCTATTTAGCTCAGGAATAACAGAATAACAGAGTTGAGAGGGACTTTGGAGGTCTTCTAGATCTAGTCCAACCTACTGCTCAGGTAGGAAAACTGAGGATGGCAAAACCTGAGTAGAGATCCTGGGAAAGGTGTCAGAATGACAGAATAACACTTAAAAGGGACCTTGGAAGAGGGGGAACCTATACCATTTCAGAGAAATAACTGTCCAGTCTTTCTTTAAAACTTCCAGTACTCACCCAGAATTTCTGGAGACAACTAGTGCAGTTTTACTGGTTAGTTGTTCTCATTGTCAAGAAGTTTCTCCTTAGTTTTAGGTTGCTTCTCTCTTTGTTCAGTTTTCATCCATTGCTTCTTGTTTTGCCTTGTGCTTCTTTGGAAAATACATTGCCCCCCTCTTCTTTGTGGCAGCCCCTTAAAAGCCTGCAACACTCTTTGGCAAAACATGTGAGTCATTTCCTCCTGTCAGTGGTCCATGAAAGTACACCTCTAGCATGTAGATAATAAAGTTGAAAAAAAGTGAACAACATTTTTATAGAACTATAGATATGTTGAGCTGGGTGTGACAAGGAATGACTGTGAGGGGAAGGGCCAGGCAAGGCACCCCTTGACGTGAATGACATTGAGTTGGCCATGCCCACCCAGTCACATGATCACCAAGCCATGACCACCAAGCCACACCAACCAAGCCATGCCCACAGAACCGGTAGTAAAAAAAAATTAAACACCACCATTGCACCCAACCATGCCCACCTGACCCTTTGAGGGTGACCATAATGCTGATCTGGCCCTCAATGAAATTAAGTTTGACACTGTCAGCGTATAAGATTTTATGAACTGGAATAATCATAACAAGAAGCCAGCCAATGGGAACTGGATTTGGGATTTGTTTTGAGCCATGTCAGATGGCTCAGAGGCTAAGTTTAACTGCTCTGTGTATATAAGAGTTTGTTTATCTTTGCTTGAGTCTCCTTGCTTCTTGTCCTTATCCTTGTCCTTGTTACTTCTCTCTACCACGTTGCAAGAGCTGCATGGGTATGGTATACAGCCATCATTTTTATTTTATTTATTTATTTTATTTATTTTATCACAACAATATATATAAGTGTCATACAAAAAATTTATATAGTATATAAACATATATATGAGTAAATATTAGGAGGTATAAGCATATATATATACACACACACATATATATATATATATATATATATATATATATATATATATATATATATATATATATATATATATGTTTTCTGAGGTTTTCGCGGGTGTTTGTATGTAGGTCTTTGGTTATTCGGGTTTTCTCCCGCGTAATATTGGAAGTGTCTTGGCGACGTTTCGACGAAGTCTCATTCGTCATCTTCAGGCTTCAGCTTCATGCTTCTGGGAGCAATGTGTGATTGCAAAAAGGAAGAAAGAGCTGCAATATATATATAGGAAGAAGAAAAGAAAAACAATATGACAGGAACGGTAGGCACGTTTGTGCTCTTATGCATGCCCCTTATGGTCCCCTTAGGAAAGGGGTGAGGTCAATAGTAGAAAGTTTTTGGTTAAAGTTTTTAGGATTATGGGAAGAGACCACAGAGTCAGGTAAAGTGTTCCAAGCACTTATGATTCTGTTACAGAAGTCATATTTTCTGCAATCTAGATTAAAGCGGTTAACATTAAGTTTAAATCTATTGGTTGCTCTTGTATTATTGCAATTAAAGCTGAAGTATTCTTTAACAGGAAGGACATTACAATAGATGATTCTATGACTTAGGTCTTGTCGAAGCCGACGGAGTTCCAAGTTTTCTAAGCCTAGGATTTCAAGTCTGGTGGGATAAGGTATTTTGTTGTTTTCAGAGGAATGGAGAACACTTCTTGTAAAATATTTCTGGACACGTTCAATTGTATTGATGTCAGAGATGTGGTGAGGGTTCCAAACAGGTGAACTGTATTCTAGAATTGGTCTAGCAAATGTTTTATATGCTCTGGTTAGTAGTGTAGTGTTTTTGGAGAAGAAGCTACATGTTTTATATTATTGTATATAAAGAAGCTTTTTCTATAAATTGAATCCTGCTGAGTTATTTACTTGTGTGCTGGCTGGATAGCTACAGACTCTGACAGAAACCCCTGTATTATACCATTTGGTATGTGGAGAACTTCAGCTTTTGGATGGTAGGCCAATCCTGAACCATACAGTTTTAGAGGCAATTATCAGTACTTTGGAATGCCTTGGAAACATACTAGTAGCTCCTACACAACTAGATTTCAGACTAGAGTCCAGTAAAGTGACAGCTTTGTTCATGCTTGATGTTTGGAGGAGCCAGGATGGGGTTGGTAATCTACTCTGATGCTCCTTGATCTTTCAGGATTTCTTGATACTGTTGACCATGGTATTTTTATGGAGTTGCTGTAAGGGATTGCAACTGGTGATGGGGATGAATCACATTAAAAAATTTGTGCACTTTTGGGGGCATCTTGTACGATGTGTAAATTTTTTCAACTTTCAATTTCCAAACATTAGGGATGCTCAAAATTTGTAGCATGCCTTGTGTATTTATAAAGATATTATGGTTACTTTAATTTAATTTCGATGTGCTTGGTAAGTAACTATATAAATATCATATCGTCAGTCCCAATCTTCCTCCGCACTCAGGGAGGAACAAGGGCAGGGGAAGAGATTGGCAGCATTGCCGCCAGCTGTGGCTTTTCCGCACAGGGGCAGATGGTCCCACTGAAAGGGACTGTGAGGACAGACCAGCCAGCGAGGCATGGAGGCGCTGGTATGGGCATGGCACCTATCTATAACTTGGTGCGGCCCTCTGTGCTGGAACATGGTCAGCCTTAGATTGACTCGCACGGCTGCCCTGGACCCAGCAAGAGACCACCCCACTGCCTCGGGCCCATCCCCTTGGCATGCCCACAGGAGGCAGCAAGTGTGGTATCCTGGGTGAAAGTGAGGTGCTCAGAATGTAGTCAGCCTGTGGAGCAAGAAGGTCCCCAAGGATGCCAGGCCCTGTGTGTGCACACCATCTCCTGTGAGCATGCCCAGGAGGCAGGGCAGGGCAGCGGGGTGGCCTCTTAAGTCAGATATAATGCTGACCATGGGGTGGCCTGGATGGCTGCTACCAGATTGTAGAATAGATCAGTCCACATGAGAATCTCCATGCTCTGCTCATTGGCCTGACCTTGCAATCCACAAGGCTTCCCTTTCACTGGGACCACCACCCCCATTGAAAAGCCACTCTCGGCTGCAGACCCTGACCCAGGAAAAGCAAGTGAGGGGTGCTCTGCAAATGCCTAGAGGCTTCCTCACCAGATGCCCAGGCTGCAATCTCACTCCGATCCACCCAATCAAATGCCAGGCTGGGTGCAGCCCCTGCAGTTCACCCAAACTCACTTCTGCCCTGTGGCATTCTTCAGATGTGATGACTTGCAACCTCACCCACAGTTACCGATGGCTAAGAACTGTCTGTGGGCATTGCCTCGGAGCACAGGGCATAGGATGAGGGTCTGGCAGCCTTTTTTCTGTCCGCAGATTGGAAAACCCAGACCAGCTTTCCAGCAGAGATCCTGCCTGGAAAAACATGGAAGCTCCATGCCAGCCTCATGGATTTAAGAATGACCATATTCTGACCTAGATGGCTGCCACCAGGTTGTAGATCAGTGCCCAGTTGGCCTGGGCTGGGCCAAGGCCCTGCAGGCCAGTTCATTGCTGTTTTCCGGCCAGCTCTCTGGGCCAGATATAACAACATCATGGGCCACATGTGGCTTGTGGCCTTGAGTTTGACCCCCCCTGGTCTAGTGAGTCACCAATGCACCAACTATATTCATATATTCATATTCAGTCTTCTTTCTAAACAGAGTATCCTGGTGGTGAGCAAAAATTGTATCCAATCTATTCTACCATTTTTAATTTAATTTGATGAAATTGGATTTGCTTTAGAAATTATTTCAAGGCAAAAGAAAATCCTGGAAAAAGTATCATGAATATGAGCATCCCGGAGGTCAAATAAAAACATGAGTCAATATAGATCAACATAATTCATTTTCATGATACATTATGATTATATAATTGCTTATATAATGTTTTGAGGCATGGCATATTGTGGTCTTCATGACATGTTACAGGTTTTGCTACTCGAGGTGAAGTATGATATTTTTGCACATATTTACTTGGAAAGTAGCCAAAATATGTTAATGATTTCTGTATCTTTCATTGTACACTGATATACAAAGATGTATTTAATGCTCTGTGGACTCTATGGATTTCCACTCTTCAGTAACAGGTGGTCCTTGACTTATGACCACAACTGAATCCAAAACTTCTGTTGCTATACAAGTCATTCATTAAGTGCATTTTGACCCATTTTTGAACTTTCTTACCACAGTCATTATGTGAATCACTGCAGTTGTTAAGTTAGTAACACAATTGTCAAGTGAATCTGGATTTCCCATTGACTTTGATGTCAGAAGATCACAAAAAGGTGATGAAATGACCTCAGGACACAGTAATCTTCATAAATATGAATCAATGGCCAAGTTTATGGATTTTGGTCATGTGATCATGGAGATGTTGCAAGTTATGTGAAAAACAGTCCATAAGTCACATGGACAGGTTGCTGGGGAGGTTACACACCACTACATGTTTACTGGACCCGTGTCCCTCCTGGCTGGTGCTGGCCACTCAGGAGGTGACATGAGGCTGGCTCCAGGGAATTATAAATGCTTCTTTGTTGGAAGGGGTCTTTCCCGCCGCCTTGAAAGAGGCGGTGGTGAGACCCCTCCTTAAGAAGCCTTCCCTGGACCCAGCTATTTTGGGTAATTACCGTCCAGTCTCCAACCTTCGCTTTGTGGCGAAGGTTGTAGAGAGTGTGGTGGTGTGGCAGCTTCCCCAGTACCTGGATGAAGCTGTCTATCTAGACCCGTTCCAGTCCGGCTTCCGGTCCGGGTATAGCACGGAGACAGCTTTGGTCGCATTGGTGGATGACCTCTGGAGGGCCAGGGATAGGGGTTGTTCCTCTGCCCTGGTCATCGGCTTTTTTTTTTTATAAAAAAGTTTTATTTTTACAATCATATCAAATAATTCATCCAATGTACAGTTATATACAATTAGTCGGGCTTGCCCAGTCACCACCCCCCTTTTTAACACTCTTCCCTCTTCTACCTTCTTTTACTTTCCAAACCTTCCTCTCCTTCTCTTATCTACATCCTCTCCTCCCTCCACCCTACGCTCCTTCTCCCTCTTCTACCCCTCTTCCTTCCTCTTCTCCTCTTTCCTACCTCCTACTCTCTCTTTTCTCCCTCCCCACCGTTCTAAAATGGTAACTGGGCAGACCCGACCCTACATTAATTATATTTATACATCTTCAATAATCCCTGTACATTAACCATCACTCCATCTCTATCCTCAACCCCCCCCCTCCCCTTACCCCCACCCCCACCCCGACTTCCCAGAACAAAATGCAGGGTATCAAAACTAACAATCATAATCTAAAATAATTCCTAAATTATAATCTCTAGTCACTCCACACTTAATCACACTCTCAATTCCCCTCTCCTTCAGAAAGATCTTTCATCGGCTTTTGATACGATCGACCATGGTATCTTGCTGCGCCGGTTGGGGAGTTTGGGAGTGGGAGGCACTGTTTATCGGTGGTTCTCCTCCTATCTCTCTGACCGGTCGCAGACGGTGTTGACAGGAGGGCAGAGATCGACCGCGAGGTGCCTCACTTGTGGGGTGCCGCAGGGGTCGATTCTCTCGCCTCTCCTGTTCAACATCTATATGAAGCCGTTGTGCGAGGTCATCAGTGGCTTCGGGGTGAGTTATCAGCTGTACGCTGATGACACTCAGCTGTACTTTTCCACCCCGGGTCACCCCAACGAAGCTGTTGAAGTGTTGTCCCGTTGCCTGGAGGCCATACGGATCTGGATGGGGAGAAACAGACTCAGACTCAATCCATCCAAGACGGAGTGGCTGTGGATGCCGGCACCCCGGTACAGTTAGCTGCAACCGCGGCTGTTTGTTGGGGGCGAGTCACTGGCCCCAACAGAGAGGGTACGCAACTTGGGCGTTCTCCTGGATGGATGGCTGTCGTTTGAAGATCACCTGGCAGCCGTCTCCAGGAGAGCCTTTTACCAGGTTCGCCTGGTTCGCCAGTTGCGCCCCTTTCTGGACCAGGATGCCTTATGCACGGTCACTCATGCTCTCGTCACTTCTAGTCTGGATTATTGCAATGCTCTCTACATGGGGCTACCCCTGAAGTGCACTCGAAGACTCCAGTTAGTCCAGAATGCAGCTGCGCGGGTGATTGAGGGAGCTCCCCGTTGCTCCCGGGTAACACCACTCCTGCGCAGTCTGCACTGGCTACCTGTGGTCTTTGGGTGCGCTTCAAGGTTCTGGTTACCACCTTTAAAGCGCTCCATGGCTTAGGGCCCGGGTACTTACGGGACCGCCTGCTGTTACCTTATGCCTCTCACCGACCCGTATGCTCTCACAGAGAGGAACTTCTCAGGGTGCCGTCCGCCAAGCAATGTCGGCTGGCGGCCCCCAGGGGAAGGGCCTTCTCTGTTGGAGCACCTACCCTCTGGAACGAACTTCCCCCCGGTTTGCGCCAACTATCTGACCTTTGGACCTTTCGCCGGGAATTAAAAACTTATTTATTTATCCAAGCGGGACTGGCTTGATTTTTAAATTTTTCAAATTTTTAATTTTTAGTAATTTTATATGGGGTATTTTAGGTTAGGTCAATTTGACGGTTTTAATGTGGCCATTCTTGAATATGTATTTTACTTGATATTTTAATTTCGTATATTTAACTGTTTTAACCTTGGCTGTACACCGCCCTGAGTCCTTTGGGAGAAGGGCGATATAAAAATTTAAATAAATAAATAAATAAATAAGTTAAAGTGCTGTTGTAACTTAAGGTCTACCTGTATATCCCAAGGAAAATCTCTCCATAGTTTTTTTAATTAGATATGCTATGCTACCATCAGTAAGGGGACATCTTGTTGTTGAAAAATAGAGAAGTAGGGACAGTCAAAGGAGAGAGTTCCAAGGGAAAAGGAAGCAAACGCTAAAACCACCTGTTGTTCTTTTGAACAACAGCTATGGCAAAACAAGATCTGGAGAAATGAAGTTTGCACTGGCTCCTTCCTCCTGCAAATATATTTAGGAAATTCATCTTCTAGTTCAGGGGTCTCCAGCCTTAGTAACTTTAAGGCTTATGGACTTCAACTCTCAGAGTCCCTCTTTGCTGGCTGAGGAACTCTGGGAGTTGAAGTCCACAAACCTTAAGTTCCTAAGGTTGGGGACCCCTGTTCTAGTTAATAGGATTAAAGGCAGTTTAATTCCAATTCTAGAGATGCCATTTAAATGAAAGCAGATGTGTATTCTTTAGTTCACAAATATTGCAAGATACAGCAGGCTCATCTTCATCAAATTCATTGTATGTGTTCTGATGTGCTCAGCTTTCTTATCACAGCTAAAATTTAATTCAGAAATGTATTTTTAATCCTGTATCATTTCTATTTGCATCACCTGGTTCTGCTGGAAGTGCAGAAATATTTTATCTAAAATAGTAAGATTTTTTTCATTTATTGTAACATATAAGTTATGAAGATTTAACAATCTTAACTGCATATAGAGCAGCTAAATCTAATCCTTTAATTTTTAGGGAAAGATTATGTTTCCTTGTACAGTAATTCATTATTCCAAACAAGAATTATTTTAAGATAAGTCACATTGAGCAAGTAAAAATAAATAAATAAAACAATTTAAAAGAAACTTCAACAATGAAATTCTAAAACAGAATCTAAAAACATCATAAAGTTGACATAAAATCTTGTGAAACAAAGTCCTTTTCATAGTGTATCAAAAATTAATGAAATGAGCATGATAGATTTCCTTAATATGAGAATTTACCTGAAATCTACCAATGAATTCTTACAATTGATTGAAAATTATGATCTTTCTATCAACCTTAGGACAGGTTCAAATATTATTTCCTGTTTAATTGTAAAGTGTGACTACAAGAAAAAGTGTTTGGTTGAAACAATTATCCAGTTAAGTCGAAGTCAGTGGTGGGATTCAGCCAGTTCGCACCACTTCGGGAGAATCGGTTGTTAACTTTCTGAACAGTTTGGCAAACTGGTTGTTGGAAGAAATCATTAGGGCAGAGAACCGGTTGTTAAATTACTTAAATCCCACCACTGGTCCAAGTATACCAAATACAATTATCCTGAGATGTGCATTGCTATGTAAATCCTTACTAGATGGAAGGATATTGAGAGGTTTGCTGACAAAGTCAAACAATTAACATCTTAATCAAGGCAGTTGCAGCTTTAGATCAGATCATGTCTATATCTCCCTGAAGGTTCTGAGGATGAAACTGTGGAATAGATGCCTAAATTACTGCTGGAGGATAACAAAGAACAACTATGAATGAATATGATAAGAGCCTATATTAGAACTTTTCTTCTGTTGGTAAGAATGACAATCTATGCTTATTTCTCCATTCTTATTTTATTTTTTGAGTGATGGCTAGCAGATTCTTGATGATTCAGTTCCACCTGCATCAATGGGGACCTGGAGAACATTTATTTATTTATTTATTTATTTATTTATTTATTTATTTAGTCACACAGTATATATAAGCATAAGCATGAAATAACTATAAAAAATATGAGCACATATATAAGTATGAGTATGTAATAACTATATTAATTGACTATAACAAAAGGAAACAATAGGACAGGAATGGTAGGCATGCTTGTGCTCTTATGCATGCCCCTTACAGATCTCTTAGGAATGGGGTGAGGTCAATAGAACATGTACAGGATCACTGTGAGGATTATTATCAGATAAAACTGGATAAAATATTCACTTCACTCTAAGACTATAGCTAGGCAGGTCTGTTGGAGACAATTGGAGGATAGTCATCTGGTGTTATTTGGGAAGAGTTTGAAGCTGCTAGCCTTGAAGAAATAGTGTCTTTGATGCTGTCGAGCAGTATCAGTATCAAGATGGGTTTTATAGAATCTTTTGTAAATAAAGAACATCCAGTGTATTTCTTGTGTCATAAAAAATTATCCAGTGAGGCAAGGAAGCCAAGTTTGATTTCTACAAAGCATCCAAATGATAAGGACAAGCCCATTGAATATTTTCAGGAAATATATAAAAAATTTCAAAATCGTTTAACAATTGTTGCATCATTTAAGAAACAACATGCAGCGAACAAAGATGGATTAATTGCCACTTATCGCATTTCACAATTAATTGCAAAAAGTGGTAAAAGCTATAATATTGGAGAAACTGTAATAATACCCTCTATAAAAGAATTTATCTCAACAGTAATGCATTAGGATATACCTGAAATTTTAAAAACGTTGCCCCTAAGCGATAGCACAGTAAAGCGACGAATTGAACAAATGGCAGTTAAGGTTGAAAAAAAACTTCATTTTCCATGCAATTGGACGAGTCTACCATTGCAGATAATAATGCTTTATTAATGGCATATGTACGTTATTTTGATGAAAACAATACATTACGAGAAGAAATGCTATTCGCAATGAATCTCATTACAGATACAAGAGGATTATCTATATTTAATACTGTGAAATCATATTTTACAAAAAATAATATTCCTTTGAATAATATTGTTGCATGCGCTACTTATGGAGCACCATCAATGGTAGGTCGCTAAAGATATATAACTCTATAACTCCAGAGGATATTGACCGATTCAGTAGCCACCTCAACAAACTTAAATTGGACATGGAAAAATAATTTGAAGATATTTTGAAATTGAAGGTGTATGACTGGATGAAAAATCCTTTTACCGCAAATATTGAAGAAGCTGATACAATTTGCCAAGAAGAACTATTAGAAATTAGATATAAGGAAGAAAGTAAACATAAATTCGATAGTGGTGGATATGAAAACCTATGGCAAAATTAAAAAATGTCTGTCTTCTATCCAAATATGTGGAAAATGATATTCAGTTTATTGATACCTTTCCCTACCTCATATCTTGTGAAATCAGGCTTTAGTGCTGTTAATCATATTATGACCAAAGAAAGAAACCGCCTGAATATTTCCGAAAGAGGAGACCTTCATTTGTTTCTTACAAAAATTGAGCCAGATATCCAGTATTTAGTTTTGCAGCCTCAGCCTCAGGGATCTCATTAATAATTTAATTAATTAAATGTAATTTCATCAGACTTCATGTTTTTATTTATGCAAAGTATAAATAAAAAGATAGATTTAACTACAGTAAGTTGTTTTATAAAGATTTATTCTGCTAAACTTAGCAAAAGTCTGGCATAAAGTATTTGGTAAGTAATCATTATCATATGCTTTAACTTGCTCTAACTCTGCTTTATAAACTTTATAAATTAAAGTTACTTCCCTACTTTATAAATCACCATTACTGTGGAACTGGTGGGTGGATAGAAAATTTTATTACTGACAGAGATACAAAAGTAGGTGGTAGGTACAAAAAGGTTATCTACCCCTGGTTTAGGTAGTCTACTTCCTCCAGGATTCTCTAGAGTGTAGGACAATCACTTTCTCAATCTTCCCTAAAAAGGGAAGATTGGAGATTGAATTAAAGCTAGTCATATTAAAAGGTTCAAATGTAGATTTATTGGCATGAAGATGAGCCACTGCCTCTTTAAGAGCTCCTGTCATAAAGAAACAGCCATTAGAGTAATTGGGTAAAAATGAAATAGAGTGATTTAGTGTTTTTCTTTTTGTTGTTGGTTTTGTTTCTGTTCCCTGAAATTGCAGCATGGATGACATAAATTAGTAATGTGAAACTATGAATTTAAACAATTACTTATGTAAAAGCCAGACAAGCACAGAGAGCACGAACAATTCATGTGATGATGCCTGTTTGAGGGAGCTGCTTCTCAATTTGTCTTATTACTCTAAAAAAACAAACCTCAACCTCCAGACATAAGTGTTTTCTCACATATTTTGTTTTTAGTTTTTAAATGCCTTTAGCTAGCTTATCAGATAAAGTGTAACTAAATGCTGGAAACAAAACCACCATGCTGCTTAATATTTAACCAGATAGGGTTGCCTTTCTTTTCTTCATTTCTCTTTAATACAAGGCTTTACCTAATTAATCCTTCGGTTACATTGATTCATCCTACATCCTATATCAGTAATCCTTGCTTGAGAAAGATTCCAATGCCAATATTTTGATTCCTGTCAAGATTAATTTTGGATTAAGTGTACTAGGTTTTCAGTAATTGATGATAGTAGTCTAATTGTTCAAGTCCAATTGATGGAGTTGAACAACAATGTAGGAGGAATCAGCCCTACTTCTAATAGAATAGAATAGAATTTTATTGGCCAAGTATGATTGGACACACAAGGAATTTGTCTTGGTGCATATGTTCTCAGTGTACATAAAAGAAAAGATACCTTCATCAAGGTACAACACTAACAAGACTTAATGATAGTTATAGGGTACAAATTTAACACAAATAAGCAATCAGGAAACAATCAATATCAGTATAAATCGTAAGGATACAAGCAACCAAGTTACAGTCATAAGTGGAAGGAGATGGGTGATGGGAATGATGAGAAGATTAATAGTAGTGCAGATTTAATAAATAGTTTGACAGTGTTATTATTATTATTATTATTTATTCGATTTTTATACCGCCCTTCTCCCGAAGGACTCAGGGCAGTGTACAGCCAAGGTAAAACAGACAGTACAATATACAATTAAAATACAGATTAAAAAACTTTAAAATATATAAAACTAAAAAATCCCTTAAAATTAATAATAGAAAATTTAAAACCAATAAAATTTAAGCCAGCCCCGCGCGAATAAATAGATGTGTCTTCAATTCGCGGCAGAAGGTCCGAAGGTCAGGTATTTGGCGTAAACCCGGGGGAAGTTCGTTCCAGAGTGTGGGAGCCCCCACAGAGAAGGACCTTCCCCTGGGGGCCGCCAGCCGACATTGCTTGGCGGACGGCACCCTGAGAAGTCCCTCTCTGTGAGAGCGTACGGGTCGGTGGGAGGCATGAGGTAACAGCAGGCGGTCCCGTAAGTACCCAGGCCCTAAGCCATGGAGCGCTTTAAAGGTAGTGACCAAAACCTTAAAGTGCACCCGAAAGGCCACAGGTAGCCAGTGCACTCTGCGCAGGAGCGGTGTTACACGGGAGCTACGCGAAGCTCCCTCTATCACCCGCGCAGCTGCATTCTGGACTAACTGAAGCCTCTGAGTGCACCTCAAGGGGAGCCCCATGTAGAGAGCATTACAATAATCCAAGCGAGAGGTAACGAGCGCATGAGTGACTGTGCACAAGGCATCCCGATCAAGGAAGGGGCGCAACTGCCGAACCAGGCAAACCTGGTGGAAGGCCCTCCTGGAGACGGCCGTCAAATGATCTTCAAATGACAGCCGTTCATCCAGGAGAACACCTAAGTTGCGCATCCTATCCTTTGGGGCCAATAACTCACAGCTGACTGAATCGGGGTGCTGGCATCCACAGCCACTCCGTCTTGGAGGGATTAAGCTTGAGCCTGTTTCTCCCCATCCAGACGCGTACGGCTTCCAAACACCGGGACAGCACTTCAACAGCTTCATTGGGGTGGCTCGGGGTGGAAAAGTACAGCTGAGTATCATCAGCGTACAGCTGATATCTCACCCCAAAGCCACTGATGACCTCACCCAACGGCTTCATATAGATGTTGAACAGAAGGGGCGAGAGGATAGACCCCTGCGGCACCCCACAAGTGAGGCACCTCGCCGTCGACCTCTGCCCCCCTGTCAACACCGTCTGCGACCGGTCGGAGAGATAGGAGGAGAACCACCGATACATGGTGCCTCCCACTCCCAATCCCCCCAACCGGCGCAGCAAGATACCATGGTCGATGGTATCAAAAGCCTCTGAGAGGTCTAATAGGACCAGGGCAGAAGAGTTACCCCTGGCCCTGGCCCTCCAGAGATCATCCACCAACGCGACCAAAGCTGTCTCCGTGCTGTATCCAGGTCAGAAGCCGGACTGGAACGGGTCTAGATAGATGGCTTCATCCAGGTATCGGGGTGTTGAGGGAATTATTTGTTTAGCAGAGTGATGGCCTTCGGGAAAAAACTGTTCTTGTGTCTAGTTGTTCTGATGTGCAGTGCTCTATAGCGTCGTTTTGAGGGTAGGAGTTGAAACAGTTTATGTCCAGGATGTGAGGTATCTGTAAGTATTTTCATAGCCCTCTTTTTGATTCGTGCAGCATACAGGTCCTTAATGAAGGCACATTGGTAGTAATTGTTTTTCCTGCAGTTCTAATTATCCTCTGAAGTCTGTGTCTTTCTTGTTGGGTTGCAGAACCAAACCAGACAGTTATAGAGGTGCAGATGACAGACTCAATAATTTTTCTGTAGAACTGGATCAGCAGCTCCTTGGGCAGTTTGTGTTTTCTGAGTTGGCGCAGAAAGAACATTCTTTGTTGTCCTTTTTTAATGATGTTTTTGATGTTAGCTGTCCATTTTAGATCTTGCGATATGGTAGAACCTAGAAATTTGAAGGTTTCTACTGTTGATACTGTGTTGTCTACTATTGGGAGAGGTGGAAGTATGGAAGGGTTTCTCCTAAAGTCTACCACCGGTTTTGAGTATTCAGTTCCAGATTGTTCCAGTCATACCACGAGGCTAGTTGTTCAACCTCCTGTCTGTATGTGGATTCAGCATTGTCTCGAATGAGGCCGATCACTGTTGTGTAATCTGTGAACTTCAGTAGTTTAACAGATGGATTGTTAGATATGCAATCATTGGTATACAGAGAGAAGAGAAGTGGGGAGAGCACACAGCCTTGTGGAGCTCCTGTGCTAATTGTACAGGTATCTTATGTGATTCTCCTTAGCTTCACCTGCTGCTTCCTGTTTGTTAGGAAGCTCATGTTCCATTTACAAGTGTGTTCAGGTACCTGTAGCTGGTTTAGCTTAGTTAGAAGAGTGTCTGGAATGATGGTGTAGAATGCTGAACTAAAGTCTACAAAGAAAATCCTTGCATAGGTCTTTGGAGATTCAAGATGCTGTAGGATGTAGTGCCAAGCAATATTAACAGCATCATCTGTTGATCTATTTGCTCGGTATGCAAATTGCAAGGGGTCTAATAGCGGATCCATGATGGTTTTCCAGTGGGATAGCACTAGCCTTTCAAAGATTTTCATGACTACAGATGTTAGAGCAACTGGTCTGTAGTCATTCAGTTTCTTGATGGTGGGCTTCTTCAGCACTGGGATGATATTAGAACGTTTGAAGCCAGAAGGAACATAGCACATCTCTAGTGATTTATTGAAGATATGGGTGAAGATGGGGATCAATTGGTCACCACAGACTTTTAAGCAAAGAGGAGTTATCTTGTCTGGGCCTGGAGCTTTTGCTGGCTTTTGTCTGTAAAATAGGTCTTGTACTTCCTTTTCTGTGATCACTAGGGGTTGTGAACCCAATGAAGTTGTAGGAGGCTTGGCTGTTGTTGGTGTGTCTGAGATGATGGATGTGGAGTTTTCTTTCAAACCTGCAGTAAAACAGGTTCAGGTCATCTGCCAGTTGTTGATTTCCTTCAGCCTGGGAAGGAAGTTTGCCGTAGCCATTGATATTTTTAAGAGTTTTCCACATGTTTGCTGGTTCATTTGTTGAGAACTGATTCTTTAGCTTTTCAGAGTAGCCTCTTTTTGCTGCTCTGATCTCTCTTGTTAATACATTTCTGGCCTGATTGTACAGTATTTCATCAACTTTTCTGTAGGCTTCCTCTTTGGATCAGTGTAGTTGTTTGGCCATATAGTCGCAGATCCTTGTCCAATATAGGAGGAATCAGCCCTACTTCTGATTTGTATACTTCTGCTAAGTATTTGACTTAGACAGTCATTGGTGACAACAGATCTTAAGTTTATTGTGACAAACCAGCAAAAGCAACTGGTAAACAGTCCTCCTTATATAGTATTTTGGCTGAGGCTTCAGCCAATCAGAAACATGCTTTTTCCCGCCCAAATTTCCCTCCAATAATTTAAATACATAACACTCCTCCCCTCCCAGAACACTATTTACATATTATTTACAAACGTAATCACACAGGTAGCCAGGGTGTCTCCTAAACCTGGCTGACCTGCGCAATTCATTCCCTGGTGGGGAGTCGAGCTGGTCAGAGGGACTCTCCGTTCCTCCCAGCTCCTCCAATTGGCCCTTCAGGCCTGGATTAGAAGCAGAGTCTTCCCTGCTGGCTTCTGGAGGGATTGTGGGGCATCACTGGACTTCGCAACTCCCAGATAAGTCCTCCGGCCACCTCGGGCTTGAGTTAGCTGTTGGTGTAAACAATTGGTAGTCAGGGCCTGGTTGTTCGGTATCTATTTTGGCTTCTAATCTTTTCCGTAGCTGATCTATGTGCTTTTTCCAGACCCTTCTATCTCCCATATCAATTAAATACCATTTGGGACCTGTCACCTCTAGAATTGACCCCGCCAACCAAAGGGGATCCTCACTGTAATTTTTGGCGAAGACAGGAGCACCTGTTGTAAATACCCTTGTTTTATCTTTTGTTGGATACCTATCAGGGGAATAATTTGGATTTAGTCTATCCAATGGCCATCGGCGTCTCCTTCCCATTAACAACTCCGCTGCGCTGTGGCCAGTGGCCACGCAAGGTGTCCCATGTTGTACGGTCAAGAAGGTGTCAATTTTGGCTTGCCAGTCCCCCGGGCTAATTCTGGACAGTGCCTCCTTGGCACTTCTTACAAAACGTTCTGCAAGGCCATTACTAGCCGGATGGAATGGCGCTGAGAGAGCATGTCGGATGCCCATTTCGGCCAAGTATCCTTCAAATTGAGTGGCAGTGAACTGCGGGCCATTATCCGAGACTAGTGTGTCTAGCAACCCATGTGTTACAAACAGTCATCGCAAAACCCTTATGACGGCTTCAGCAGTTGTGGTTTTCATTCATATTATTTCCAACCACTTGGAATAAGCATCTACTATAATTAAGAACGTTTGCCCATGAAAAGGGCTAGCAAATTCTATGTGAATTCTAGACCACAGTCCCTGGGGTTTCTCCCATTCTCTCACTGGGGCCGTAGGAGGTAGCGGCCTAGAATCCTGGCAAGGTTGGCATCTGCCTACCCGGTTATTAATGTCTTTGTCCATCTGGGGCCACCACACATAACTCCGTGCTAGACTTTTCATACGTACAATTCCCGGATGTCCCACATGCAATAAATCCAATACATTTTCCCTTAAACGCAATGGGATAACCATTCTATCACCCCATAATAAACATCCCCCTTGCACAGACAATTTGGAACGTTTGGTTGCAAACTGTTTAAATTCCTCGCCCATTGTAATGGGCCATCCCCTCTGCACCCAGCCAATTACAGTGCAGATAATAATGTTTTTATATAAATAATTTTTATTTCCATTTTCCAACATCATATTTATGTGCAAACTATTATCTATCATTAATCATTAATCATTAATCATACTGATTCAGGCCTGCCCGATTGCCACTTCCTTTTTTCACACCTCCCTCTCTACCCTCTACTACTTTCACATCCTTCATCTCCTTCACTTTACTACTTCCTCTCCTCCTTCTCCACTCCTCCCTTCTTACCCTATCTAACCTTCTTATTCCCCTCCTCCTTCTCTACTCTTTCCTACCTATTTTCTTCCCTCCTTCTACTTCTCTCTCCTTTTCTTTCTGAAATGACAATCGAGCATCCCCAATATCATTTTAAATTTTATTTTCATATCTTCAAAAATTACTATGCATTAATAATCAATCCATGTATCATTTCCCTTTCCCCATCCTCCCCTTCCCCCAGACTTCCCAGAGCAAATACCGGGTATTATAACCAACAATCACAAGCTAAAGTATACAAAATAAACATAACCTCCCACCTTTAAAAATTTAAAACTTTAGATCCCCTCACAATAAAAATAAAGAGATAGGAAAGAATAATAAAAAGAAAAGAAGAAAAGAAGCAATACCAACTTCACATATTACATCTTTTTACAATCCATTTTTAAAATTAATCCGTCTTCTCAAATTCAATTTTTTTTCCCACTTGTATATTCCTTCAAATTTCGTAAGTCCATTTCTCAAATTACAGTCTATCTTCTCGAACTCAAATTTTCATTACTTATATATTTCTTCAATTGCCATAACATTTAATGTCCGTTCTTCTTACAGTCCATTTTAAAAATTAGTCCATCTTCTAAGATTCAATTTTTTTTTCACCCACTTGTATATTCCTTCAAATTTCATAAGTCCATTTCTTAAATTACAATCCAGCTTCTCAAATTCAAATTTTTATCACTTATATATTTCTTCAATTATCATAACATTTAATATCCAATCTTCCAATACTACTCCCAATCAAATATCATTTCGAATAAAATCTCTCAAATATAATATTTCCAACTTAACTTCATAACTTTTACTATCTATAAACATGTCAATTAAAACAAATAATCATTTAAACTACATCCACAATATAACAGTAAACAATTAAAATCATTACATCCACATTATCTAAATTCATAAATTTCACTTTCCATCCTTCACAATTAAATAATATCATCCCATAGATTTATACCATACAAATAGCAAATAACAAAAATCCTATAATTTATACCCTAAACAAATCAATTCCAAAAATTAACCATAATCATCATATTCACATCTTAAACATTCCTCCCCTCTCCCATTCTATTTTCCATCATTTCCAAACCAATTAACTTAGCATCTAACAACAAAGGATTCCCACACTTTAAAATATTAATATAAAAATGTCTCGCTTTCATAACTGAATTAAGAAAATACTTTCTGCCTCTAAAATTCACTGACAAACCCATTGGAACTTCCCATCTAAAATATATCTGAACTCATTCTTAAACTCATCCACTAAAAAAGCAAATTCTCTTCTCTTTCTTAACATTTTTTTTTTTTTTTTTTTGTTCAAAAAGTTTTTATTAGTCAAAAAAGGTTTATACAAATACATATCAGGTATGGTAAATTTTCATTTTTCTTATCTAAAATAAGAATTTTACTCAAATTTTTTAACACATACAACAGCCATAAGGCAAGCAGGTGACACGAAGTAGCAAAGTTTGCAAATTTTAAATACGTAATAAAGAAGAGTCAAGAATAAACAGAATATCGTACAAAAGAGAATAAGGAAAACCAACACAATCCCAAATATCTTTATCACTTCCTAGTTTTGGATCTCAGAACTCTGGGTTCAGCCTGACCCAACTCCAGGGCCGCAACAGCGGCAGCCGCTTCAGCCCCATGATCTATAACCTCCCCTTCTTCAATTCCTGGGTCATCTGATTCCAGGAAGGCTTTGTGTTCCTCCACATAGGCCGTAGCCTCCGCAATTGTACTGATTTTTTCGTAATGCCTCCCGAAAATCATCAATCCTCTGGCATCAGCCATCTGAAGCCCACCCTTCTGGTACAATTTGCTTGACAAAAATAATATTTCTTTCTTTTCACGTACCTGTCTGGGAATCTGCCTCAGAATGGCTATCTCCCTGCCCCTGTAAATCAGTGCCCCACTCCTATGTTTTCTAAGAATTTCATCTCTCGCCTCTTCTCACAAATTTGACATGAACCTCTCTGGGAACTGCATGCATGCGTATATTGTAATTAACTCTATAAACTCGATCCACATCCCAATTCATGAAATCAACACTTCTCCCAAGAAATTCTCCCAACAATTTAGTCACAACATCTCTCAAGTCTTCTTGGTCCACTTCTTCCCAATTTTGAAACCTAAGGAAATAAGACATTTTATCCATCTGTAGTCCAAGCACAGCATTGCCTGTCGCTCTCTCTTTCTGCACTGCCATTTCACCCTCCAGACCTTCCACTTTCTGCTTGTTTTCTGCTGAGACTTGTTGAGTATCCTTTAAATCCTTTTGGATAGTCACAATTTCTTCTCTTATTTCGCTTTGGCCTCTTTGCAAATCATCCAGTTTCTTGTCCATATTGGATAACTTTTCCAGAATTCTCCATCTCTCCAGCAGTTGGTCTCTGACCTTTGCCATTTGAAAAAAAAGAATCAAAATCCTCAGGCAAGCACAGTATCCGTAATTTCCTCCGGATCCACCAGGGCACTCACAGGAGCAACGAGTCCAGAGTACAGTTAGTCAACCAGGAAACCGAAGGGAAGTGATGTCATCAAATTTCATAGTGAAGGCGGAAGCTGGACGCCACCACTGTTCCCCAGAAGGAGGGGGCCTCAAACCTTCCCTCCTAAATTTCTCCATCACCTCTTCTCTCCAGAGCTCCACAAAACCGTAATCTTCTTATTTTAAGTTCTCCTCTCTCCAATAACTCGTGCTCCTTCCAACCGCAGGGAGAGAAAACCCCAGCACTCCACCACGCCACCGATATTCCCTTCCTTCTCCTCCTCAATTCTACTCCGTGCCCTGTTCACCACCAGGCTGCTGCAGTTATAAATCCAATGCCCCGTGTCATAGCGGCCCAGGCGACGGAACCCGCGCCAGCATCGTCCCCACAGTCCTGTATGTCGGCTGGGAGACCCTGGCGAGCCCAGGTGTCCTTTTCGGAACACCTGGCCCCTGAGGGCCTCGGCGGCGGCCGGATTCGGGCGCTGGAGGCAGGAGAAACCTTCCAGACGTCCGTTGCCACTGGATACCGGAAGTCGTCTCTCTCTTTCTTAACATTTTAAGAGGAATTTCCTTCATCATTTTTATATCTTGTCCCAATATTTGAAATTTATTTTTATAAAAGGCTTGCAAAATTTCATACCTAACCTTTTTAGATGTAAAATAAATAACCACATCCCTCGGTACTCTATTTTGTCTTGCCCACCAAGAATTAACACGATAAATTCTTTCAATATTAATCTCAAAATCTTCCGGCTCCACACCCTTTATCTGAGCAAAGGCTTGCGTAAAAATCTCTTTTAAATTTTCCTTCCTATTTTGCTTCAAACCTCTCACCCTTATAGCATATTCCATTAATCTATATTGTAATATTACTCTTTCTTCATCTTCCCTATCTACCTTTGCCTGTATATCTTCCATCTTATTATCTAAATTCCAATTGTTTTGATTTTTTTGAATTTCTTCTATTTTCCTTTGCAATTCTAAATTAGCTTTATTAATTTCTGCAAGATCATCCTCCATCTGAATACAAGAGCTTAATATTTGCGGAATTGCATCCTTTACCATTTTCATTTCCCTCTTCTGCTCTTCCACCACTTCCTTAAAATCCAACATCTCTTTCTCTATTTCATCAAATTTTTGATCTATTTCTAGAAAATGACTCTCCAAAAACTCCTGTAAAGAATTTCTTAGTTTCTTTTTGATGTCTTCTTTTAATTTTTGAATCTGAACTGAAGAAATTTCAAAGTTTTTAATAACTTTTGGCACTATTTGCTTAAAAGCCATTTTAAAAAAATATATAACTTAATAACAGACCAAGAGAAAAAAAAATTAGAAAAAAAAATTCAAAAAACTTTTCTTCTAAATCACTATAAATCCCAAAGAAAAAGAAAAAATATAAATCATAAAATTCTGGTTTCTTCCATTTAGTCAGTATCTTCCTATATATCTATAGAAGATAGAAATCTTCTATTTCAACACTAGCCGTTAATAAGCATTTCTACTTTCGTTTTCAGTACACACATTCCACAAAACCACCATTTGCTTTCTTCTCTCCTATCTTCACAGCAAATATATCCTCAGGGGCTTGCAGTCTTCTTACAAACAAGTCCTTAGAACTCCAGTTTCTGCTCCGTCCACGTTACAATCCATCATAAATCAATTCCTGCCATGGAATTTGGACGCTTCGTTTGTTTGCCATAAAGGCAAATGCCTCCCCCAGCCAGGAGCTTATCAGGCTATGGAAGGAGAACTCCCTGCAAGCCTTAGAAGCTTATTAGGGTGTCTCAACTTCAGCCTGAATGCTCATCTTTCCCTCTTTGCTCAAGGGAAAGAATTCCAAGCTGTTGGACCAAGATTTACGATGTCCTGACAGCCCTACAGACTAGGGAGTTAGCAGCTAAATCATAGTTGCTTCTGCACGAAGCGGAGCCAAACCAGAAGTCCAGATAATAATGTCTTTAGATGACACCTTAGCCACTTCAGTAGAAGTGACAGGGCCAGTGTCCAAAGAGTCAATTAGTAGAATTGGCGTTCCTGGAGTTGGGTCTTGAATTGTGTCCAGTAAGGGACACCTGCTCAAAGCATCTGCATGTCCCAATTCTTTGCCCGGTCGGTGGTTCAGGCGGTATGAGTATGCTGCCAGGAATATGGTCCAGCGGCTCAGTCTGGGAGACAGGGCAATCAGCATAGGGCGGTCTCCCGCCAACAAACCCAACAATGGTCCGTAACAATGTCAAAATGCCGCCCAAACAAATATTCGTGAAATTTTTTAACACCCGAGACTATTGCTAACGCTTCTCTGTCTATAGTCAAAAGTGCGGGAGAAGTATGCAATTGGGACATCTGCCCCATTAGGCAGCTTGTGGCTGAGAACAGCTCCTACTCCATAGGGTGAAGCATCACAAATCAGGACGAGAGGCAAAGTCCCATTATATTGAATTAACAGACTGTCACTAGACAGCAGCTTTTTTACAGGTTCAAGTCCTGCCCCAAATCCACCAGGAATTTTTAGTGAGCAGTCTGTGCAGTGGTTCAGCCACAGCTGCCTTGACCTTTAAAAAGACCGCATAAAAGTTCAAAAGACCTAGAAAGGCTTGTAACTCCGCTTTGTTTTTTGGTGGGGGAGCTTTCCGAATTGCCTCTACCTTGCTCTCTGTTGGATGAATGCCCTCCTTATCTATTGGATATCCTAAAAATTCAGCTGAGGGCACTCCAATTTGACACTTATTAAGCTTGACCTTAAGTCCAGCAGCTCTGAAAATGGACAACACCCTTCACAATTTTTCTCGTAGCTCTTTCATGTCACTAGCTGACACCAAAACGTCATCAAATTAGGGAACTACCCCAGGTAGACCCTGCAATAAGCGTTCAATGAGATTCTGGAACAGTCCAGGAGCGACACTGACCCCAAACTGGAGTCTGATGCGCTTAAACGCACCCCTGTGCATAACTATTGTCTGTGCCTCAGCTGTTTCATTATCAACAGGCAACTGCTGATACGCCCTAGCCAAATCAAGTTTGGCAAAGATTTGTCCCAGTCCTAGCGAATGCAGCAAGTGTTGTACTATGGGGATAGGGTATGCACTTTTCTGCAATGCCTTATTGAGTGTTGCCTTGTAATCGGCACAAATACGGACAGATCTATCTGGTTTAACTGGTGTTACTATTGGTGCCTCCCACTTAGCGTGTTCAACTGGAATTAAGATGCCCTGTTTAACTAGCTTGTCTAGTTCTTTGTCAATTTTGGGTTTCAGGGAAAAGGAACCCTCCTGGTCTTAAGCCAAATCGGGGCTATTTTTGGATCTAAATTAAATGAAATGGGAGTCCCCACATACTTGCCCAGGAACACGTCTTCAAATTCCTGTAGCAGTTCCTCTCTCAGGTTGTCTCCGTCACTGAAGACTCCAGTGATGCCCATTCCTAGGGCCCAGAACCAATCAAGACCTAACAAACTGGGTAGGTTTCCGTCTACGATGGTGACCGGAGGAGATTTTGTATATTGTCCATACTTGACTCAAACTGTGGTGATGGCTCGGACAGGGATCCAGTTTCCCTGGTAGTCCTGGACTCTCAGTCTCTGAGGTTGCAATTGACGCTTCACGATGCTTGGGAGGTTCTTGGTGATCGTATCCCAGGACATGATTGTGATCGATGATCCAGTATCGACTTCCATTTTACATGGCACCCCTTCTATGCAGGCTCTTGTAAAAATCTTTTTCTCTGGTTTCATTGAGGCTTGGCCCACTCGTACTGTTGTGTGGTTGGAGTTCGCGCCCTTTTTGATTGAGCCAATAGGTGGCCATCTATTGGGGGTTTTGCTGATAGGCTGGTTTAAATTTGGTTCGGAACTTTTGGTGGCACGGCTGAAGAGCTCGACACACCCATGCCAGATGACCTTTTTTGTCATACCTGCAGCAGATGACTTCTTTAAAACAGCAGTTCTGTCGCTGGTGATGGCCTCCGCAACTCATGCACTCATCGTGGTCATTTCGTTCTGATTTCCCCGTTTGGAAAACCTCTTCCTCACTCTCACCATCACACTCAGATTGGATTTCCTCAATGTGGACTGGTGTTGTTTTAGCTGAGGAATTCAGCGATGTTGGCTTTTGCAATGTTTCCGCAGCTTTGGTGGAAAGTTCATGTGCCTTAGCTTCATCTAGGGCAATCGTGAGGGTCAAGTTATTTTTGGCGAGTAATCACCTCTGCAACCGAATGTCCCGAACTCCACAGATAAGCTGCTCTAATAGGGAATCCTCTAAATCCCTATATTCGCAATGGGTCGCAGCTTTTCTCAATGCAGCCATGTAGATGCTGATTGATTCGCCCTTGCGTTGGACTCTTTGTGGGAGTTCATATCTCTGCACGAATTTCAATGGCACTGGGGCATAGTGTGCTCTGAGCATCATCTGTAATATGGGCTAGGGCACTGACTGGACGGGCGTCGGTTCCGATAACGATTCGGCGGTATCAAATACTTCTGGCCCGCAATGTATGTATGTGCGCTTCCGATCGTCTGATACCGCTTGCAATTCGTTAGCTTCAAGGAAGCATTAGAAATGACCCATGTAGGACCCCCACTTCTCTTTGGCTGGGTCAAATGAGGCTGGCAGCGTGTAGTTAGACATTATCGATCGTTTCTACATGGCCGCCCTATAACAAGCTGGGTTCTAAACTATTTTTCCGCTTCAGCTCTTTTTCGGTCTCACTGCCAACCATATCCCATCCTCGTCGCCAGTGTTAAGTTTGGGTAATGAGGAGGCAGGAGACAGTCATTGGTGACAACAGCTCTTAAGTTTATTGTGAGAACCTAGCAAAAGCAACTGGCAAACAGTCCTCCTTATATAGTATTTTGGCTGAGGCATCAGCCAATCAGAAACGTGCTTTTTTCCGCCCAAATTTCCCTCCAATAATTCAAATACATAACAAATACATTACGAGAAGAAATGCTATTCGCAATAAATCTCATTACAGATACAAGAGGTTTATCTATATTTAATACTGTGAAATCATACTTTACAAAAAATAATATTCCTTTGAATAATATTGTTGCATGCGCTACTGATGGAGCACCATCAATGGTAGGTCGCTATCATAGATTTGTTGCTTATTTGAAGGAAGAAGTGCCAAATGTTTTATGTATTCATTGTGTGGTGCACAGACAGCATCTTGTAGGAAAACATCTAAGTGCAAGTCTCCATTCATCATTAACTATAATAATTCGAGCTGTAAACAAGATCAAATCCAATGCAAAAAATGATAGAATGTTTCAACAGCTTTGCCAGGACAATAATGAAGATTTTATTATCCTACTTTTGCACACAGAAGTTTGGTGGCTGTCAAAGGATACATCTTTGGCTCATTTTGTAGCATTATATGATAGTGTCATACAATTTTTTGAAAGTAATAATGAGACCAATCTGTGTCAACAGTTAAAAACAGTAAAGAATGATGACAAATATTTTCAAGAGCTTTAATGATGTCAATTTGCAGCTTCAAGGAGCTAATAAAACTCTTATCGGTTGCCAAAGTATTGTGTCATTATTTATTGACAAACTTGAACTACTTTGTTATAATCTATTGAAGAGAGAATTTCATCAGTTTCCTGAATTATCATCTATAAAAGATGATGTAACTCCAGAAGATATTGACAGATTCAGTAGCCACCTCAACGAACTTAAATTGGACATGGAAAAATGATTTGAAGATATTTTGAAATTGAAGGTGTATGACTGGATGAAAAATCCTTTTACCGCAAATATTGAAGAGGCTGATACAACTTGCCAAGAAGAACTGTTAGAAATTAGATATGAGGAAGAAAGTAAACATAAATTTGATAGTGGTGGATATGAAAACCTACGGCAAAATAAAAAAAATATCTGTCTTCTATCCAAATATGTGGAAAATGATATTCAGTTTATTTTTTCTAGCTCATATCTTGTGGAATCAGGCTTTAGTGCTGTTAATCATATTATGACCAAAGAAAGAAACCACCTGAATATTTCCGAAAGAGGAGACCTTCATTTGTTCCTTACAAAAATTGAGCCAGATATCCAGTATTTAGTTTTGCAGCCTCAGCCTCAGGGATCTCATTAATAATTTAATTAATTAAATGTAATTTCATCAGACTTCAAATTTTCTATGTATGCAAAGTATAAATAAAAAGATAGCTTTAACTACAGTAAGTTGTTTTATAAAGATTTATTCTGCCAAGCTTAGCAAAAGTCTAGCATAAAATATTTGGTAAGTAATTATTATTATATGCTTTAACTTTAAAGTAAAGTTACTTCCCTACTTTATAAATCACCATTACTGTGGAATTGGTGGGCAGATAGAAAATTTTACTACTGACAGAGATACAAAAGTGGGCAGTAGGTATAAAAAGGTTGACTACCCCTGGTTTGGATGATTAGATGGGATAGATTATAGGAAGAATAGTAATATGATATAACTTGAGAAAAGAGGTTTAAATATATTTGAATTATAACTATAAAGAAGAAAATTGAAAGCCACTTCCTTATACTTTTTTCTATTTTTTTTGCACCTTTTACTTTTTTTATTTTCTTTTTTCTTCCTTACTTTACATTAATTTGTGTTGGTTTTTACCTTCTTTAAAAATTCTATTAAAATTAAATATAAAAAAGAACAGAAGCAGGACCTCATTTGAAAGGACATCAATCAAACCTGTCCTGCTCTAAATAGAGTTAAGGTCTTTAACACAATCATAACAATTAAGGGAATAAATTAAGGTTGTGTCCTGGCTTCTCATTTGTTTAATATTTATATGAATTATCTTTTTAATTATATATATATAGAAGCTAGATACATATGAAACTTGGAGGAAAATTCAAGCTCTATTCCATATACAATGGAAACACTGGTTTCAACTGCCAATCACACCTCCTATTTTGATACTGTTGTAGGAAAGAGACTGGCTGAGAGAGAGAAAAGTCAAATGGGGAATTAGTCTGGAAACCTACGCAGGCACAAGATGATGAAGTCCAATTTCCCTGAATGCCAGGGGAATGGCAAGTTCAATTCCCCTGAACCATATCTAATCTTACACAATCGCTCCAAGCATACGTGGAAATGTATGACTCATTTTTCTTTTTCTTTCTTTTTCTTTTTTCCCCTAATTACTTGCATAGGGATTATTCTTTATACTATTTATGTTGTTTGTATTTTTGTCATGGTTTGCACCAGTGAAGCTAAAACCAATTTTGTTGTATACATGATGTACAGTGACAATAAAGGCTATACTATACTATACCCAGGTACAAACTGTCAGTCAAAGATTTCTGTTTGTAGCTTGGGCAATAAAAAAGATAATTGAACTTTTCGCATGTGGATGTGGTTTTACATGTCTGACAGTTGCTGACATCACCACCTGAAAACCATTGTTCTTTGAACTGATGCCTTTCAAAAATCTGAAACTTATATCTAGATAAAATCTGTAGTCAATACAGCCACCCATCCTGATTGGAAATTTTGATAGTTGAAATACACCACCATGCTGGGGAAACTCTTTAAACTGATGAAAAGAAATTAAAAATATTAGTAGCAACCTTTTTAAAATACTTCCCATATCCTCTACAACACTGGTATCAAACTCGCCGTGTCATAATACCGTCACATGACATTTCGTGATGTCACAAAAACTTCTCCCCTTCATAGAGTTGGAGTGGATGTGGCCTGTGCATGACTCATCTGGCCCATGGGCCGCCAGTTTGTCATCCCTGCCATGTAGAAAGTTAGACCCACATTTTTCAAAGAATAAGGCACTGTGTGTCTCTTCATCTAAGGGCTTTCCCTTCATGTTTAAATAATGTAGTGCAATACAATGCCAACAGGTGCTTTCTGTGTGGAAAACAGATCAGAGCTCAAAGTAGTTGGATGGGATTGAACTGAATTGGTACCATGAATCATTCTTATGCTTGCAGCATGGAAGCTGAAGCAACTGTGTAATTCAAGAATAATAATAAGAAGCTAAAGAAAGAAGCATGAGAAAAGGCATAGTTTAAAGTAGTGGATAAAACTAGTATCTGAAGCAGCTGTTGTTTTTAAAAAGGAACATCCATCATGGTAAAGAAGAAAAGTGAATTACAGATCATTATGGAAGATGGTTTGTATGCTCTCCAGTATTTAGCAAGTCCATGTATCTTGTATTTAGCATCTTAGAAGAAAACTAATTGGTACTAGTTTCATGTTCAATTTTCAAACAAAGTATGTTTGATAATCACAGAGAAACCTGATTAAGTGCAGATTTTTAGAAATATCAGAAAAATAAAAAACAGAACATACATTTTAAAATTCATTTCAGGCCAAAAGTGATAAGAATAAGCTGCTTTTTCTCCTAAGCGTAATATACTATTAAGATGATAACAAATGTGATACTTGCTTTTGCTTTGCAGTTGGGATGGAGATTGATGGACAAGTGGAGAGTGACACAGAAAGTGAAGGTAAATAAAATATGAATAGCTGCTAATTTTTGAAAGCTTATGTTAAGAATTTATTTTCCTGAAAATGCATGAAATGCATATAAATTGCACTCACCTAAGCATTGTTCAAATGACTGTATTCCACACTTGGATAAAAACAAATCTGGCCTTTATGTAAAACTTAACTTTTGCTTGTATATTTTGTTAAGGGCTGACACAAAAAATAATCTTAAATTACAAAATAACTGATTTGAGTAAAAGATTAAACCTTTTAGTTTCATCATTCAGACTACTAGGGTTCCTGAATTAAAATAAAAAAAATATTGCCACTTTTATAGCTTTTGCTTGAATGTTGCCCATCAGGGAAATTTGACAATTTCCTAAGAGCAGCTGATCCAACAGACCTCTGTAACATTAGTTTTTCTCACACTGAACAAAGGCTGCAAAAAAACATTTTATAGTTAATCAAAAAGTTTGAGATTTTAGTATCCCTTTTCTGCCACCTAGTAGCTATCTGTACTTTTGCAGTTCGCATATGGCAACTTTGACTTTAATCTTTCAGTTTTAATTTTTCAGTTAAATTGATATTAGAAAGAGAAGCAGAAGAATAGAGCTGCAATTTTTCAGGAAATATATTCAATATAATAGCCCATTATATTTTTTCACTTTTAGTTATTTTTCTCCAATTTAAAAAGCGAAATAAAATATTATTCTCTCCTTATGCATCAAATATGTATTTCTAAGGTGTATATATCTTATGTATCAATATAATAAATATCTAATGTATTTCAGGATATCACTCTTAAGTCATTATCAATGCCTAAGAATCACTATTATATTTATAAATTACACAAAAAAGGGGGATGGATTCAGACATATGAGTAATTTAAATTCCATTGATTTCAATAGTTCTAAGTAGCAGTAAGTCTGGATTTTGCAGAGGACTCTATTTTAAAAAGATCAAGTCATTATTTTACATTTAAGAAATGTCTGCATTTCTCTAGTGAAAGACAATATTCTCAATAACTTCAAACTCTTCAGGTTTTTTTTAAAGTAAAACACTTTTTAAAACACAGATTATCAATATGAAGAAGAAGGGAAGGAAGAAAAAGTAGCCCCCAAAAAGAATATAAAGGAAATTGCCAAGGAAAACAGAAAAGAGAGTTATCAGAAAGACATTGATGATGAAAATGAAGAGCTAGCAGTATCCAGGAGGAAGAAATCAAATAAAAAGAAAAAACAGAAAGCATATAATAATGTCAAAGAAAATGAAGAGGAGGAAACGGTAAAAGGGAAGGAAAAGAAAGACAAAAAGCAAAAAGAGATTGAAAACAAGAAAGCAAAAGGAAAGGACAAGAAAAAGAAAGAAAATACAGGTGAAAGGTATGACATTTTCATTTTCCCAGATTAAAAATCCAGAGATTTGTTCTTAATAGTATTTTATATATGGGTACAATGGGAAAATAATATATTTCTTATTCATTTCACTGATTGACAAATTATTGGTTTCTACTGCCATCAAAATGCATCAAAATACTGTGCAATGAAACTCAGTGAAAGACATGTAATTATGTTCTGTGTTTGAGCAATCTGGTGCAAATCAAACAGCTCATCTGAGAGTTGTCAGGGTAGTTTCTGTTTTTTCCCCCAGAGTAGATCTCTGAAACTTGAAACAATCTGTGGAGTTCTACACTGCATCAAATCACCATGGAAGTGCATTAACACAGCTTTAATCCCAAAAACTCATGTTTAATATAATTTGAAAGTTATGTGCTGTGACTTTCATGGAACTCTATTTGTGCATTCTGACCAATGTTTTCTCTCATAAATATTGTTGGGCTATAGCAAGAGTATTCAGATATAAATCCCAATCCTTAGGCATTTTAGGAAGAAAGCTGTTATGTATTAACAGTTGTGCCTTTAAATATTTGAGCGGGAAATCAGCACGTTGCTGATTGGACGAAGCCTCCAGCAGAACTGTATAAAAGGAGAGGTTTTTCCCCCAGCCGGTTGCTGGGTTCACCATATATTAAAGAGCTGTTGTCACTACCCTGGTCTCCAGCCTCGTTACTTCCTGAACCTAACATTGGCGACGAAGGTGGGATCTCGAGGCTAAGGAGAACCAGAACCGAGCTGAAGCACGCTAGTTCCGAACCCAGCAAACTCAGGGCAGAAACGCGGAAATGGCAAACACGCCACCCGCACGTACAACCCGGCAAGGAGAAATGGGGAACATATGACCCGTTTGAAAGCTTTCTAGAAGCCAACGAACTACAGGGGATCCTGATAACCGCAAACGGGCTTACTTCCTAAGCCATTGCGGGCCCGAGGTAATCGAGATTGCGAAGCCCTGGCAGAGCCAACGCCGATACAATCGGTATCGTGGCCGACTCTGCAGACTTTGCTGAAGAACCATTTCGCACCGGCGCCGTCAAATACGTGCAGCGGTTGAATTCGGAGAACGAGACAGATGGAGGGCGAGTCCATCGGTGACTACATGGCGCGTTGAGAAGAGCGCCCAAGGACTGTGGATACCGAGACTTAGACGAAGTGCTACTCGAGCAACTCATCCGAGGGTCAGGACATCCGCCACGGCGACGACTGCTAGCCAGGAGCAACCTGACACTAGCCACCGCTCTGGACGAGGCCAGAGCACACGAAATGTCTACTAAAGCAGCAGAGACTCTGCAAAGCCTCTTCAATCCAAGGCGGCGCAAAGCCAACGCCAGTACACCAGGAGGAGATTCAGTCCGAATCCGAAGGTGAGGCGAGGATGAGGAAGAGGTCTGCCGGACCGAGAAGCGCGACACTGAGGACCGTGACGAGTGCGGAAGCTGCGGAGGGCAGCATCAGCGCCAACGCTGCAGGTTTAAAGACGCAACATGCCGGCGGTGTGGGAAGAAAGGACACTTAGCTCAGGTTTGCAGAGCGGCCCAACCTTCCGCCGAAAATTCAAATCGCCAATCAAAACGCTGAACCGGAAAGGCGGCCCGCGATTGGTTCAAACAAGAAAGGCGAAGTCTAACCAAACGACTGTCATTATAGGCCGCGCCTCAACCAAAGTGGAAAAGAAGATTTTTACAAAGCCCAAGATCGAGGGAGTACGGTGCAGGCTTGAAGTAGACACGGGATCAGCGATCACCATCATGTCCTGGGACACCCTGGCGAAGTCACTGCCGTCCGTCGCGAAGCGCCATTTGCAAGCACAGCGGCTACGAGTGCACGACTACCAGGGGAATCGCATCCCTGTTCGAGGGACCACCTCCGTCCGAGTCGAGTACGGCCCTCACAAAAAGACCCTGCCCATCACAATCGTCGAAGGAACTCTGCCCAGTCTGTTGGGACTAGACTGGTTTCGTGCCCTGGGCATGGGAGTGACTGGCATCTACAGAAGTGACTGCAATTTGAAAGACATTCTCTTTAACGAGTTCGAAGATGTCTTCAAGGACTGCCTGGGCAAGTACAAGGGGACCCCTATTTCCTTCAACTTAGACCCCCAGGTAGCCCCCATTAGGCTTAAGGCGAGGAGAGTCCCTTTTGCCCTAAAACCAAAAATTGATAAGGAGCTGGACAAGCTCATAAATCAGGGGGTTTTGGTGCCAGTCGATCACGCAAAGTGGGAGACGCCAATCGTCACCCCCATCAAATCGGACGGGTCAATTAGAATTTGCGCTGACTACAAGGCGACGCTTAACAAAGCCTTACAGAAAAGCGTACCGGTTCCGTAGTGCAACATTTATTGCACTCCTTGGGGCAAGGGCAAGTCTTTGCAAAGTTAGACTTGGCCCAAGCCTACCAACAACTGCCAGTAGACGCCCGCACAGCCGAAGCCCAAACGATTGTGACGCACAGGGGGGCATTCAAGTGCACCCGATTGCAATTTGGGGTTAGTGTGGCACCAGGGCTGTTCCAAAACCTGATGGAACGACTACTGCAAGGGCTCCCAGGGGTAGTTCCCTACTTCGATGATGTCCTAATTTCAGGGGAGAACATGGAGGAACTGGGGGAGCGGTTAAGAAGGGTCTTGAGCATTTTCCGGACAGCCGGATTAAAAGTCAAGACAAATAAATGTCAGATAGGTGTTGAATCGGTCGATTTCTTGGGCTACCGGATAGACAAGAAAGGAATTCACCCTACTGAGAGCAAAGTTAAGGCAATTAGGAAGGCTCCAGCGCCCAAAAACAAAGCAGAGCTGCAGGCATTCCTGGGATTGGTTAATTTTTACGCGGTCTTTTAAAGAACAAAGCAACTGCTATGGAACCGCTGCATAGGCTCTTAGGGAAAAATACTGTTTGGTCTTGGGGAAAGTCAGAAAATAGGGCTTTTGAAGCAGTAAAGAACCTGCTCTCAAGTGATAGCCTGCTCATCCAATATCACGACTCACTACCCCTAGTGCTGGTTTGCGATCGTCACCTTATGGGGTGGGGCTGTACTCAGCCATAGACTTCAAACGGCGCAGAAGCCCCTATAGCGTTCTACTCTAGAACGATGTCCTCCCCAGAGAGGAACTACAGCCAATTAGACAAAGAAGCATTAGCCATTGTATCAGGGGTCAAAAAATTCCATGAGTATGTCTTTGGGCGGAATTTTGAAATCGTGACTGACCACAGACCGTTATTGGGACTACTGGCTGGCGATCGCCAACACCTGTGGCACTGTCGCCACGCTTGACTCGATGGACTATATTTTAGCCGCTTACTCATACAAGCTGCAGCATCGACCGGGAAAAGAAGTGGGGCATGCAGACGCTTTGAGCCGATGCCCACTGCCGGGGGCGACCGAAGATCCCACTCCGGGGACACCCATCCTCCTTATTGACTCGTTGGACTCTGGCCCAGTCACATCAAAGGAAGTGGCTCGGGCATCATACCGGGACATTGTGTTAAGGACTGTACTCGGTTGGGTACAGAGAGGGTGGCCCGCTGCGCCGGGCGAACGGTTCAAAGAATTTGTTAAGAAACGTGATGAGCTCTCGGCTCAAGGGGGGTGCCTGTTATGGGGTGATCGTGTAATAATTCCTGTTAAGTTAAGGGAAAGGTATTGGACCTCCTCCACGAGGTCACCCAGGCATCGTGAGGATGAAGGGGTTAGCTAGAAGCTATGTATGGTGGCCACTCATGGTCGCAGAGATTGCTGAGAGGGTAGGGAAATGCCAAGCTTGCCAAGAGTCCAGACCGCTACCCCCAACAGCCCCAGTCAGAGAATGGGAAAAGCCCCAAGGGCCTTGGTCAAGAATCCACATTGACTTTGCTGGCCCCTTTCACGGCCAAACATTCCTAGTGGTGGTGGACGCATTTTCCAAATGGTTAGAGATCATACTTATGAAGTCCACCACAGCGGAAACAGTAATCGCAACCCTGCGCCACCTATTCGCAACTCACGGGTTGCCGGACACTCTGGTGTCCGACAATGGGCCCCAATTCACGGCAGCCCAGTTTGAAGAGTACCTGGCAGAGGAAGGCATCCGACATGCCCTCTCTGCACCTTTCCACCCTGCGTCGAATGGCCTTGCAGAGCGTTCCGTCCGGAGCGCTAAGGAGGCATTGTCCAGGCTCAAGCCAGGTGACTGGCAAACAAAAATAGACTTTTTCCTAGCCGTCCAGCATAGAACCCCAAGCACAGCCACTGGGAAAAGCCCAGCCGAATTGCTAATGGGACGAAAACTCCGGTGCCCACTTGACCGTTTGAACCCCCATTACACACCCGAGGGTTACAAGGGGGAGCTAGAAAAAACAAGGGAATTGAGCATAGGCGACCGGGTGTGGGCCCGAAACTATGGGGACGGCCCTAGTTGGCTCGCAGGACAAGTAACAAAATTAATCCAAGGCGGATGGCCAAGAAAAGAGTCGGCCAATAATCCAGAGCCCGATGGCCCAGAGAAAGAGCTGGGAGGAAAACAGCCCCTCCGACCAGCTCAAACACCACCCAGAACTGAACCGCGCAGGTCAGAAAGAACTAGGAGACGCCCAGGTTATTTGCGTGACTACGTCGAAAAATAACATGTAAATAAATATGTAAATAAGACCAAGTGTTTTCTGGGAGGGGAGGAGTGTTATGTATTAACAGTTGTGCCTTTAAATATTTGAGCGGGAAATCAGCACGTTGCTGATTGGACGAAGCCTCCAGCAGAACTGTATAAAAGGAGAGGTTTTTCCCCCAGCCGGTTGCTGGGTTCACCATATATTAAAGAGCTGTTGTCACTACCCTGGTCTCCAGCCTCGTTACTTCCCGAACCTAACAAAAGCAGTGGTGAGATTCAGCTCGTTTGCTAATGAACTGGTGGCTAACAATTTGTTCAGTTTGCAAATCAGCTGAAGCCTTGCCCCTCCCCCCATACACTCCTCCCCTTGCCTGGCCTCTCCTTGCTGGGCTGCTCAACTCATACTTTGGGTGAGAGCAAGGGATTATTGAGAGCCTGCTTCCCCTTCCTTCCTTATGCTGCATCTGTAAACCCTGAAGTTTACCAAACTGTGGTCATTTTCTTTTTGGTAGTTTTCTCTAGGGAAGTTTCTCTTCTCACTGCTTCAGGGCTGACATAGCTGGAATGAAGGGGCGATGGAGGTGGGTGTAGAAATAGCTAGGGTGTTGTAGCCTAAATAAAATTCTTTCCCCTGGGAATCAAGGACATTGGTGCAGGTGTTCGAAAGGTGGAGACTGAGGTCACCTAGCAACTGGACTGTATGCTGATTGGATCATGTGACTGGAGAATCTGGAGGGAAGTGATGAAGTTTTATTTTTAATTGAGTGTAAAACCAGCAGGAACTTAGAGCCACTTTTCTACCAAGAACATGCCAATTTGATATGTTCCAATAAAAGTTTCTTTGAGGAATTTACCTGCCTTGGAGTTCTTATTGAATGGGATGTATTATTTGGAACCTCGACGTTAAACCAGTTCTCTAAACTCTAAGGCTCTAAACCAAAGTTGCTATCTGAGGTCCTGAGCTCCTTACCCTGTCTATCCAGGCAGTGGGAAAGACTCAGGGAAGATGGAGGAAGAAACCAGAGAAGTGTCACTGGTGCCTGCGAGGGAATCAAAGAGAGCCTGACATTCCCTTCGATGCCCAAGCAAATGGCAGTGGCCATGGCTGAGGTCAAACACCAACTAGGGGCTCAGGCAAAGAAACAATTCTAATCGCCAGCTTCCAAAGAGCTTTACCAAGTGGAGGAGGACCTGGAATCCAAACTAGCCTCTTAGGGCCAGATGTGGGCGAGACCAATCTCATCCATGAGGGAAGTGAGAATGACAGTCCTGGAGTGGAGGTCAATGGGACCCCCAAATTCAAATGTGTCAGGGGAATGGAAGTACCAGGCTCACAGACAAAGCCTGGAGGGGTTGCCTGAAAGATTTGATGCATCTTGGCAGCGGCAGCCAGCAGCAACATACCAGTCACCCAACAGCTGCCCTGGACCAACTGATTTTCCCATTTTCCACATACTATACTCAGGGTGTAGTGTCTCAACCCCTGCATACAGCACAATCCAGAATGCAACTGAGTCTACCCAGGAGGGACTGGTCAACTCTTCCAGTAACCCAAGCTATCAGCCCTCTGCAATGGCTATCAGCTTGGTGGAGCCTGCCCAGTTGTAGAAAACCAGCCAGCCTGCTAGGTCAGCCATAACTGCTGCTGGCAGGGGAAGTGCCCCCCAGTTGGGTATACTACCATGGACAGGGCTGGGTCCAGGTCCAGGCCCAGTGGATCCCAGCACTACCGGTCACATCACAACCGTTGGCTATGCCTCTGCCACTAACCATTTCGCAACCCCAAGGAGAAGCCCCACCACACTTTTGAGCGATATTTGATGGGAGTCCGGACAAATTGGCTTTCTTCCTAAACCAAGCATGGGCGCACATTGACTGCTATGGGGACTGCTACCAAGATGACCAAGAAATTGTCTCCACCCTCACTGAGAAACTGGAGAAGGAAGCGTCAGAATGGGTGACTTGGCTTCATAATGAGGGTGCTCCTGAGCTAGAAAATATCAATGACTTCCTGCAAGAATTAAGGAGCCAATTCGGGGATGTATCCCACTGGTAAGAGGTAGAGAAAGAAATCGAGAATAAGACAGAGAAGCCGCCTGGCTAAGGAATATGTCCAGGAATTCCGAAGAGCCATTGGGAAGCTGAGACAGTGCCCAAAACTGATGTTGGTCCATTACTTTAAAGAATGTCTGGACAAGGAACTGCTCCAAATCTGCCTTTGCCGGGGAGTCCCAAATCGTATCCACAACTGGTATTGGATGTGTCGTGTTCCACTCCTCCGCTGACAGCCGGGTCGGGGAAGTCCGTATCAGGCGTGCCTCTGCAGCTCTGCCAAAGTCTTAGCAAAGTTCTCAAGGCAGGCAGGAGACCAGGAAGTGACTTCAGCAATCCAAGGTAGACTTTGCCTGACTCAGAGAATGCCAGAAAGCAGATCCTTTATATAGGCCATGGGGTGTGGCTCCATGACTCAGCACTTATCCAGGCCTGCCCCTCCCTTCCTTTTGCTGGTGCCGCCTATCAATTCTCCTGAAGCGAGGATCTCTCCAGGCTCCAGCTGTTGGCAATTCACATTCCTCAGGCTCACATGCTGTGGGGGAGGGGGAGGAGTCTAGTTGCTCCGTTTGCCTGGGCATGGTGCCAGGGCTGGGGGCTGGAGGCATGCCAGGACATTCCTCAGCGTTCGGCAGGAGATAAGAGGGACCCGGCTGCGGGGAAAGCAAACGAGACACAACAGGATGGTTGTGGCTATGGACTTAGAATATGGTGGCATCAGAAGGAGACTCTAGAGAGGAAGCCTAAGAGACAACTGGGATGGCAAGCCAGCCCATGCCTGGCAGAGGAGCCACTTAGAGAGGCATCCACAATTCCCTAAAATGCTTCTGATGTGGACAATAATGCTACCAAGTATCTGAGTGCCTGGTCCCAGCCCCCATGCCACAAGCAAGAGGCCAAACTTGTTCCTCAAAGCCAAAAAGACCAAAGGGGAAACTGCAGAAAAGGGAGAGTTCAGCCAGCAAGCTGTTGAGGTCTCTCCCCTCTCCCAATAAGGGGAAGAGAGAACTCCAGCCTCTGAGGTCCCACTGATGAGCAGTGACAGCAGTGATGATAGTGAGGATGACCCAATGATAAGTGAAGCCATCCATCCTTTCACACTTAAGTCAAAATTGGTGGTGCCAGACATGGGACACCAAGGGGAGGTAGAGGCCATCATAGACATGGGCAGTACCCGCTGCATCATCAGCCCTTCCACAGTAACTAAAATGGCTATAAAGATGAAACCCCTAGCAAACCCCATATGATTTGAGCAGGTCAATGGGTCACTAATAGGGAGATGTCCAGCTATGTATGTCACTGAACCCATCAAACTAGAGATGGGCCACCACTGGGAACTAATCCAGTTCATAGTGGTGCCAAACACAACTGAGTCATCATACTGGGGCTGGCGTGGCTAGACAAATGGGGTCCAACAATCACCTGGGAAAGGGGTTACCAAAAATTGAAATTAACACTGGGCCCAGACCCACCCCCAATTGAGAGGGAAGCCTGCCAGCAACTGAACAACAGGTTGCCGTAATGGCAGAGTTGCCTGCAGGGAAGCCCCAGATCCCAAAAGAATATCAGGACTTAGCAGAGGTGTTCAGTGAAAAGGAATACAATGCTTTACACACAGAAACATACCAACCTACAGACTGCAATAGATTTCATGCCGGGGGCTAAACTACCAAAACCAGAAATGTATTCTATGACTCCCAAGGAGATGAAAAAGCTAAACGACTATATTGATGCCAACCTAGCCCAGGGTTTCATACAATCAGCAAAATCTAGGGTGGCCACCCTTGTCTTGTTTAAAGAAAAGAAAGATGGGTTGATGAGGCTCTGCATGGACTTTAGAGGAATAAACGCAATATGCGTGGAGAACACCTAACTGCTGCCACTAATGAAAGACATACTGTCCCACCTGGCCAAGGGGAAGGTGTTCACCAAACTAGACCTGCAGGAGGAGTACTATTGAGTCTGAATTTGAGAAAGAGACAAATTGAAAACTGCTTTCAACTGTCCACTTGGCAGCTTCCAGTTTAAAGTAATACCATTTGGGTTACAAGGAGCCCCTGCCGTCTTCCTGCAGTTGATCAATGAGGTGCTACATGAGCACTTATACAATGGAGCCCTTATCCATTTGAATGACATTCCCATATTTAGTGAAACAGTGGAGGAGCATGTGAAGTTAGTGTGTCAAGTCCTGAAAAAATTGCTTGCAGGGAAGCTATACTTCAAGCTGTCAAAATTTGAGTTTTACAAGACCTCTCTGGACTACCTGGGCTACTGAGTGTCAAATGAGGGAGTAGAAATGGATCCAACAAAAGTCAGAATTGTACTAGACTGGCAGCCCCCTCGCACTCACAGAAAACTTCACAGCTTCCTAGATTTTGCCAACTTCTATAGGCAATTCATCTCTTCCTTCGCCAAATAATGGAACTTCCTGTCCATAATGGAATTATAGGCAATTCATCCCTTTCTTCGCCAAATAATGGAACTTCTTGCCCATAATGGAACTATTAAAGACTGGGGGGGGGAATCAGAAACCCCATCCTTAGCCAACCCTTAACCTGGACATTGGAATGTCAGTGGGTGATTGAGACACTAAAAAGACTGTTTGCTGAGGAACCAATCCTCAGACACCCTGATCCTAACCAGCCTTTTTTTCCCATCAAGTTTTTATTTTTTTTAAATTTATACATATCATGTGGATGGTGTGGTGTTTGAGTATCATACATTTCAATACAGATAAACATATTCATAATTATTACATTCCATTTTCCTTATTCCATATTATTTACCCCATCTTTTTTACACAAAATTTTTATTTTCATATAAATATTAACAAGTATGCAATAACATCTAAACCAATATGCTTTAACATCCACCGTATTATCATTCCTTCTCCTCTTGCCTCTCTATTTCCCCTCTCTCTTCTTCTCCGCTTACCTCTCCTTCCCTTTCTACTCTTCTCCTCCACTCCTCTTCCCTCTCTCCTTTCCCCTCCTACACTTACTCTTTCTCCCCTTCTCTCCTACTCCCTTCCACTACACCAGTGGTAGTCAACCTGGTCCCTACCACCCACTAGTGGGCATTCCAGATTTCATGGTGGGCGGTAGGGGTGTTGTCTGATACTGAAACACTTTCCTTTTTTTAATTTAATTTTTTTAAAAAAAATTCGTAGCATTATTTAAAAACATTTTCATTAGGTTTCCATAAAATTCCCCATGACAATTTAAATTTCTGAAAATATACTATTTGTATCACCTGCAAATAAGTTTAGTTCATGTTACGTAAGTGAAACTAAATGGTGCTATAGTGAGACTGCAAACAAAAGAGCCTCATCCCAGAATAGCTTGCGCATCTCCCCCACCACCACCTAGCTGTAACAGACAAGCAGAGCTGGTAGCCAGCGCCCTCCCCCCAGGCCCAATCCACGATGCACAAGAGGAATGAGCAGATGATGATACATGGTGCAGGATCTTTTGTTTGTGGTCGCACTGGTCAGTACGTAGTTAGATTTATGAGAATGAGCACATGCCTACAGCTTCAAACAAAATATTGTGAAATATTGTGAGCCCATGTCTCAATAAAATAAAATAAAATAAAATAAAATAAAATAAAAAATAGCTTGTGGCTATTTGCCCGAGTATCTGAAGATGGGTTTCATAGAATCTGTTGTAAATAAACAACATCCAATGTGTTTATTGTGTCTAAAATATTATCTAATGAAGCATTGAAGCCAAGTCGATTGCGAGAATATCTTTCAACAAAGCATCCAAATGATTAAGGACAAGCCCATTGAATATTTTCAGGAAATATATAAAAAATTTCAAAATCGTTTAACAATTGTTGCATCTTTTAAGAAACAACATGCAGCGAACAAAGATGGATTAATTGCCGCTTATCGCATTTCACAATTAATTGCAAAAAGTGGTAAAAGCGATAATATTGGAGAAACTGTAATAATACCCTCTATAAAAGAATTTATCTCAACAGTAATGCATCAGGATATACCTGAAATTTTAAAAATGTTGCCCCTAAGCGATAGCACAGTAAAGTGACGAATTGAAGAAATGGCAGTTAAGGTTGAAAAAAAACTTCATTTTCCATGCAATTGGACGAGACTACCATTGCAGATAATAATGCTTTATTGATGGCATATGTACGTTATTTTGATGAAAACAATACATTATGAGAAGAAATGCTATTCGCAATGAATCTCATTACAGATACAAGAGGTTTATCTATATAAATCATACTTTAAATCATACTTTACAAAAAATAATATTCCTTTGAATAATATTGTTGCATGCGCTACTGATGGAGCACCATCAATGGTAGGTCGCTATCATAGATTTGTTGCTTATTTGAAGGAAGAAGTGCCAAATGTTTTATGTATTCATTGTGTGGTGCACAGACAGCATCTTGTAGGAAGACATCTACAAGTCTCCATTCATCATTAACTATAATAATTCAAGCTGTAAACAACATCAAATCCAATGCAAAAAATGATAGAATTTTTTGACAGCTTTGCCAGGACAATAATGAAGATTTTATTACGCTACTTTTGCACACAGAAGTTTGGTGGCTGTCAAAGGGTACATCTTTGGCTCATTTTGTAGCATTATATGATAGTGTCATACAATTTTTTGAAAGTAATAATGAGACCAATCTGTGTCAACAGTTAAAAACAGTAAAGAATGATGCCTTTTATTTGACAAATATTTTCAAGAGCTTTAATGATGTCAATTTGCAGCTTCAGGGAGCTAATAAAACTCTTATCGGTTGCCAAAGTATTGTGTCATTATTTATTGACAAACTTGAACTACTTTGTTATAATCTATTGAAGAGAGAATTTCATTAGTTTCCTGAATTATCATCTATAAAAGATGATGTAACTCCAGAAGATATTGACAGATTCAGTAGCCACCTCAACGAACTTAAATTGGACATGGAAAAATGATTTGAAGATATTTTGAAATTGAAGTGTATGACTGGATGAAAAATCCTTTTACCGCAAATATTGAAGAGGCTGATACAACTTGCCAAGAAGAACTGTTAGAAATTAGATATGAGGAAGAAAGTAAACATAAATTTGATAGTGGTGGATATGAAAACCTACAGCAAAATAAAAAAAATATCTGTCTTCTATCCAAATATGTGGAAAATGATATTCAGTTTATTTTTTCTAGCTCATATCTTGTGGAATCAGGCTTTAGTGCTGTTAATCATATTATGACCAAAGAAAGAAACCACCTGAATATTTCCGAAAGAGGAGACCTTCATTTGTTCCTTACAAAAATTGAGCCAGATATCCAATATTTAGTTTCGCAGCATCAGCCTCAGGGATCTCATTAATAATTTAATTAATTAAATATAATTTCATCAGACTTCATGTTTTTATGTATGCAAAGAGTAAATAAAAAGATAGCTTTAACTACAGTAAGTTGTTTTATAAAGATTTATTCTGCCAAACTTAGCAAAAGTCTGGCATAAAGTATTTGGTAAGTAATAATAATTATTATATGCTTTAACTTTAAAGTAAAGTTACTTCCCAACTTTATAAATCACCATTATTGTGGAACTGGTAGGCGGATAGAAAATTTTAATACTGACAGAGATACAAAAGTGGGCGGTAGGTATAAAAAGGTTGACTACCCCTGCATTACACTCCATTTCCCTCTCTCATTTCGTTGTATATAATATCCCCAATACCTACAACATATGGTGTATTTTCCAGTTAATATTTCTTTCAACTATAACTATAGTTCTTCTTAAAGTTACTGTTGTTACCCAGGTTTCTGGACTCGGACTCCTGGATTCGGATGATTCAGAAAGTGAGGGAGAAGACCTGGCAAGGCCTGCTTCTCCTGGGCCCTCTCCCTCCCTGGCACCCACCCAAAGGGAGGAGGAGGGGCCGGCAAAGCCTGATTCTCCCGGGCCTTCTTCTGATTTGGCAACGCCCCAAGAACAATTTTGGCTTGCTGCAAGACTGCGCAAACATGACCGGCGCGCGCAGCAGAGGAGGCGTTGGGACAAAGCCAAAAAATGATGAGTCATGCAGTGACATCTACAGAGGCAATAAAAGCAGGAGGCGGAACTTCCTGGCTTTTTGTCTTGGACAAAGCAGTGAATTTGCGTGGGCAAACTGTATCAATGGAGGGAAGAATATATTTGTGAGTAACTCTGGCCTTATCTATAATTTCCTAGTTATCTCCAGAGACCTGGCAGGCCCGTGGGTAGACATGGCCAGAACATTTATCTATGTAAATAAATTAGAAAAGAAGGCCTTTGACTGACTCTTTCTTGGGAGTATTGGGGGAGGGAAACAGAACAGTTACATTTAAAAATAAAAGAAACAGACTTAATCATTTAAACGTGTTATTATTATTATTATTATTATTATTATTATTATTATTATTATTATTATTATTATTATTATTATTATTATTAAGAGTTGAGAGTATCTCTGCGATGTTTCGACGAGGTCTCACTCATCATCTTCAGGCTGGTGCTTTCATATATGCAACTACAACATTATTCATTTAATACTAACATCACTTCATTGATCAAACAGTATACCGTCTGAATACCAGTTTCTTACATCCTAACATTTCAAGCTTACCACCATTTTCATTCTTTGTGTCTATTTTTCATGTTTCTTTTCCTAACTTATTTGACTTTGTGATACATTGCTTTACACCCTTCCATTCTAAACTTCCACTAATATTTTCCCCCTCCACATTATTATATTCAAGTACCTGATACTCTGTTTTGTTATTTATATTCCCATTATTTAACTCTTCCTCTCTGTATATTTTAAAGTTTGTTAATACACATAAATATATCTACTTTCACATTACCTACATAATAGTCATATTTTATACACTTTTAATAATACCATCATTCAACCTCTCATTTCACTAATTAATAATGAATTCTCATTCATAATTTTCCAGTTTCATATCTATTTGTAATGTTTATCCTAACATTTGTTTATATTAAATACCAATTAATTGTCCAGCCTATATCATTTTAATATTAATACAATTATTAGCATATAATGACACATCTATAACTCTTTTTCTCCTCTTAACCATTATCTCTTATCTACATCCTTTAATCCTACCTTTTTTTAAATTGTCTCCCCTATCTTCCTCTTAAGTCTTTTATTCCATCTACTTTGAAGTTTATATTCTGAATCCATAATTTAATTTTTCCTCCTTGCCCTGTCTTTTCCCACTGTTTAATTTGAAAGGTTTCTGTTCTAAATCCTATCGTTTCCCTCCAAACCTCTTCCCGTCCTTCCCATTTCTTTTTAAAATCTTTTAAAATCTTTTTCCCCTGTTTTAATTCCTCAATTCTTAATAATTTTAATAGTGTTTCCTCCTTGTTATCTTCTATTTTGCTGGTTTCTCAGTCCTAATTCCCCTTCTGTTCCAGCTGATGATTCCATTCTTTCCTTCTTGTCCTGGTCTTTGCTCCTTGTCTCTTGTATGCAATTTTCCTGTCTTCTATTTATACAATCAAATATTTCCTCCATGTCCTTGTGTAGTTTCTTAATGTTTTGAATTATTGACTCCAATCTATTTGAGTCTCCACAATTGTCAGTTCAGAAACCAAACCTCCAAGTCAAATTTAAATGTCTCATCAATGTTCAATCAAATTAGTTAGTTACTTCAGGGATCCTCTACTCCTCAAGTCATTTTTCTATATCCAATAATTTTTAGGGCTCCTCAGACACAAATTCTTTTTTAATATTCCAGTCTCCAATGGTTAGAAGGTAAATATGTATAGTTCAACAGTTATTTCCCTTCATTTCAATATTTACTTCCCTGTAGCAAAAATTCACTACAATTAGCAGATGTCGCTCTTTACTTCACTCTGCTGTCTCTCCGCTTTTATTTTGACTCTGCTGCCACTCTGCTTTTATTTTGACAAATTCAATTTCTTTTTCTTGCTTAGTTTAACTTATAACTCTTATGGCAAATTATTTGAAGAAAAGGTAGTTTTATAGTTCCAGCATCTTAATATGCCTTCTTAATATCACACCTTTTGTTTTGGGGATTCCATTTCCAACTTAATTTTCTTTTTAAACAAATATTTACTTCTTTAAATTTCCAACATGCTTTTTCCTAATAGTTACATGCCACTGTAACAAATTGTTCTAAAAGTTATTCCCCTTAAATTTTTTGGGGGGCCTGGCTTCAGCTGTAAATCTTTTCTTATCGAGATGACACACCGTTCACCATTTCTCTGCTACTGCACAAACTTATGGTTTCTGACAGTTCCCTGGTTTCATGGCATTTTAACTGCCGCTGCTCCTAGTCTTCAGATGAGGCTTTGCTTCACCACCCCTTCACCACCCCATCACTACCAGTTTGCTTCACCACCCCTACAGGGTGGCTATGGCTTCAAATCAAGCTCCCAACAGGGAGATCTCAGAACGGACCCATGGAGATCGCGGCTCTCGCTTCTGAAGGCTCCAAAAGTTCAACCAGAAGCTCATCCTGACCAGCCTTTTGTAATGCAAGTGCATGCAAGTGACGTCACTGTTGCTGTGGTCCTATGCCAAAGAAATACAAGTGGAGACCTGCAACCATGAACTTACACTTCCAAAAAACTAACTGACACCAAAAGGAGGTGGACAGTGTGGGAGAAGGAAGCTTATGCAGTCTGGTGGGCACTGCTGACCTAGACGCACTTTCTGAAGGGTAGTCAAGTGCCATTTCAAGTCTGGACCAACCACAAAAAAATCCAGAAAAGTCTCCCCAAAGCAGGTTCACTGGGCAGAGTACTTCAAGTGGTTTAACTTCTAACTAAAGTACATCCTGGGAGGGAAGAACCTACTTCCCTCTGATGCCCTATCCAGAAAACCACAATTCAACAGCAAGCCACAAGAAATAATCAGTGTTCCCCTCCTTCCAAACAGCAGCATAAGCAACCACTCGGTCACCAACCAGACAACCAAAACTCACAGATGGGGGAGATCCAAAATTTTAAAAAGGGACTACTAGCAGACGCCTGGTACAAACAGAATAAAGAGGCATCATCTATTGCGTCATCGCAGAGGCTCAGCTCGTCCTTTCATCCAAGTACGAATGAGGTGACAGAATGATCCAATACAATGATAGAATATTTGAAGTGCTGTGTAGACTATCAACAATCCAACTGGGCCAGAACTACTGCCATTTGCAGAATTGGCATATAACAATGCAGTACATAGCAGCACAGGACTATCACCTTTCCAAATCAACCAGAATGGAATTTGTCCCCATGCCCAAATTACCCAGAGAACCTCCTTCATCCATGTCATTAAATGAATGGATGGAATCCCTAAAAGGATTGTGAGAAAATACCAAGCACACTTTGAGAGAGGCAGCAAAAACTTATTAAAAACAGGCTGACAAATGCAAGTCTCTCCAACTGTAATTCTGGGTGGGAGATAGGATCTACCTATCCACCAAATATCTAAAATTAAAATTAGCATCTAGGAAATTGGGCCCGAAGTTTGTAGGGCTATTCCCTATAGTAAAGGTAATTAACCCTGTGACAGTACAATTGAAACTTTTCCAGCTGTTGGGGAAAGTGCATCCATTTTTCCACTGTAGCTTGCTGAAGTCAGCAGCAAGTTCACAGCTCGGGCAGCCCCAAAGTTCTCAGCAAGTTCACAGTAGATCGGGCAGCCCCAAAGCCACTTGTAATTGAAGGGAAAATAAAAAGGATCTTAGATTCCAGAGTACACTTTTTTTTGACAATTGCAGTACTTAGTTTATTGGAAAGGATACCCCATCTGAGCTCTCTGGGTGAAAAGTTGGAAGGTAAAGCAATTGCTGATTAAGCAATTTCATGATAAGTATCCCCATCAGCCAAAAGGGCCCTCCTGGGGTGGAGAGAGGGGGTTAGAGACTTCCCCAATTAATCTCTCTGTGATCTCTCTCTATCTTGCAGGAAACATTCTTCAGTTGAAGGCAGGCAGCCTGTCAATCCTGAAGTTGCCCTAACTGTGGCCATTTTATTTTTGGTAGTTTTCTCTAGGGAGGTTTCTCTTCTCACTGCTTCAGTGTTGATACAGCCTGGAATGAAGGGGCCAGGGAGGGGTTGTAGAGATAGCTAGGTTGTTGTAGCCTAAATAAAATTCTTTCCCCTGGAAATCAAAGACATTAGAGCAGGTGTTCAGAAGGTGGATACTGAGGTCACCTAGCAACTGGACTTTATGCTGATTGGACCATGTGACTGAAGACTCTGAGGGGGAAGTGACAAGGTTTTATTTTTAATTGGATGTAAAACAGGTAGGAACTTAGAGGCAGTTTTCCACCGAGAATATGCCAATTTGATATGTACCAATAAAATGTTCTTTGAGAAATTTGCCTGCCTCTGAGTTTTTATTGAATGGGATGTATTACTTGGAACCTTAACAGCGCCCAAGAGAGTCACCTTCTCGCACTTTTCCATCTGGCCAGACTAAGGCCATTTCCACATCTTGGCGCTCCTGTAATGGGCCCCCCCCGCCCCCTCCAAGCAAGTGATGTTTTCACAGGCAAAACTCCAAGGTAGCTCTAAGGTGCCCAAGGGGAGGAAGCATGGGGAGAAAGCATCTTGGCAACTGGACTCAGGGGACCTTAGGGTTTTGTTGTGAAAGTCCCATGCTCCTGGGAAGACTTCTTCCCCATCTTCCCAGGAGCATGGGAGTTTTCACGATGAGGCCCTGAGCTTCCCTGCAGTTTGTTCTGCTGTTGGAGGATTGGCAGCAGAAGCCCCACCATGGCCCACACCAACTCCTTGCAGTCATCCATGTCAGGATTGCTTTCCCCTTCTGGTTCTTTTTGTGCGAGTTGGAGCGGGGCAGAAATTCCGACTCAGATTTGGGGTCTGTTTCAGCCTCCTGGCATGGGTTTTGGGCAGAGGCTGGAGGGAAGCGCCACTGGTGGTGAAGAGCCGGAGGGCCTCATTCCCAGTGGGACTGGGATCATAGCCTGAAACTGACTGACCATCTCGGTCCACTGAGACTCCAGGCACCAGTATTTGGCCTTGTACTCCCACAGGTCTTCCCTCTGTTTGGAAAGCCTATGCTCATAGCCCTCAGTGAGGAGCCACCTTTTTGAACTGAGCCAGCAGTTCTATAAACTCTTTCTCATGGTAGCTGCTTAGCTTCAACAACTGCTTCCTATTTGGGTCCTAAGGAGCCCAGGTGGTGAGGAGTGGCTGGGAGGAACAAGGAGAGGCCGGGCGAGGTGCCCCTCGATGTGAGCTATGTTGAATTGGCCACACCCACCCAATCACATGACCACCCAGCCATGCCCACTCAGCTGGTCATTAGGGCAGAGAACTGATTATTAAATTATTTGAATCCCACCACTGGAAGAAAATAATATCAGTTGATGGTGATCAAGTGAAAAACTGTTAAATTCACATACTTAAAAGGTTTCAAACTGCCTCTGCAGGTCTTAAAAACACAATGGATCTTTAACATATTTTATTTTATTTTTATTTATTTTGTCATAACAGTATATATAAGCATTAACATGAATTAACTATATAGTATATAAGCATATATAAGAGCATAAGTATGTAATAACTATATTAATTGGATATAATGAAGAGGAACAATAGGACAGGGAAGGGTAGGCACGTTTGTGCTCTTTTGCACGCCATTTATAGGGGCGTGCATAAGATATTATAACTGTTAATTGATAAGATATTTGTATTCTGTTTTACATATAACCTACATCTGCGTAACCAATTGGTTCCGCTTCTTTATCACCTCATCTCAATTTAAATTTTATATCAATCTAATCATTCCACTGAATCTGATGAAAAGAGCTGAAACTCACAAAAGCTTATGCTGTTTAATAAAGTTTGTTAAGAGTGATAAAAAATTGCTATCAAACTGCTTATGTATTTGAAGCATGTTACCCGTGAACAACCTTCAGGTCTGTGTTGTAGTACAAGTTGAGCTGCTGATTACTGCCCATGTTACAGCCTGTTAAATTGCACAGAACCAGAAGAACAGGACTGGGACCTGTGGCCCAAGAGTTACTCAGATCCAGGGCAAGATATCCTTTCACAGAAGTATCAGTAACTGATATTTTTAACTATTTTGTTCCAAATAATATTGTGTCAAATTGAATCTGTAGTGCTTGTAGTGTGTATTGACGATTATTTGTATCAGCAATGTTAGTCACAGGGATGCAGGAGTTGGGAGTGATAAAGGAATCCTAAGTAAAACAGGAATGATAAAGCTATTAAAATGCTGAGAAGCTGCTGTTCATCACTTCCTTAGCTACAGTCTTTTTAAGTAATTTAGTGCAGCATGGGTTTGGAACTAAAACCTTGTGTGGCCAACTTCCGTACTGCTGACAATTCAATATTCTATTTCTCCTATGATCATCAAGTTCTCAAAGTCTTAGCCCTGCTGCTATTTTGATCACACTCCCATTTTCTGCATAGGATGAGCTCTTTATCTGCTAATTTACAAGATGATTCATATCTGTGCTCCCAAGGCCTGAATCCAGAGCAATCTGACAAGTTTCTTCCAGAAAATTATAGCAAGGATCAATTTTAAAAAATGTGTTAACCTAAGTATATCAGTAAAGTTATAAATAAGAAAAACCAACATGTACAGTAAATGTGAAACAACAGGGGCAAACTAAAGATTTCTGCATCAGATCTAGTCATCTTCTCCAAAAATTTATAGGCATCCAGAAATTTCTCCTGTGTGCTAAGTATGTTATATCTTCTCCCATTCCAAATGTTATTATTTTGACCCAAGTGATCTGCCCTCACCCAGTAGATCTATTGGGTGAAAGTCCTTAGTTTCAGTTGCCAATATCTTGTTCCTAAAATTATCCATTGAATTCTATATTATGTATGGGTGTCCAACCTTTTGGCTTGCCTGAACCATACTGAATAAAGATGAATTGTCTTGGGCTGCATATAAAATATAGTTGATGTATATTAATGTTATAATAATGTTAAATGTCTAGAATCTTGTGGGGTCACATTACTAACTGTCCAGGACTGTAGGTTGGACATGCTTATTGTAGTTCTTCAGATGAATAACTTGCACCCCCTACCAGTAGGATATACTATTTCTTTTAATGACCTTTCTCCCTTTAAACTTTGATTTTCTTTATAACCCATTTACTTTCTATTGGGCAAATTATAGACATCTAATACATAAACTAATATGTACATATTCTTGAATACATATTATTTGGAAGTTTCAAATGATACAAAACAGAAGAGACAGTTTTGGAGACCCTTCAGGTGGCATATACATTTGCTGTTGTGAGCGCTACATTGGTTGCCAGTCTGCTTTCAGGTCCAGTTCAAGTGTTGGAAGAGCCTTTTCAGTTCTGCCCTTTGGAATATTATCCTGCTGGAGGTGGAGTAAGCCCCCACCCTCCTGGCCTTCAGGAAGAATGTTAAAACATGGCCCTAATATGCTGCGTCATGTTTTAATATACTATTTTAAATATATTATACTATATTATATACCTAATATAGTGCTCTATACTGGGAATAACTGATGGGGTAGAGGGAAGATCATTCTGTCCATTGTCCTCTTGGTTTCAAACCTTTATTTAATAATTTTAAACTATAATTGTTTTTCATGATCTTTTTAACATTTTTAAGCTGCTCAGAGTCACCATGACAATAAAGGGGCAGCATGCAAACTTAATAAATGATAAATAAGCTAATCATCCAGAGCTATTTATTATCTAATACTATACTTTGATTAGAATACTTACGAAATAAACAAACAATTGAAGTTTGGTTAAAAATGTCAAATGTTAGCAAACTATTTAAAACCTTGTTCTTTTAATTTAACAGGTGCATATAATAGGTTGAAAATATATAATGCAATTTCATACAATATTTTTAAGAATTAGTTTATGTAGTTGTGTGAGTTTGGTTTGATTTTGGGTTTTTACTCCTAGTTCCCCCTCTTCCACTCCAAACTATTCAGATGATGAATCTCTTTCTGAAGAGGAACTGGACAAGCTAAAGGAACAGGTAGAAGAAAAGAAAAAACTCATATCTATCATACGAAACAAACCCTGGTGCATGGCAAAAAGATTAACTTTGCTAAGGTAATAATATCTTGGTGATTACTGTTCCACATGACCTCTAGGTCTATAGGCATAAGTTTATGTTGCCATTCCATTCCACCTTCCACAAACGTTCTATTCTGTGGCTGTTATTTTATTTATTTGTATTTGTTTGTATTTATTTATTTTCATCAAGCATGTATTTTATGACAGATACAAGTGTAAACATAATTATAAAGACATGTATGAATAAAAGAAAACATTAGGTAGTGCATTCCAGGCATTGACAAGTCTATTACTGAAGTCGTATTTTCTGCAGTCTAGTTTGGATCGGTTTACCATGAGTTTGTATGTATTGTGTGCTCTTGTATTGTTTCGGTTGAAGCTGAAGTATTCATTGGCTTGTAGGACATTGTAAAGGATGATTTTATGTACTATACTTAGGTCAGACTGAAGACGGCGAAGTTCTAAGTTGTCTAAACCCAAAATTTCAAGACTAGTGGCATAGAATATTTTGTTGCGAGCAGAGGAGTGGAGGACTCTTCGTGTCAAATAACTTTGGACTCTTTTGAATGTATTAATGCAGTGTGGGTTCCAGACAGATGAGCTGTATTAAAGAATTGGTCTGGCAAGATCAGAAAATTGGTATAGTGCAGTATGAGGAAAATTTGGTAAAGGAAATTAGAAATCAGTCTCAGGAGCATATAAAGAGATTGTATAATGTGCTACTTGAAATAGATTCTGAAAGGGACTTGGTAAAGGACTGTATGATAAAGTGGGTGCAAAATTTTCAGGAGCCAATATTATTGGAAACGTGGGGAAAAATTTGGGTTAGAAATGTTAAATTCACACAGGCACAGAATTTGAGGGAAAATTTTTATAAAATGTTTTATAGATGGCATTTAGATCCTAAGAAATTATCGTGTATGTATCCAGATATGCAAGCAAAATGTTGGAGATGTAATTGTGATGACGCTACATATTTATATATTTGGTGGACTTGTAAGGATATAAAGGCCTTTTGGATAAAAATTTGGTGGATTTTACAAAATGTTTTGAAAAAGAAGATAAAGTTCCTGCCGTAATTTTTTCTGTTGGGAATTATTACGGACTGTACAGTAACTGAGACTAAATTGATTTTAAATCTAATAACAGCAGCAAGATTACTAATAGGACAGTACTGGAAGAAAAAAGAAGTACCTACAATAGAAGAATGGATATTGAAAGTTGCCAATTTGGCTGAGATGGCAAAAATATAAGCCTTTTTGAAAGACAATACGCAAGAAAGATACTTAAAGGAATGGAAAAATGGATTGACTATATTCAAAGTAGATATCAGACTAAGAGTTATCAGACTGCCTTTGAATGATTATGATGTATTATTTTTGATTGTTTTCGGGGGAAGTTAGGAATTGATGAGAATTGTAGGGGTATAATTAAGTTGGGATGAATTTTTTTTAGCATATGTTTGTTTTATTTTTAACTATACCTTGTGCTCATTCCGGGAAGTCGGGGGAGGAGGGGGGTTGTGAAGGGAGGGGGGAGGGGAGGTGGGGGGAAAGGGGGAAAAATTTTTCTGTAAAACTTTTTGAATAAAAAAAAAAGAGCCTCCTCACCTCCCAGGCAGTCCTTGTCCAGTATGATCCACACCTGCCGGTCACCCTGACGTGAGATGCCTCTCCCTTTGGCATCGGTGCGGTCCTGAGCCATGTTCTGCCTGGTGGAGCTGAGGTGCCAATTGCCTATTATTCCAGGATGCTCTCGGCGCCTGAGCAGAATTATAGTCAGTTGGACAAAGAGGCTCTTGTGGCTGTGGCAGGAATCAAGAGATTCCATATTTATGCCCGTTTTTTCTCTCTAATTATGGACCATAAGCTGTTCCTTGGCTAGCTGGCCGGGGACAAACAGTCCCCTCAAATCCTATCTCCCAGAATGTCATGCTGGGTGGAGTTTCTGGCCGCCTATAATTACAAATTACTCTAGCGGCCGGGAAAGGCAATTGGGCATGCTGATGCCCTGAGCCGGTGCCCTCTTCCTACCCCTGTTGTGGACCGAGCCCCAGCAGCATCAGTCCTTCTCATTGATGAATGTCAGTCTCCAATATCCTCTTCGGATATTGCGCGCCACTCTGTGTCAGACCGGACCCTGTCCCAGGTTCTGGACTGGGTACGCAGGGGGTGGCCAAGGGACCCAATTCCAGAAGAATTCCTTCCGTTCCGGTGCAGACAACATGAGCTGTCAGCGCTTAAGGGCTGTCTCCTGTGGGGGAATAGGATAGTAGTCCTGCAAGATCTAAGGGGGAGCATTCTTAAGACGCTCCATGAGGCCCACCCGGGCATTGTTAGAATGAAGACTTTGGCCCGTAGTTATGGGTGGTGGCCAAAGGTAGACCAGGACATCGAACGATGTGTGGGTGGGTGTCTGTGCTGCCAGCAATCGCGGGCAGCGCCCCCAGCTGTACCCGTTAGGGAATGGGAGGCCCCCCATTCACCCTAGTCTCGAATCCACCTGGATTACATGGGACCATATTTAGGGCAGTCATTTTTGGTGGTAGTTGATGCCTACTCCAAGTGGGTGGAGTTGGCACACATGTCATCTACCACCGTGGAAGCAACCATTAGGGTGCTAGAACAATTGTTCATGACCCATGGGCTACCCGACCTTGTAGTTACTGATAACAGGCCCCAATTCGCATCGGCACCCTTCCAGATGTTCTTGGCCAAGCATGGCATTTGCCATGCACCAACAGCACCATTTCACCCAGCTGCAAATGGCCGGGCAGAACGGACCGTTAGATCGGCCAAGGAGGCATTGGGTCGTATGGGGCCCACGAATTGGAATAATAGGATCTGCCAATACCTGCTGGCATAACACTTGACACCGTGCCCAGTCACCAACCTCAGCCCGGCTGAACTATTGATGGGAAGGCGGTTGCGGACGACTCTGGATAGGCTACACCCCCACTATGACACAGAGCGGGGGCCAGACAATTCAATCACAACTAAAGGGTTCAAAGGAGGGGACACTGTGTTTGCCCAGAACTTTGGGTCATTGCCTAAGTGGGTGCCAGGCACCATTATACAAATAACCGGGCCCTATTCCTACAGGGTCCGGCTAGCTGACAGACGAGAGTGGTGCCGCCATATAAATCAACTCAGATGGTGGACACCCGGCATGGAGGGCCTCACCTATGATCAGGACTACCCGGGAACCTCGGAGCAGGCCACTCCGGTTCCACCTTCCAGGCCACCGGTCCTGGAAGGAAACCACGAACACGCCGGCCCATTTTGGGAACCCGGCCTTCCAGACCTGCAGGCTGGGGAGAGACTCCAACCCTCAAAATGCGGATCAATCTCACCGAGAAATGTACCTGAAGTTTCCGAAGTTTCCGCATTGGCCAGGTCTTCTTTGGGGGTGGAGTTGTCATTTCCAGCAGAAGCATCATCAGCCTCAGCCACTCCTCCTCCGGCGGCTGCCGCTCCTGAACTAAAATCTGGGCGGAGCCGACATCGGCCTGCATACTTGGCCGATTACACATGCGCGGTCCAAGAGGGGAAGGGTGTAAAGTCCTCGGAGTTACGACGCATCTCTAGCCTGGCAACAGCCAGGTGTATGCTGATTGGGTGAGATGCGCCACAAGAAAAGCAGGAGTTTTGGAGCCCTGTCATTGGTGCAGCCCCCTCTGGCAGCCGGTACATAAGAGCTGTCAAGGGCTTCTATGTTTCAGTCAGAGTTCTCTTGCTGTTACCTACGTTGGTTAAAAATAAAGTTTGTTGAAAGCAGTTCCTGACTGAACCCTTCCTAGTTACCATATACCAGATTTATTAGATGGAAGAGATTAAATCAGTTTATAACGCAGATATATAATGCATCTTGGAGAAGGAATTTCAGATCTACTCTACTGTTACTTCAAACTTCTTATTTCATTTATTTATTTCTTTTGTCAAATTTATTTGCCTCCCTTCTCATAGTTCAAGATAATCCTCAGCAGCTCTGTGAGTTCAACGCCAGTACTTTTAATATTTGCAATATACTATATTGTGATTAATGTCATAGTAAGTTTTAGAAGTCATTTAGACCAACTATCTCTGATGGATAGGTATGCATCATATTATGTTAGCTAAATATAATCCTTTTCAAAAAAATTTTTTTTACTTAGGGAGGCTCAAGATTTTGTAGAAAAATTTGAAGGTGCTTTGGGAAAGGGAAAAGGAAAAAAATTATATGCATATAAGATGATGTTGACAAAGGTAAGTGATCAGTATTATTTATAAGATGTTTATACTATTGAAATTTAGAAGTCTGCACAACTTATATTAAAAGTGAAAATACTGACATGAGTTTCAAAACTAAAACTCAATGTTTGACAGGCAGTAAATCTGAAAACTAACTTTGATAGATGCATCTCTACCAATGCATTCCCTCACTCATTCAAAACACTTTAAAATCTACTCTCCTCCCCAACTTGTTAACAAAAGAAATGGCAGTTGTGGGCAGAGTACAAAGAGTGTTAAGACCAGTGGTGGGATTCAAATCATTTAACAACCGGTTCTCTGCCCTAATGACCAGCTGGGTAGGCGTGGCTCGATGGTCATGTGACCATGTGGGCATGGCCAACTCAACGTCACTTACATTGATGGGTGCTTTGTCTTAGCTGTTACAATGTAATAAGGGTTAACCAGAGAGGCAGTTTCTGCAAGCAGAGCAATAAAGATTAGGCAAGAAACACCAGAATGTTTCCTTCCTGCCTTCCTTACAGGATTAGCCCTGTAAAGCGGAAAAAAACAAAATAAGATTTCTTCCAACAACCGGTTCTCCGAACTGCTTCGAAAGTTAACAAACGGTTCTCACGAATAGGTGCGAACTGGCTGAATCCCACCACTGGTTAAGACTAAATAAAACAAAGAACAGAGCAGAACTACAAGTTGTCCTTTCCCTCCCCCCCAACCCCATTTAATTATGTTGTTAATAAATATTTTTTATCAGGAGCATGTTCTGTAAGAAAACAACCTTTTAAAAACTTTTGAATATTTTTGACAATCATTTCCTTGCCCTAACATTAGGGAAAGGAGGAAATTATATTAATTTTTACAAGTTGAATAACAGACATTAAGTAATACTTTCTTTAGGCCTCCATGTTCCTAATTACAATAAATATGCTAATTGGATGTGAGGCAAAAGCTGTTTCTTTTCCCTGTATTAGCACAACATGGAAAAATCAAAATGCTAGTGAAATGTACCATGTCAGCAAGATAAAAGCAGCCTTCTAAAAAGACAATTACATCCTCAGTGCAACAACTGTTCTGGAGGAGAGAGAATGAATATGGCAGAACAACCTCTAAATCCACTTTCAAAAGCCAAGTCCAGCCACAAAAACTGGAGAACACATCCACTATTGGCTATGTGATCTGTTATCAAAGGATCTGGTGCAAATTTTACAGTGCCAGCTTTTGGGATGGCCTAAAGAGAAGTTTAGATTCCTTTTATAAGGCAAAAATAATAGAACTGGCCTATGCTGAAGAGCTGAAGAATTAAGAATTAAAGAATTCTTGTTACTATTATAGTTCAATAAAAATCAGGAAGAAATTTAGATTGGATTTGGCATTTTTAATCCCATTGGGTTCTTTACAAATACCTTGATAAGCAGTAGTAGTGTGTTCCACTTACCTTTGCTACCGGTTCGGAATTGTGAGTGGCCTTGCGTGCTCGCTTCGCTCGTCGACAGCACTTCATTTGCCCGCAGCGCTTCTGCACATGCACAGAGCATCTGTGATGACATGCATGTGGGCAGACCTTCCCACCGATGCCACTACCGGTTCACCTAAATTGGGGTGAAGCGGTAGAAACTACCACTGATAGGCAGATGTTGTATAATGGTGTTATAAGAATGATTGCAGGATGTATGCTGTTCCAAATAAAGCTGCCATTTTGCAATTGACTGATGGTGATTTTTTCAATGCAAATGGTGTTCAAGTCAGACTCCAGTGGTTTTAGAATTGCATCTAAACCATCTATTACTATTGGTATTATCATTGCTTCCCCACCCCCAGACTATTTGCAGTTCTCTGTACTGTGTACAGAGTACTGTGGTTTTCTCTGCTTCTTTTTCTTCTGTCCTGTTGTCTTCATATACTGCCACATCACTCTCCAAATGTTTTTGTCTTTCTTATCTAAAGTTGTTAAATATGTAGCTGGTGTTTTTATGAATTCTAAAGTCTCAAAACACTTTAGCTTCTTTATATTCTATTACTGTGACTATTTTGAGGTTCCATCTGCAAGCAAATGGTATTTCTTGCAAATATTCCAATGTCCCATTGTTGCTACTTTGTCATGCCATAATTTGTGGTCCATCTGTGTGATCTTCTTATAGCAGCTAAGTGGTCCACTCTTTCTTCAGTTTCTCAATTCTGGCTTTATATTCATTTGTTTTTAAGATTTGTTTTTGTGCATCCAGAATTAGTCTTGCCTCTTTTTTCAATTTTCCTGTTTTTAGCCATTACTGGGTCTTATTATCTGTTTTGCCTGCTTTTTTAAAAACATTTTCTATTTTCTTATATATTTTTTATAATCATATCAAATCAATGCGTGAACAGTATGGCACCTGAGTGCCATATATTCTAATACAAATAAAACTAGTAAAAATAATCGTAGTTATTACATTCAATCAACTTACATATTTATGATAATGATACACAATTATAATAAGTTGCAATCTGTCATTGTTCAATTATTCCATGTTTTCTCTTGTTACTTTATTTTATTATATAAAAGTGTCTACACTAACATTCCCCTTTCTCTTATTTCTATCACTTATTCTAACTTTTAATCATGTCACCTTTTACTGAAAAAACATTTTCTTTCTATCCTACCTGGCTTCTAGTTGTGTCACCTACCTGAAACAAAGGGAGGGGGAGAAAGAAAAGAGAGAGAGAAAAGGAAAAGCAAATCAAAACAACAACGAAGAAAAGAAATCATTTATCCATTGTCTCTTGACCGCTTCAATACTTTGGTTGCTATGCCTTTTTTAATTTGCCTCCCACCCAGATATAAAACTGAAAGTTAGCAAATGAAATAAGTAAAGATGAAATGAAATATATGCAAGAAGTAAAAAAGGAAGGAGTATACTGTTTTAAGAAAAATAGACCAGCAGATGAAATGTGAAAGATAAAATGGTTTATAGGTGAAGATAATTGAAAGTGAGATATAAAATTGAATAAAATTGAATATGTCACAATTGCCTTTTCAATAGATACAAAGTTTTCACAAAACTGAAATGTCCAGCCACTTTAGCGTCATGGCAATGTTGCAAAATCATCCCCCTCAGATTGGCAGGGACATTACAGCTTGGCACCCACCCAAGCAAAACCATCCCAGATGGTGCATTCGTTCGAGTGGGCTAAAAATCAAGCATCAGTTTTCAGTGCTTCTTTTAACAGTTCAAATTGCTTTACCAATTACCAATCATAAAATTGTATGAAGGGATACCATCCAATCAGACACCACTCCTTCAAAAGCTCTAGTCACGCATCTCACCCAGGCTGCGTCGGAAAGAAAATCTTCTCCCCAGTCTTGCATGTGCTTCCAGGAAGCACCCAAGCCCTTTGGGATCCCCACCATATTTTCCAGGCAAAGGGGGAATTTGGGGCCTTCGTAGCAATGCCTGCCCAGCAGGGGGGGCCTGGCCCACAATGGATGCTATGGGCCCCGGGGTCTGGGCTGCGTCTTCCCAGCCTCCAGCTGTCTCTTCTGAGCAAGTAGCAGCTTCAGCTCCCCCCGGCCACATTCATCTCCTCCCCTTCCAGAGAATCCCTGGGCAGGCAATTCATACCTTTCATGGGCTCTTTGACTCTCAGAGGCTTCTCTCAGCAGCTGTACCACTTGGGTGATCAGGAGGTCTTCCTTCTGTTCTTCCTGCCAGGTGACCATTCCTCCTCAACAACCGGGAGGGACCTCCTCCGGCTCTGACAGCATCTCCACTCCCAATGACCATCTGGGCCTCTCCAACTTTTCTTCAAGCTGTAATTTTGCCAGCCATTCCGAAGCATCCCAGCCGGGTTGTGTCTGAGGGAGAGAGGAACCAGCAGCTCCCATGTTTTCCTGGTTGCTGCCTTGGTCAAACATTCTTTTCTCAACCCCCACGGTGTGGCTCCTGGATGGCTGAAGAGTGGGAGCTTGCTTAATGTCAGGAATGCGTCCTTTCAATACTCAAGAAAGAAAAACCCCAATTCCATGGTTTGTAGAGAAAGGTACTTTTACTAAATATGAACTGAAAGCAAACAAAGTGAAAGCAAGCTCTGAGATAATTGGCGCGGAATACAGATATAAGAAATAAGCATCAAGCCCTCCTCCTGGCAGTCCAGTCAGTCTTGTCCAATCCATGTTCCCCTTTGGTGCCATGTGGGGCACATCTTCAGATGGTTTCATCCCTCTGGTATGCTTGGGCCATTAGCTGTGCGTGTTATCAGCCTGCCTTCTAACGATGAGCACATTTGAAGGTAATTATTAATTTTAAAGTTTCGTTTCTCTTCCAACCTCCATTCTCTCCTCCCCCCCCCACCCCGCCATTACCATGACAGCCATAGCAAGCTAGGCCTCAATCAGAAAATATATTATCCACTGCAATAACCTAATTAATTCCTAGCAATAAAACAGTAAAGCTAATTAACTCCTAGCAATAAAGCAGTAACTTGTAGCGGGCGGAGGCTTTCCTTTTAGGGCTTTGATCTTAAAGTTCCTCTTTGGGTTTGTTTTTTTTTGGTGGTTTTTTTTGTTGTTGTTGTTGTTTTCCTTCACTCTGAATTCCCGCATGCCAATTAGCTGCTAATTTCGGGCTGGGACTTCTTTCAAGCTTTAAAAATGTTTCCTTCTTACCTGTGAGTTGGCCAATCACTCCCCCAGTAACAATACTCCGTTCAATCACTGCTTCTGCTCAAATCTTAGCCAGGTTGCCCCAACTTGTAGCAGCAGTTTCAATGGTCACTGCCCCTGCCGCCGAGTCAAAGAGCTGCCTTCAACCTTTCAAGGAACTTGCCTGTTCCTCTTGGTCTTCTGAGGCACCTCTCTCTCTCCACATCCCTCCAAGACGGTTCCGGTCCGAAGACCCCCTGACAGCGGTTTGTCTGGTTGGATTTTTACAAAGCTCATCAGAGCTTTGCTATTTCCCAACCAGTATTGCCGCAACACTTCCTGTTTCTCAATCACTGTTATTTTCATTGTTGTCGCCTCCTTGTCTTCTTCTTCTTCTTCTTCTTCTGTTGACTCCTCTCTTTCTTGGGCATCTTGATCTTTACTCATCATCCTTCCTATGGCTTTTTCCATTTTTTCCATATCTCCTTAAATCCTTTCTCCATGATGTCTTTTGTGTTTTGAAAAAGAAAACACCATTTCCTTTGAAATTTCACTCATTTCTTCCTTAAAATGCATTTTATTTTATTTTTTAAAAATTCAACTTTTGTCCAACAGTCCAAAAACTATTTATTCAATCCTTGAGTTGAGTTGAGTCAAAAAGTACTCCAATCCCAGTTCTTTATATCCCATATGTTGTTCATTCCATTTAGATAATCCCAGAGGTTATCAAGAGTCTCTTTGCATCTACTAGTTCAATCTTCTAGTATAATATTCAGGGGTCCTTTTAGTTAGAAAACTTCCTTATTTTTATACTTGGGTTTCCAGTAGTCCAGTAGCCATAGGGTGGTTAAAAGTAATCCAATAAATATTTTCACACTCCTTCATATAGGTATTTCCACCTTTTGTCAGCAGGTGGCACTCTCAGCGTAAATTTCAATATCACCATAATTCCAGCATTCTTTTAGTTATAGAACAGGGGTGTCCAAACTATGGCCCGCGGGCCAACTGCGGCCCGCGGGTCAGTTTTTATTGGCCCGCAGCAAATTCTGAAAATATAATTGAATATGGCCCGCACATGGCGCTTGAGCTCAACTCTGTAAAACCCCGTTAGCATTCCCTGAACACGCTGGCCAGCCCTGCCCCCCCTTCCCCAAGCAGGGCAAGGTCAGGGCAGGGGCCCCACTCCCCTGTGCGGGACCCCCGGACCCCGCAAGTTCCTTACACAACCGCTCGGCCTGGGTCGGGTCTGCGCACGGGGCGGGCGATTGGCATTCCCACGCGGGCTTCACATGCTCGCTGGCTGGCTGGCTGGCGCGGCCCCCACCCACCCACCTACCCGCCCCCCACCCCACCCCACTCGGGCAGGCGGGCGTGCTTCAGCCGCCCGCATTAGGCTCCGTTACAGCCTGGCAACTCCCTCCCTGCGCAAAGCCAGAGCGGCTGCCAACGGCTCCATTAGCCGCGAAGCAGCAGCGAAGGCGAGCCGGTGTCGGCCGTGGCTGAGTACCTGGCATCCCACCTGCCTCCCGCGGGCCGCCCCCTCGCCCTTCGCCGGTGCCGGATGGGCAGAGGATGAGGAGAGATGGGCCAAGCTTGCAGGTACTCCATCCTCTGCCGGAGCCAGCAGTACCAGCCCGCCGCATCTGACCTGTGAGTTCGGCCGCGGGCATCCCTGCGCAGAGTTGGGAGACTTCGGGGGAATTGGAGGAAGGGGCAGAGGAGGAGGAGGAAGGGACACCCGCAGGACCAAGACTGGGAGCAGCCTCGTCCGGAGGGGGTGGGTGGGAGCCGGCAGGGAGGAAGGGAGGCGGGTCGGAGCCTCCGCGAGCGAGGCGACTTAAGCAAGGAAAGGAAGGAGTTGGGGAGACACGGCGTGGAAGAACAAAAGGATTTGCCGGAGGTGGGGATGGGGACTGAAGGGGGGTGGGCAGCGAGCAGCCCGCGCCGCTTTTCCCCGCCAGTCAAGAACGCGCCACGCAAGAGGCAGCAAGGAAAAAAAGTTTTCCCGTAGGCAAAAAGATGACACGGGACGCGGATTGCCGCCTGGAGCTGTCACGTGGCCCAGGTGGCCAGGGATACCTTCCCACGCAGACCAGGGTCGCTCTAAAGCGGCCTGGAGAGACTCACTTGGGCACGCGGTCAAGAAAATCAAGAAAAAAAGTATTGTACGTTACTTCCTTTATCAATCACCTTGCTGACATTTGCAAAGAAAAGTATAATCAAAAAGTATAAAACAGTAGTCCGTAGTGCAATTTTGTGACTGGATCAATTGAGGTGCCACTGAAGGTGTCTTCTTACTCTTGGTCTACAGAAGCCACCTTCTGAGGTCACACCAGGGTCTCTGAACATGGGTTTTTGTAAGGCTGACACAGGGCTGATAGCGGGAAAACTCAGGCAAAATTGTCTTTGCGTGGTAAGCGGTTGTGTGACTGCAGAAAGTACCCCCCCATTTCATATTCCTGTAAAACACAACGTCCGCAGCTTGCAACAGGGTGGACGTAAAAGCCCGTCTTGACTCAGACACAGCAAATTGAGGATGTAGTTTGGCATCAGACTACATCAGACTGTGTTTGGTCCTACACAGAGTTCTTGATCTCTGTTAGAAATACACACAGTAATCATGTGTCAATATGTCACCTCTTGTGTGTGGCCCAGGCCACACATGAATTTACTAGGCTTATATACTGTTTGTTGTCCAGCCGCATGCCTTTCTGAATAATTATATTTAAAAATATTACATTAAAAATCAACATAACACAAACACACACGGACACAAACATAGAGATACACGCACATATATATAACTCACACACATATAGTATACTTAAGCCTAAACTGTGCATAGGGACTACCCAGACGGCTGAAAAAAGTGATTTCTGACAGGTTCTCACACTTTTGACCAGTCCTCACACTTATGACCGGTCATCATTTATGCCTGTTGCAGCATTTTGTGCATAAGGACTACTCAGAGGGCTGAAAAGTTATTTTGACCTGTCCTCACACTTTTGACTGGTCCTCACACCTACAACTATCTTTACATTTTGCACCCTATCTTGTAACCGTGGTGAAGAGAAGCAGTTGTGAAATGAGTGATATGGTTGTTAAAAATGCTGCAATGGGCATAAATGTGAGGATGGTCATAAGTGTGAGGACTGGTCAAAAATTACTTTTTTTAGCCCTCTGAGTAGTTTCTATGCCCATAGCCACATCCACTCAGTCACATGAGCAGTTAGCCACGCCCACCAGTCACATGACCACCAAGCCACACCCCAAAATAAGCCACGCCCACAGAACTGGTACGAAAAACCCCCCCCCCCCGTTCAATGGTGTGGCCCGGGCCTTTGCTTATTTTTCTGTATTTGGCCCTCACCAAAAAAACTTTGGACACCCCTGTTATAGAAGAATTATAAAATTTTAAAGTTTATTATTTTCTCTCCTGCACCCTTCACTATCAGTCTGGTGGTTTCTCAGAATGCCTAGATACTGCTTTGACAGATAATTCTGAGCAGATAGTTCTAAATTGTTCCTTGGGTTGAATTTAAAGTGAAAGAAAATCCTCTCCCCCAGTTCCACTCACTGTTCACCTACTTCACTCCAGCATCAGTCTTAGATGTTCATCAGCTGTCCAAGCTTTGTGACAGCCATCTTTAGGCTGCCTCTTCTTCTTGTCATGGCTGAGAGGGAGAAAGAACCCCAGGGTCGACAGGAGAGCTGCGACTCTCCTCAACTTCTCAGGGTGCCCCACTTTGCTTCACCACCCCTACAGGGCAGCTTTGGCTCCTCTTGGAGTCCACAAACATAGAGAAGTCAGCACAGGGAACATGGAGAACTGTTCCCTTTGTCTGTATTACTGGGGCATCAACCGAAAGCTCCTGCCTGCTATTTTTATTTTTAATGCACTGGCAATGTAATACTTTGTCTTGACATGCCTCTTTTCATTGGGTCTTTCTTGTAGACCAATTTTGTGTCTACATTGTTAAGCAAACTTTCATGATGCACTAACTTCAGTATGTCTTCTTAATATTCATATTTGTTGTCTTCCACAACTTTCTATGTGTACTTATTCCAGACTCACCTATTTTCCTTGATAAGTACTATACAGTCTGTCAATAACACTGCATGGATGAAGGTCATGTTTCATTGTCATTATTTTTTTAGTCTTCCTGTCCAAGGCTTTTAGTTCTGTTTGTGTCCAGTCCACTATTCCAGCTGTGTATCTAATGACTAGAATTGCCCAGGGATTAATTGCTTTTATAGTATTTTCTCCATTGAGATTGGAGTTTTAAGACTTCTTCACTCTCACCTTTGTCTTTACTTCAGTGTGCTTGATATTGTCAGCTTGAAGGATGCCCAGATATTTGTAATAATAATCTTCAACAGACTCTTGATTTTATTTCCATAGGGCATCTTGATTCCTTCAGTTTTCACTATTTTTACTCTTGATGATGAGTGTGGCACATTCCATTTCTGATGGGGTTTTTCCATACAACTTCAGTTCATCCATCTGAAACAAATGGGATAGCCTGGCAAATGTTTTTGATGTTTCATAGCCATCACCTGACTTGGGTCTCCTTAAAAGATTCTTAATGTTAACCTCTCACAGTCTATCACAATTGTATTACTAGAACTATTAATTGTTACTTGTAATGTACACAGCATTTTATCAAGGCCATCAGTGGCCGCCCCTGTGTTGTTTCATGAGAAAAAAGATGGGTCTTTTTGCTTATGTGTGGACTATAAAGGGCTAAATGTGGGGTGTGTGGAGAATGTTTATCTGTTGCCCCTAATGAAGGACATGACAGTTCATCTGGCCAAAGGAAAAAACTTTACTAAGCTGGACTTGAGAGAAACTTATTACAGAGTCTGCATTAAGGAGGGAGATGAATGGGACTTCCAGTTTGGCGTCATGGCAGTACGGTCGATGGATAGTGGAGCTCCGCAAACTCCAGTTGATTCTTCATTACTGGGGGCCCTAAGGGGCTAAAGTTACCCTGGAGTCACATGACATTATGCTGGATGTAGACTGGACGTTCAGCCTGGGTCCCTGGGGGGAGGAATTTGGGGAAACTTTCAATCTGCAACTTTTGTGCCTTTTGAATCAGATCTTGTGTTGCTTTCACCACTATCATTTTAAACTCAGTAAAAGTACCTCTTCTCTACCTCAATAGAGTCAGGGGGGTTCTTTATTGGGTTTTGAATGGAGGCATGCCTGACTATTTCCATGTGCAGGTGGTGAAACAAATAATGAATTATTTATGTCAAACAGATCAGTTAAACTTGGGAATTTAAAGAGAGGTAGTGTGTTAGCAACATACTGTGACTGCTATGGCCCAGGGACTGCTCACTCAGAATATAAATTCAATGTAAGTATCAGATTTAGTACATTACACTTATACCTCACAGTACTGAGGCAACCTGTGTCAGGTCACCATGCGATTCTGGTGGGAGGGGGCCTGGATGATATTTTAGGGCCTTCTTGTTTCTAGTCTTTCCTTTACTTTGATGTACCTTCCTGGGAATGGGGGTGTGTGGAGAAATGAGCCTGGGGCCATCTGTTTTGTCTCAGCTCAGGTGGAATTAGCAAACAGCACCTGAGAACAACTTCTTATCACCTTCTCAGCCTGAAGTTCTCACAATAAGTTCACACCTGTGGATTGGCTCACTTTGGACTGGACAGAGGGGAGGGGTTTATACAACTTTTAACCAGGGTGAAATTTATTTATTTTTTGCTACTGGTTCTGTGGGCATGGCTTGGTGGGTGCGGCATAGTGGGCATGTGATGGGTGGGTATGGCCAAACTTGATGCCACTCTTGTCACTCAGTGTTAGAGGCAGGAGCTGCACATTCTGAAGCACATTCTGCCTTTCTGAAGCCCCCAAAGCTTTGAGTTTCCCTCTGGCTTGACTGCCCAAGGGAACCGCGGAGCCTTCTCTTGCCTTGCTCTCCATCCTGGAGGGCCATGCATCCTGCCCTGCCAATCTTCCATACAAACCCGCCCTGTTTCTGCAAAGGCAGAGCCTCCCCCTTGCAGGGCAATCCAAAGAGGGGAAGGGGATGCTGCATCAAAAAGAGGCCTTCCACCCAGACCTTCTCCTGCAGCCAAACATGCCCAACTGTGCATGCCCTTTCCTCAAATGGGTTGTGCATGGGGTGTTTGGAGAGAGAGAGAGAGCAAGAAAGCTCTCCAACCTCTCTCTCTGTGTGTGTGTGTGTGTGTGTGTGTGTGTGTGTGTGTGTGTGTGTGAGGGAGCGATCTGAAGTCAAGGCACCCAAACTTCTGGCACTAGTGGGGGGGGGCTTCTGAGCAGCCCTGAGTCAGCCAGCTCCACCTGAACTACTCCCTGTGTCTTGTCATTCTCCTTGCCCTAACCTCCCACCCCACTCAAGCAATGGCAGGCTCTGCGGGACAACAGGTCCTCTCATTTTTCTCATGGCATGGTGTATGCTTGCTACCTCTGCTTGTCTGCTTGCAAGCAATGATCTTCTCTGCTTCTCTTAGGATGCTGGTGCGGGCATCATGGATGCATAGCTTGTCGAGGCTGAGCATGGAAGCCACTGTCACACCACTCCCCCCTCGCTTCTTGAGTGCAAAGCCGAGGCTGTGCGTTTCCTCACCAGGCTGGCCAGCGGCAAAGAGCCACGTGCCCGAAAGCTGCTCAATGCCCCATGCGCAGCATTGCCCAGCCACTGGTGGGGACGGGGCAGCCAGCCCAGCTTGGGCTTGAGCTGGCTGACTGGAGCAGCACTGCAGCCGAGACCCCTGTGCCAACATTCATCGGCAAGCACAACTTTAGTTGGGCCATTCAAGCCGCCACTGCAGGGCCAGCCGCTTAGTGCAAAACTTCACAATTTTTCTCTTCCAAGTCCCCAGCATCATCCTACCTGCTCAAGCAGCAGCGGGGTCCACAGGAATCATTTCTGCCCCTGGGCTGACTGCTCTCCAAGTGCCCCATGCACAGCCCTTTGAGGAAAGGGCATGCATGTTTGGGCACATTTGGCTGCAGGAGGAAGTGCGGCACAATGGGGTTGTTTTGTTTGCCACAGTGGTGCTTCAGGAGGGCAGGCAGATGTCTGCAGCTGACAACTATAATGAAAATGTCCATCTACCCTCCTGAAGCATCATTATCGCCATTCACTTTCGTTTCATGGCAGGAAGAAAACAAATGGCGATGGTGCAGCAGTGCTCTGGGAGGGCAGGCAGTTGTCTGCAGACAGGTGGGGAGGGAGGGTAGTGAGAACAGCAGTGACAAAAGCGGCGACCCCTTCCAAGCGCAGTGCATGGAGGTGGTGGGCAAGGCAGCCCTGGCACTCCTGTTGAGCGGGTGACCAGGCAGGTGGGGACAGGGCTATCAGAGATTAGTGCTACCGGTTCTCCAAACCACCAGCCATCATCACTACCCAATCGAACCAGTCCAAACTGGGAGCATTTCACCCCTGCTTTTAACCTAACAGTTTTGAGTGGGAATTTCAGATCCTGCCTATTCTTCTTGCTATCACTACACCATGTGCATAATTATTAAACAACTGAGTATTTTGACCATATCACCTTTTGTATGCATATTTTCCATCTCCAAGCTGTATAAACTAAATTGCTTAGCTAGGTGATCCTGGGTCATAACAGAAGGTTTTGCTGCCTAGAATAACATAGCAAATTGTTGTTTTCTGTTTTGACAATGCAAGATGCCAATTAACAACACCTTTCCCCTTTATTTGAGTTGTACAATTCTTAAAGAAGCTCTCCCCTGTGTGGGTTCAGATAAATAACAAAATCTTGAATAACTACTGAACTATCATTCTCCGTAAGCTGTGCAACTGTCACATTAACATTTAAATGGTATTCTTGGAAAAACAAACAGAAAACATTTCCTTTTGACCAATCAGAGGGATCAGGTTTAATTGAAATGCTTTATTTATTTATTTTTAAGCCCAGATTTATAAGCCCAGCACATCTTCAATTTTCAAGCCACTAGCATTTAAACTCTAAAATATTCCCCAAGTGTTTTTTTACTTTAGCCTTGAATAAAAGTTTTGTTTTGCTTTGTTTCTTTTCAGAAATGGGTCAAATTTAAGAGAGATTTTGATAATTTTAAGACACAATGTATACCTTGGGAAATGAAGATAAAAGAAGTTGAAAGTAAGTTAACATTTATCCACTTAACCTACATGTCTGAATATTATTCTCAACTCATTATAAAAAGACCTGTCCTCCTTCACAAAATGTATAAATTGTTTTCAATATTATTCACAAATCAGTATTCAACTAAAATATTTTATTACATTAAATGTAGTCATCACCATCATTGGCATTAGTATCATCTTTATCTTTGTGTTCAGCCTTGACTTCTCATGCTACAAGGAAGGAAAATGGTAATATTCACCTAGAAACTGAGTTGCAAAATAATGAATACCTTCATACAAATAACCTGTTTTTTCATTATGAGTATGTTGTCATTTCACTATGGTATCTGCAGAATTCCCTCAACTCTTTTTTAAAAAATCACTTTTTCCAACTAATAAATTCTATTAAATCACTTACACTATCATAAACTGCAGTTCAATTCATCAGATGGAATAGACAAACTGATGTAAATAAGTACTTATTTCCTTGCCTATCCATACAATTGGAGCCATCATGGGAACTTTCGTAAGCCTGTAAATTATAGCACTTAATTTTAGGTTTTTTTAAGCAGTCTAGTCTCTCTCTTATTGTTTGGGGAAAACCTTCTTGAGTTGCCCACTGATATTTTTACATCCCCAAAATGTTTGCTGATTTCATTCATGTATACACACTCCTACATATTACAGAGTATTCCTTGAAGAATTCCTCAGCCCTATTATGATACATTGCTGAAAGCCTAAGATATATTTGGGGAATATATCTTCCCCAAAATCCTAAGTAAAATGGCAAAATAGAGCGAAATTCTAGATAACCAGGGGTATCTAGAATTGGAAAAACAGGGAATAAATATAAATTGGTGACCTTATTTACAATTAAAATCAAGATATATAAAAGATAACGGTGAATATGGTATTGAAATTCTACCAAAACAATTAGACAAAATATTGATTGGCCCGTATGAAAAACTAATAACCAAAATTTATAATTATTTACTAGAATTCAACAGAACTGAAGACATAGTAAAAGGAGCTATGATAGCCTGGGCTAGAAATATTGGGCATAATATTGAATTAGAGGATTGGGAAATAATTTGGAACAAAAATTATAAACTAACCAGATCAGCAAAATACAAAGAAAATCAATATAAAATGTTTTACCGGTGGTACTTGTTACCTTCTAGATTGGCAAAAATATATCCAAATTTAAACCTCAATTGTTGGAAATGTGGACAAAAGCAAGGTACCTTCTTTCATACATGGTGGAATAGCTCCGAAACAAAAAAATATTGGATGAAAATACACAGTTGGATACAGGAAGTAACAGACTTCCAGATAGAATATACACCAGAACTGTTTCTCTGAAGATTTAATAATTAGAAAAGTACTGGATTGCGCCGAGATGGACAAAATGACACTTGAATTGAAAGGACTGGTGGATTCAGATTTTTATGTAACATGGGAGAAATTGTATAATTGGATTGCAAATAAAAAAGAGGGGGAAATAACAGGGCTGGGAAGTGGCTCAGGCTGCTAATGCAGCCTGTTATTAACACCCAGCTGCCTGCAATTACAATTATTGCAGGCTCGAGTCCCACCAGGCCCAAGGTTGACTCAGCCTTCCATCCTTTATAAGGTAGGTAAAATGAGGACCCAGATTGTTGGGGGGGGCAATAAGTTGACTTTGTATATAAATATACAAATAGGATGAGACTATTGCCTTACACAATGTAAGCCGCCCTGAGTCTTCGGAGAAGGGCGGGATATAAATTCAAATTAAAAAAAAAAAAGATAGTAGATTTAGTAAAATTATATAGAGTATAGGAGAACACTAGTGTGATGATATGTAAATGGTCACAGTCATGCACAAGAGTTGAATAAGAATTGTTATTGTTAACGTTCAATAAAACTCAATTTAAAAAAAAATCTTCCCCAAGATATATGATGGAAAGGGAAAATTATTAAAATCTTCCAGCAAAAAATGCAAATTATATTTCTTTATGGCAATTACTTAGATTTGCTTAGCATGCCAATCTTAGAAACCATTTTAAAAAAACACAATGGAAATATTTTTGGAACTGATCTATAAAGAAAGGTGCAAATAATAATAGTGAAATAATGCAAGAGCTGTTAGCAGATCAAAGACATAGTAAATGGCATCTTAGCCGTGGGAAAAATAGGACTATGAGAGGAAAAAACCTCAAAAAACCTTGCCTTGATTCTGTATGAGATAAGAGGACATTTGACATCTTTTCAAAATAGTGCTTTGATACTCTTCAACAATAAAATAGAGTTCCAGTAATTTTGCAAACTGTCAATGTTTCTTGACAAGGCCTTCCTCGAAGGGCTGACATAAAGCATGCATAAGAGCACAAAAGTGCCTACCGTTCCTGTCCTATTGTTCCCTTCATTATATCAAATTAATATAGTTGATGCATATTTTTTTACTTACATATATGTGTGTGTGTGTGTGTGTGTGTGTGTGTGTGTGTGTGTGTGTGTGTGTTTTCTGAGGTTTTCACGGGTGTTTGTATGTAGGTCTTTGGTTGTTCGGGTTTTCTCCCGTGTAAAATTGGAAATGTCTTGGCAACGTTTCGACGAAGTCTCATTCGTCATCTTCAGGCTTCAGCTTCGTGCTTCTGGGAGCAATCATTCGTGCAGAATGATATCTAGAAGAATATATATATATATATATATATATATATATATATATATATATATATATATATATATATATATATATATATATATCCTTCTAGATATGTTGTTTTATTTATGACAATGTTTGTGTATACTGTTGTGACAAAATGAAATTAAAAAAAATAGTCCTACTGTCAAATGAGACCCCCTAGATATTTTAGATTGGATGAAGCAGGGACATATAAACGTTGACAAACACTGTTTGAGGCAGTGGAAAATGTAAACTAATCTGAAGGAAATTATAAATCTGATTGAATCAGTTTCAGTTTCAGACATTTGCTTCTTCCTCCTCCTCCAAAATAATTTTGGAGAAAGAACTGAATGCATACAGTAGACACTCATATTTAAATTGATAGTCCATTACAAATCCATCCTGTTCCCTGGACAATTCAATTTCAAGAACTTTTTTAATGTAAAGCTTATTTATTTTTTAAGGTCATTTTGGTTCTTCAGTGGCATCTTATTTCATATTTCTGCGATGGATGTATGGCCTAAACCTGGTTCTGTTTGGCTTAATATTTGGGCTAGTTATAATTCCAGAGGTAAGTATAAATAGTTAATCTGAGAAGTGTAGTTAACTACAGTATAAATAGGGTAATACATTTATCATTCCATGCAACTTTAATTTTACACCTAAATTATCACCCCAGTTCAGCTCTGCCATGTATGCGCACGCACTTCCCGCCAGCCAGCTGGTCCTTGGGTCTCTGCCGCTCATGTGTAGGGTAGGGGTGTTCAAGGGGCACGTATGCATGCATGGGGGTGGGGCATATGCATGGGCACTGCACACGCATTACATTTTGGGGATGGGAGAGCGCTTTGCACACTCAATCCGGAAAAGGGTAGCCATAACTGGCATATAACATGAAATTGGGCATATTGAACGAGAACAGCATCATGCTACTGTCTTTTAAAAGAGTTCTCCTGAAGTCCCATGAGGTCTGGGCAATGTAACGACTGAAGTTAAGATATGTAGAGGATATCAGATTGTGAAAGGTGATCTAGAATATCATTACCTTTTTTTCTCCAAATACCATCAGGCATGGCAGTCATTACCATATCTGCTATCTTATTCCTATTTAAATAAGTGTGTATGATGCCAATGTATGTGCAAATTAAACCTAAAAGCTAAGTTTTGGATTCCATTTCTCAGCTATAAATAAAATATATACATTAGCACTTGCCACCAATTACATTATTTAAGGTTGATATGCTACAGGCAACAATTTCCTGTCTTTATTGGGTTCTAGTGTTCGCTGAGCTTGGCTTGTTTCTTGTAAATATTTAATGACTTAACTAGCTAATATAATCAACATTTTTACATGAGAGAGTAGGTTTTTCTGCATTTTTTTTCATGAATTATCTTTTGTGAGCCAAGCTACACCACTTGAATGCAAATTAGGCTCAACAGTGACTTTTAGACATTTAGTTGAATGTCTTGGTTCAGTGAACCTTCTGATGGTTAGATCTTGGGTGCATTAACTGTTCAAAACTGGAAGGAATATACATTTCATTGTGTTTCTTCTTTTTGCTGAACATGTTAAAAATCTTTAGCATTCTTTCTTTTCAACATGGCTCAGCTATTTTTAATGGAGCATACATACATATACACATGCATCATACTGAGCTCCTCTTGTCATCCTGTGGTTATCATTTGCCTGTTTGTTTCTTTTCAGTTCTTACATACATTTTCTCACACAGATACCTGTATGCAAATACATTGCTACAATAATTATGGTACAAATCCACATTTCTGCTTATACAATATGTTATGTAAGGTGAAGTTGGAACAGTTTAAACCTGTTACATATTTGTGAACATTATTACTATCAATATTTTATTTTCAAAAATGAAAAACAGGACTGATAAAAACCATGCAAGAAAATATATCAGTATAACAATCCATAATGAAAGTATGCTGTAAAGGGGAAAAAAAGATGGAAAAAAAGTCCTATTATCATATCTGTTCTAATAGGTGGGAAAGAATTCTATTTATTTAAAATATTTAATCTTCAACTGATGTTCCTCCTAGTTTTTCTCCCATTAGATCATTTATTATACTTCTGATAACAGATTTTTTGTAAATATTAGCATCAGCACTTTTGCTACTGTTATGCTTCAGATCAATTCTACCTGGCAATTATTACTTCTTTTTTTAATGTCTGTAAGCATTATTTTATTTTTATATGGTTAATTATCCATATATCATTGATTATTGAGAAATGTCCTTAAAACAGAAAGGATTTTCAGAATTTCTAGGGATATAAGTCATGGTCTTCTCAATTGTTCTACAACCAAGTAATTGTTTATTTTATCATGTTATTCAATTTGTATATCATCTAATTCTTGATGACTTAGGGTGTTACATATGGATGTATGTGAGCAATTTTGATAGCTGCCGCTGATTGATTGATTCAGTGGCAGGAAATTTAAAGTGCTGTCAGTGGCCGGCTTGCATGCCGGAGCTCTATAAAGAGTGAGGCTCGGTTGCTGCCGAGCTGTTCGTATTTGGTTTGCTGAGTGAATAAAGAGCTGAAAGTTCCTGTTGTCTCTTCCTTGCCTCTATCTAACACTGGCGATGAGGATGGGATAATAGGAAGGACAGAGGAACTGACCATCACCTCATGGCCAACTTCGCAGCTGTGGCCATCTTCGCTCTCAGAGAACCTCCATTGGCCAACCTAACTATGGTTGGCCAGACCTTGCCAGCCCTGGCAACCTATGATCCCCAGATGGAAGAATGGCACACATACGTGAGCCATTTCAGGATGTTCCTGCAAGCAAACAACTACCAAGATCTACCGGATGACCACAAACGAGCCATCTTCCTGACACACATACGTGAGCCATTTCAGGATGTTCCTGCAAGCAAACAACTACCAAGATCTACCGGATGACCACAAACGAGCCATCTTCCTGACCTACTGTGGTTTGAAGCTCTATAAGATGGTGCAGACCCTAGTCTCCCCCACCGACATCGAATCCGTCTCATGGAAAACACTGCAGAGCACATTGTGGGACCACTACACTCCAGCCGCGACCCCCATGGTCAGTAGGCACAGGTTTTACCAGCAGTGCCAACGAGAGGGAGAAATGATCAATGAGTTCATGGCAGAACTACGAGAAATCACATCAAAGTGCGAGTTCATAAACCCAGAAGAAATGATGAAAGACTGCCTTCATCCTGGGAATGAGAGACCTAACCCTTCAAAAGAAATTGCTGGTGAAATGAGGGTTATCATTCAAGGACACTGTTGAGGAAGCAAGAGCGGCCAAAACCTCAGACACCTCAGCCGCAGTCATCAAGAGAGCCAGTGGAGTTCACCGGAGCTACCGAGAGCCTGAAGTCATGTTACAAGTCTTGGAGGAAGAGGACGAGGGGTTAGAAGATGATGTCGTACATCGCGTGCACCCAGATAAACAGGGAAGCCACAGAGACAGTGACTCCAACAACCCCATTGCTTGGGATGCATGGGATTCCACCCAAGTCCATTTTAAAGAGGCTATTTGCCACCACTGCCAGCAGAAAGGCCACATCGCCGAGGCTTGCCAGGCACCCAACCCATCCCGCCCTCCAGCAGACCGCCATCAGCCCCCAAAAGGCAGGAACTGGCCAGGTAGGGGCTCCAGCAAAACTGATGATTAGAGGACTCCTAACCAGACCACCGAGAAATACACCAATGCCTGCAACGGGGACAGATTCCACATAACCATCACTATTGAGGGAAATGAAACTAGAAATGGGGTCGTTCTTCACCATTGCCTCATGGAAAACCTAAACCTAAAAATCTCCAAAAGGCACACCACAGAAAATCTGACTGAATAATTACCAAGGCAACCCTATCAGTGTACTGGGCAAAACGGAGGTTGGAGTCCAGTTTAAAGAATTCAAGGGCCATCTATCCATAATGGTCATCTCCAGCAATTGCCCCACTTTGCTAGGCATCGAGTGGTTCAAACCACTGGGGTTAGGCATCACGGGATTGCACCAGATCTGGGGGACCAAACTGGACCAATTGCTGGCCAAATTTGGTGATGTGTTTGATGGAAGCCCGGGTAAATATCATTTAACCTGGACCCCCAAGTTACCTCAATAAGACTCAAGCCTTGCAGGGTTCCATTTGCTCTGCGGCCCAAGGTTGATGAATAATTAGACAGGCTAATTGTTCAGAGGGTCTTAGAGCCAATTGACCATGCCATGTGGGAGACCTCAATAGTCACCCCAATGAAGCCGGATGGGTCAATCAGAGTGTTTGTGGACTATAAGTGCACAATTAATAAGGCCCTTCAGCAATATGCATATCCGGTGCCAGTAGTACAGCATCTGCTGCATTCTTTAGGTATTCGCTAAACTGGACCTGGCACAGGCCTACCAGCAGTTTCTGGTGGATGAGACCACTGCAGAGGCCCAGATAATCATAACCCATCAGGGGGTATTCAAACACAAATAGCTGCAATTCAGAGTGAGCATGGCCCCGGGGTTATTCCAAAGCATGATGGACAGACTGCTTCAGGGCATTCCAGGGGTCATCCCTTACTTTGATGATATCCTCATATCAGGAGAGTCAACAACTAATGGCCAGATTAAGAGAAATGCTGGAAAGGTTCCAAAAGAGAGGCCTCAATGTAAAAAAGGAAAAATGTAAAATCGGGGTCACGCAAGTGGAATTCCTGGGGTACCTCATCAATGGGTCGGGAATCCATCCCACCAATTCCAAAATAAAAACCATCAAAGAAGCCCTAACCCCCAGGAATAAAGCAGAATTGCAAGCCTTTTTGGGATTACTGAACTTTTATGGCATCTTTTTGAAACAAAAGGCTAGCTGAGCCACTCCATCAACTCCTGGGAAAGACGGCAGCATGGACTTGGTGACAGAAGGAGAATGACATCTTCATCACAGTGAAAGACCTCCTATCATCCAACAGTGTCCTCACCGAAATCCTTCCCCTATTGCTCACCTGCGACGCTTCCCCCTTCGGAGTTGGAACCGTCCTAAGCCACAGACTCCCAGATGGATCAGAGGCTCCCATAGCTTTTTACTCAAAGACACTATCCCCAACAGATAAGGAAGCCTTAGCTGCCATTGCGGGAATAAAGCGCTTTCACGAATATCTGTACAGCCAGAGATTTGAACTCATCACTGACCACAAAACACTCCTGGGCCTCATCACAGGAGACCAGCAAAGCTCCAACGTTTATGTCCCTCAGACTGACTAGATGGTCCATATTCTTAACGGGATACAACTACAAGCTCATACACTGCCCAGGTAAAAGCATCACCAACGCAGATGCCCTCAGCCAAAGCCCTACACCGGAATTTGTACAAGACTCTGTGCCCACCACCAATGTCTTGCTGATTGACACGGATGAGACCAGCCCCATCACATCCATGGAGATCGCGGAACAACCAAAAAAGACAAGGTATTATCCAAAGTCTTGAACTGGATGTTGAGGGGGTGGCAACAAGGAAAAGCAGGAGACGAATTTACAAACTTTGAAAATAGACAGCTAGAACTGTCCACCTTGAAGGGGTGCCTGCTATGGGGAGAGAGAGTGGTAGTTCCCCAGAGCTTAAGGAAACAGGTATTAGAAACATTACACACCGGGCACCCGGGCATCATGCTCATGAAAGCACTGGCACGGAGCTACATCTGGTAGCCCAGTGTGGACTGGGACATTACAGAGTGGGTGGCGACATGCATGCCCTGCAAGGAAACGTGATCAGCACCCACCCTGAATGACCCCCAGGGAGTGGGAGGCACCCAAGGGACCCTGGTCAAGGTACACATAGACTTTGCCAGACCCATGGGGGGACAAACATTCTTGATAGTGGTGGACGCTGACTCCAAGTGGCTGGAAGTCATCATCATGCCCACCAGCACAATGGAAGCCACCATAAGGGCACTGAAAAGACTGTTTACGACCCATGGTCTGCCGGACATCCTAGTTCAGTATGATCTGTTTTTAACAAACCCATGCTGATTGCTAGTTATTGCTTTACTTGTTTCTAGATATTGGCAGATCTGGTTTTTTTATTAACTTTTCCAGTATCTTCCCAGGTATTGATGTTAGGCTGATTGGTCTGTGGTTTCCTAGATCAGTTTTTTTTTCCTTTTTTGAAGATGGGAACTACATCAGCTCTTTTCCAGTCCTCTGGTAGTTCCGTGGTGCTCCAGTATTTTTTAAAGATGTGGTGCAATGGTTCTGAGATGATCTCTGCCAGCTCCTTTAGAACTCTGGGATGTAATCCGTCAGGTCCTGGTGATTTGTGTTCATCAAGATCAGACAGGTGGTCTCCTAGTATTCTTTTTTTTGCTTATTTTAACTTTTATTTTACAACTCCTAAGTTTTCCATTATCAGCTGGTTAATAGTATGATCTCAGATACCTCTGCTTCTTCTGAATCCATCTTGTACATGTGACAGTTGAAGCCTGTATTACAAACTCTTATCTGCATGCAATGTATGTGCAATTATATGATTAACCATTATTTAGTATATTTCCTTTTTGATATTGGAATAGAAATTTGTATTTTCCAATCTTTTGTACCATTTCTGTGTCCTTATCTGCTGATAAACTGAAGTAGAATTTTATTGTTATTAATAGGTGAGAAATTTTTAGCACTTCACAAAGCATTAAAAATAATTTTGTTATAGATGTTAATGGGTATGCCATATGGAAGTATACCTAGAAAAATTGTACCCAGGGCTGAACAACCCACTGCTATGGATTTCTCTGTTCTTTGGGATTTTGAGGTAGGTACTTCTTGCATTTTTGTTTAATTGTAGTTCCTCAGTCTTTTATGACTAAGGGAATGGGCTAAGCAAAAAAGATTAAATTTAAGCATAACAAATGAAATGTTACATGACACAATATTGTTACAAAATATATTTATTTAAATGAACTATATATGTATAAATATCATAGAAATGTACAATGACATAAAGCTTGGTTCAGTTTTCATTCTCCTTTGTTAGGGGAATATTGTTTGGGAATGGAAGAGCAGATTATGTATGAATAACACACATATTACATTCTGAATTTGGATTATGTGATTTGGAATTTGTTTGATGTGGAGCAATATATAGAGCACTGAGATACAAGATTCAGTGACTATAGAAACCAAAGACCTCCTAGAATGCATATATCCTGTTTTCCCCAAAATAAGACATCCCCTGATAATAAGCCCAATCGGGCTTTTGAGCACATGGCAATAAGGCCAATCGCTGATTTCAGGGTTCAAAAAAATATAAGACAGGGTCTTATTTTCGGGAAAACACGGTAGATCAATATAAAAGAAAAAAAGAATGACATGGCCTTAGGTGTATACTATAGGCCATCCAATCAAGAAAAAATAATAATGTCCTTTTTGCTAACCAACTAACAAATATATGTAGGAAACAATAGTAATGGAGGATTTCAATTATCCTGACATCAGTTGGAAGACTAATTCTGCATTAAGTGAGAAATCAAATAGGTTCTTTATCAACCTAGTTGACAACTTTGTTGTCCAAAAGGCAGAGGAGGGAACTAGAGGGACAACCATACTGGACTCAATTATTATAAACAGAGAAGAAGTGATAGAGGGAGTTAAAACTGCAAAAACGAATTCAGGAATTCATAACACTAGACATATCCAGTTCCAGCAACCATTCTTTATATGTTTATCCTCAAGTCCCCTAATCATCTTTGTTGCTCTTCTCTGCACTCTTTCTAGAGTCTCAACATCTTTTTTACATCGTGGCAACCAAAATTGGATGCAGTATTCCAAGTGTGGCCTTATCAAGACATTATAAAGTGGTATTAACATTTCATGTGATCTTGATTCTATCCTTCTGTTTATGCAGCCCAGAACTGTGTTGGCTTTTTTGACAGCTGCAGCACACTGCTAGCTCATTTTTGTCCACTAGAACTCCAAGATCCCTCTCATAGTCCACACTATTGATCAAGGTACCACATATGCTGTAGTTGTGCATTTTGTTTCTCATGCCTAAATATAGAACCTTACTTTTTTCACCATCAAATTTCATTTTGTTAGATAGCACCCAATGTTCAAGTCTGTCAAGATCCTTCTGTATCTTAAGCCTATCTTCCGGAGTATTGACTATTCCTGCTAGCTTGGTTTGTCTGCAAATTTGATGAGTTCCTCATCTATTCCCTCATCCAAATCATTGATGAATATGTTGAAGAGTACTGGGCCTAAAACAGAGCCTTGGGGTACCCTACTGCATACCTCTCTCCATGTAGATGCAGTTCCATTGAGGACTACACATTGAGTGTGGTTGGTTAGCTAGTTATGAATCCATCTGGTGCTGATGCTCTCTAACCCACATTTTTCTATTTTATTAAGTAATAGGTCATGGTCTACTTTGTCAAATGCCTTACTGAAGTCCAAGTAAATTATATTGACAGCATTATTCTGGTCCATTAGTTTTGTCACTTTGTCAAAGAATGCAATAAGATTAGTCTGGCATGATCTGTTTTTGACAAATCCATGTTGGCATTTGGTTATTACTTGATTTGCTTCTAGGTGTTCACGCAAAAAGAAACTATATCCCAACCTACCAAAAACATAACTTTAAAAGACAGACTAGAAATAAATGTTAAAATAAACAAAAAAAATAGTAAGAGAACATCTGTTGGATCTTGATGAATACAAATCACCAGGACCTGACAGATCACATCCCAGAGTTCTAAAGGAGCTGGCAGATGTCATCTCTTTCAAAAATCCTGGAGCACAGGGGAACTACCAGAGGACTGGAAAAGAGCTGATATGGTTCTCATCTTCAAAATAAAGGGGCAGGGAAAAACAGACTCAGGAAACTACAGACCAATCAGCCTAACATCAATACCCAGGAAGATACTAAAAAAGATAATTTAAAAAATCAGATCTGCAAATATCTAGAAATGAGTAAAGTAATAACTAGCAGTCAGCATAGGTTCATTAAAAAGAGATCATGCCAAACCAATCTTATTTCATTCTCCAACATAGTGACTAAATTAGTAGATGAGCAAAATACTGTGGACATACTATACTTAGACTTTAGCAAGGCATTCAACAAAGTAGATCACAACCTACTTCTTGGCAAGCTAGAAAAAAATGGGCTGGATAGCATCACCATGACATGGATTTGTAACTGAATGACAAAGCATACTTAAGGAATAGTCCTTAATGGGTCTACGTCTACGTGGAGGGAAGTAGTGGGGTACTACAAAGTTCCATTTTAGGCCCAGTACTCTTCAATAGCTTCATAAACGATTTAGATGAGGGAATAGAAGGGGAACTTACCAAATGTGTGGATGATACTAAGCTGGTTGGAATAGCTAATACCCTAGATGATAAGCTCAAGGATCCAGCTGGATCTTGACAGATTTGAACACTGGGCCTTATCTAACAAAATGAAATTCAATGTAGAGAAAAGTAAACTCTTATACTTAGGCAAGAAAAACCAAAAGTATACATATAAACTGGGTGAAACCAGGCTTAATAGCAGTGACTGTGAGAGGGATCTTGGAGTCTTAGTGAACAATCAGATAAATATGAGCCAGCAGTGTGCGGCGGCAGTCAAAAAAGCCAATACAATCCTAAATTACATTAACAAAGGGATATAATCAAGATCAAGTGAGGTAATAATACCATTCTATAAAGCCTTAGTAAGACCACACCTAGAATACTGCATCCAGTTTTGGTCACCAAACTATAAAAAAGATGTTGAGACTGTAGAAAAAGTCCAGAGAAGAGCAACCAGGATTATTAGGGGACTGGAGACTAAAACATATGAAGAATGGTTACAGGAACTGGGCATGGCTAGCCTAATGAAGAGAAGGACCAAGGGACACATGATAGAAGTGTTCCAATACTTGAGGTGCTGCCAAAGAGGGGGGTGGTCAACTTATTTTTCAAAGCACCTGAAGGCCAGACAAGGAATAATGGATGGAAACTGATCAAAAAGAGATTCAACCTAGAAATAAGGAGAAATTTTCTGACAGTGAGAACAATCAACCAATGGAAGAGCTTGCCTTGGAAGTTGTGGGAGCTTTATCACTGGAGGCTTTCAAGAAGAGATTCGACTGCCATTTGTCAGAAATGATGCAGGGTCTCCTGTTTGGGTGGGAGTTGGACTAGATGACCTACAAGATCCCTTCCAATTCTGTTAATCTATTATAACTAATAAACACATATGTGTAAATCCAATCGTAAGAATTGTTTATAGAAATTCTAATACCAGATAGACTATATATTAGCATTTTATAATGATCCCTGTCCCATGGTACTACCTGTGCAGGTGCACAAAGTTAGCCTATCTGCAAATGCATCGAAGATCGGCACAATATATTTCATATATATCATTAAGATTAGATTCAACTATGAAAAAAATGAATTGTCAGTAATTTTGATCCCAGTATGCCCAGCTTCAGGTAGCATAGATGAATTAGACTTCAACTTAAATAATATTTTCCAGTAAATCAGTTATACAACAAGATGACATATAGATTTAATTTTAGTTGAAGACATTTATTTTGAAAGAATGTTCTGAAGGCTATAATTTTCATTTTTTGCTGGCACTGGAAAACCCAGAGAAATAGTGGTAAGACATTTCAAGATAACCAAGCCAATGAGGATATTTAATGATAATAATAAATTCTTAGTCTTAGATAGAAAAATTATAATGTTCTTATTGTTTATTTTATTTTTGCATTTGCAGCATGATAGTGAAAGAACAGATCTAAACACTGCTATGAAAAATGCGCTAAAATGATTGTAAGCACAGAACAGAATGTAGGAGTATACAGTATACTCACTAGAGTATACTGTATACTGTATACTGTATACTGTATACTGTGTATATATATATATATATATATATATATATATATATATATATATATATATATATATATATATATATATATATATATATATATATATATGTTTTCTGAGGTTTTCGCTGGTGTTTGTATGTAGGTCTTTGGTTATTCGGGTTTTCTCCCACGTAAAATTGGAAGTGTCTTGCCGACGTTTCGACAAAGTCTCATTCATCATCTTCAGGCTTCAGCTTCGTGCTTCTGGGAGCAATGTGTGATTGCAGCTGTTTCTTCCTTTTTAACTGCTAGTGGGGGTTTGAACTGATTGGGTGGGAGCTTGGCTGTGCTCTGATTGGATGGGGTTTTTTTGTGCTCTGATTGGCTGGGGGTGTGTCCTGTTTGGGTGGGGGCTTGGTTGTGCTCAGATTAGTCTGAGTTCCAGGGGGATTTGAGCTGGTGAGCTGCATTGCTGTTGTTTGGCTTCGTGTTTGTGGTCGTGCTACATCTTCATAGTGGGTGTCTGTCTGCTGTATGTATGGGTTGGAGGGGTTTGAAATGGCTAATGTTGCAGCTGCGGTCTGGCTTCTGGTCCTTGGTCGTGTTTCCTGATCAGTGTGGGTTTGGGTCTGCTTTCTGGGTGGATGTGTGGTGGTGACATCCTGTGTGGACCTTGTGAGTGTGGGTCTGGTGTCATTCCTCATGTTAGGGACTCATTTGTCAATAAGGGCAGGTTTCCAAATGACTGGTAGGTGGGAGGTATCATCTCATTTGTTCGTGCTGGGTGGGCGTTTTTCTATCTCGATGGCTTCTCTGATTATTCTATTGTTAAAGTGTTCAGTTTTGGCGATAGTTCTGGTCTTTTTAAAGTCAATATCATGTCCTGTGGCTTTAAGGTGTTGGACCAGGGAAGAAGTTGGTTCCTCTTTTTTGACTGAGTTCTTGTGTTCTTCAATGCGTGCACTCATTCTTCAATGCGTGCACTCAGACTAATCTGAGCACAACCAAGCCCCCACCCAAACAGGACACACCCCCAGCCAATCAGAGCACAAAAAAACCCCATCCAATCAGAGCACAGCCAAGCTCCCACCCAATCAGTTCAAACCCCCACTAGCAGTTAAAAAGGAAGAAACAGCTGCAATCATACATTGCTCCCAGAAGCACGAAGCTGAAGCCTGAAGATGACGAATGAGACTTTGTCGAAACATCGGCAAGACACTTCCAATTTTACGTGGGAGAAAACCCGAATAACCAAAGACCTACATATATATGTATGTATATGTATATACAGTATATTTACAGGCTCTTCCCCTAGTGTTTAAAAAAGCATAAACAGTGCTCTCATGACACAGCTAAGGTAACATAATTTGAGGAAACTATTACTTTGAAAAGATGTTAACTGACATCTAATACCTGCTGATTGTTTGAAAGTTGCTGTTGTGACCCAGACCCAAGTAGGTAGCAACAAACTCAGTCCATGATAAAATAAATTTTATTCGAACAGCTGGGAATTACCTCATTCCCAGCGCCGCTCAACTCAAAGCAAAACTAAGGCCTCCCAAACACAAATTCTTCAGTTATCACAAACCCAAGTCCAACTAGGCAAACTGCCAAAGGCCCTTCCTGATAAATGTCCAGAAGTCACAAAAACATGAATCAGAGGACGCAGCTTCAACGTTGTTTTCTGGCAAACTGAAACACCGGTGCTGGTCTGTTATTAAGCCTTATGGGAGGAGCCAATCATCCCTTGGCCCAGTGGTAGGATTCAAGTAATTTTACAACCAGTTCTCTGCCCTAATGATTTCTTCCAACAACCAGTTTGCCAAACTGCTCAGAAAGTTAACAACCGGTTCTTCCGAAGTGGTGCGAACTGGCTGAATCCCACCACTGCCTTGGCCCTACTCCTGAGTTGTCCTCTCCTGGAGCTGCTCTTGCCTTTTGGCAGCTCTTCTCATGCATGCATTAGGAACAAGCTCCTCCAGTTCGTCTTCCTCACTATTATCAGGCTCTGGAGGCTCTGGAGTCCGCACCTCACTTTCTGATGGCCCTGGACTCACCTCAGCCTCATTGCTGTCTGACTCCGTTGCCAACACCGTAGGCTGCTGATGGACCACAACAGTTGCTTTTAAAATAGTCTCGAATACCTTTGCTAAATCTAGCTGCCAAATCCAAATACTAAAAAGTAAATGATTGAATTCAAAGATATATTTTTTTTACATTTATATCCCGCCCTTCTCCGAAGACTCAGGGCGGCTTACATTGTGTAAGACAATAGTCTCATTCTATTTGTATATTTATATACAAAGTCAACTTATTGCCCCCCCAATAATCTGGGTCCTCATTTTACCTACCTTATAAAGGATGGAAGGCTGAGTCAACCTGGGGCCTAGTGGGACTAGAACCTGCAGTAATTGCAGGCAGCTGTGTTTAATAACAGGCTTCTTACAGCCTGAGCCACACCGCAGCCCTTTTAAATATATACATTGAAGATTATGCTAAAACTGATATTTATGTAGAGCATACTAGACAGACTTCAATAATCAGAATTTTAGAATGAATCCAGTTGGTCTCCAATCAGCCACTCATAATGGAATAAGCTTAGATTTTAAATCTATATCAGTGGACTTCTGATATATTCCTTTCCTCTTTCCAGGGCTATATTAAATATTCAGCTATTTTCTATGGCTACTACAACAATCAAAGGACAATTGGTTGGTTAAAATACAGGCTACCAATGGCATATTTCATGGTTGGTGTCATCGGCGTGTATGGCTATAGCTTGATGGTTGTAATAAGATCGTAAGTTCTATTTGTTCTTTGTGTAGCTCCACACTATATAATCTTCCCCTGAAGCAACCATATCTCTTTCAGACTGAATAGAAGGAAACAGGCAAAGATGCACACAGTGTTGTATTAACCATTAAGCAGACTAAATACGTGCTTAGGGCACCAGGCCCAAAGGGGGCACCCCAAAGTTGAGAGGAAAAAAAACAATGAAAATTTGTAAAGTATGTGCAAAGGAAGGGGGCACCAAGATTTGTCAGTGTTTAGGGCACCAGTGAGCCTTAATCCATCACTGGATGCACATCTTCAGGATATTGATCTTGCTTTGGCATCAATAACTTTATTTCACTATCCCAGAAGATACAAGTCAGATACACCAAAACTGAAACTGCCCACTTATTCTATCTTAATCATAAAATCCAAGAAATTGGAGAATGCCATCTTAATCAGAGATTACATGGTATATTAATGTGGCAGTTATTCAAAGATATGCCATAGCATAAGTGAAACATTTGTTTGTTCATTCATTCATTCATTTATTTATTCAGTGTGTCCTTAATTAGTGATAAAGATTTTAAAGCTAATTTATGGAATATTAATAGTGGTATTTTTAAAAGGTAATTTTCACATTCAGAAGCAGCCTAAAGCAGCAGAGAAAGCACAGAAATTGCTGCAAAAAATCTGTGCATAAGAGAGAGACATCTAGTGGCTAAAAAGGCTACATACTATTCCACTTGCAGGATGGCCCGGAATGCCCATGAAGACACAGGGGATGGAGATGATGAGAACTTCATTTTTAGCTGGAAAATGTTCACAAGCTGGGACTACCTTATAGGCAATCCAGAGACAGCAGATAACAAGTTTGCATCCATCACAACTAGCTTCAAGGTACCCTCCAGACAAAATGCAAACACCTCTGTCACATTGCAACTTTGGCAAAATGTCAAAGAAGAAAATATACATATTGTACACAACAACTGAATCCAGCATTTATCAGAAGATATACAGTTTTTTCTTAACACTTTAACTACTTGTGTGATCAGTATCTTCATTAGAAGGTTTCGTTGATAGTATCGTTGCTCTGCATAGTCAATATTGAGGTCACATATGACACATTAGAAGCAACTCATGTTGCTTGCTTTTTTAAAATACAGGTTTATAATTTTTCAATTCAATAGTCTCATCAAACATAAACTTTTAAAATATATGATAGTGGAATTGCTGTAGGTTTTAAAGCTAATTACAGGATTTTTTAATTTTTAACTTTGCATGGAGATGCACTTTCAGTCAGAGTTAGTGTGCAATTTGGAGATCTTCCTGGACCTTCTCAGCTCTTGCTCAAAGCACAGATAGCCGCTTTGATTTGCATTTATTTGTCTTGTGCACTAATTGCACTCATTCCAATGCCAGGTGGTAACTCAGTCATGCAGTTTGGATTATTGTCATGTTCTCTTTACTGCTATTAAAGAGCAAACAGGAGCTATAGCTGGTCCAGAATGCTACAGCATCAGCATTTTTTGGTATTTCTTGTTATGCCTATGTAACACCACTGCTGCACTGACTCTAGTAAGACTTGTGGGTGTGATTCAACATGCTGGTCATTATCTATAAAGCCATCCATGTCATAGAGCCAGGCTATTTATAGCACCATCTTTCCCTTATTGTTTCTGCTCACTCAATCAAATTTAGTAGAGAGGGTCTTACCCAGGTTCCTTCTATTAAACAGTGTTATCTTGTTGGAAGTATGCAAGTATGCAATAATTTTATACTTATATAAGTATATAAGTATATACTTATGCAAGTAGAAAAAATAGGGACTACCTTTGGTGGGAAGTATATACTTATGCAAGTAGAAAAAATAGAGACCACTTTGGTGGGAAGGTAACAGCGTTCCGTGCATCTTTGGCTTTGAGTCATGCCAGCCACATGACCACGGAGACGTCTTCGGACAGCGCTGGCTCTTCGGCTTTGAAATGGAGATGAGCACTGCCCCCTAGAGTCGGCAACGACTAGCACGTAAGTGCGAGGGGAACCTTTACCTTTACCTATCTTGTTGGATCATGGAATCATGCCTTATCAGTGGGAGCTCCTTTCCTATGGAATAACATTCTTGAAAAATCAAGAAAACCTAGAAATTGAGTAATGTGGATCTTAGGAGGAAGCAGTTGCACAAGTTTCATCCTCATCTCTTTTCTTAACGAGAAACATACATATAAGTAGATACAAGATCCAGCAATCTTCACCTTCTTTTGTTCGTTTGTAATCAAATCAATCAAACTCAGTTTTTTTATATCACTATATTCATCTGCATTATAAGATTGAAAGCAGCCATAGATTATAAAAGCTAGCTATTTATAGCTGATTATAAAAAAGCATTTAAATGATTATAAAAAATATTATCATCCAGTTGATACATAATACAATATATATTATGAAATAGAGCATCCTTTGTTGAAAAATCACAACTGTATTTACATTGCAAATGAATGTGTGTTTTTTCATATACAATGGGCTGCAATCCTACATGCACATCCTGAACATTTGTAAGTCTGAATAAAATGCAAATTGCTTTCTGTAACATTTGCATAGGTTACATTCTGCATAAGTATTCCCATTGTTTCTTACATCTATTAAGGAGTCAATTGTGGATGA